>NW_028327172.1:162515128-162826492 GCF_987537825.1 Furipterus horrens | reverse complement strand
ATGACAAAAAAAAAATTTTATGAAGCTGGAACTATTACATTGAGGCAGTAATAACAAACTGAGCTGGTCTTGTTTTTATAATTTGATCATATTGTAGTTTGATCTATTTGTGGGAGGCAAAAGATTTCTAGTTCACATGACTATCTTTGATTTATTATTTAACTTATTAATGGGAGCTTGTAGGGTTGTATGGAGAAATAAGTTTCTGCTAAGTACACAGATCTAGGTGGAGTAAAGTTATTTGTGTTACTTAAAAACATTTTATAGAACTTCTGGTGAACAAGAAAGATGTATCCTCTCTGCTCTCTCCTCTTTGCCAAATTGCTCTTTCAAAAACTAGCATCCCTTCCTGATTTCAAAATACCCAGGTTTATAGAACTACAATATTTGATCCACAACTTTGTTAGAGCTAGAGGTTTTCAGTGACTACTTTAATTGTTTGTTAGTGTGTCCCCAAAATGATAATGGTTGCAAATATTTTTGCTTTGACAGTAATTGCATACTTAGGTTGTGAAGGGACTTGACCAGCAATTCTGATGGTATTTGTAAGTCCAAACTGTAAGTCTCCCAGCAGATGCACATATTACTTTACATACTGTTTACCCGCTTTTGGTGACATTGAGGCTAACCTTGGAGTCACCTCCCCCGCTGCCACATTCTCCTTTGTCGTACCACCATTTGTTTTTCAATTTGTCCAAGAGGCCTTGTTCATTCAGTTTTAAAACTGCGAGGTTAACAGCATTTCTTGAAACGATAAAACATATTTTGTAAGAAACTGCACAGCTGTTAAGATGTTAGAAGGAATGAGGACTTAAGCTCTTTTAAAAGCTTCTCCCAGACGCTAAATAAACCTCTCATTTTGCCATCCTGCATCCCTTCCCACCAGAGTCCAAACCAAAGGCAATGTAACTAATTTCCAAGTGTATTAGATATGTGATATTTAGTGCTGTTCACTTTCATAGTTCATTTATTGTCAAATAACCAACATCATCAACCAATTACATGGGTTTTTTTTCAGAACAATAATAATTTGAATTTACTAGTAATTGAGAAAGAATTGTGTCTTGAATTCCTTTGCCGAGAATGTCAATGATCTCAAGAGATTGAAATGAAAATTCATTCCCAGAAGGAAAAACATGATTGCACTAAAAAAAAAAAAAAAAAAAAAAAAAAAAAAAAAAAAAAATCCCATAAAACCCCCCCAACAAACAGCCACTAATTTTTGTGTACTGATTTTCTGACAACACAGTATGGCTTAATTATTATTCACCTTATTATTTTTGTGAGTTTAGTTTGTGATTTAGTTGGCCTCAGAATCTAGGATTTCCATTTTTGGTTCAGTGTCTTGGGCTAAAAGTCACAGGACAATCAGGAGAAAGGTAGAAGCAGCTTTTAGGGAAAAGTTTATATATGAATTTTGTGTTGATTCTTAAAAGTCATTAGATGCTATTTAGAAACTCAAATCATATAAACCAATTTGACTAGGAAGTTATGCTGTATGTGAGGTGAGTTTTGTAAAAGAAACACTCTACTTGAGATTTTTTCCATGTTAATCTCTATAGGTGAGTAGAGGTAGCATGTTCTAATTATTCTCTAAAAGGATTTATTAAAAAGTTTCATGGGCTTTTGCCTCCCGTGAATTTGGTTTCTTTCTTGCTTCAAGTTATAGTTTTAAAATAAGCTATCTCTTTCAAGAGTTTTCCCCAGCAATTGATGAAATTTCTGTTCAATTTAGAAAATGATTGAGATACTGGAAGAATTTGGGTACAGTTTGTGCTGTTATTTGATAAATACTGAGTTTGGTGATTACTTAATGCCAAATGAATTAAAAAACAAAACAAAACAACTCCATGTTAATGAGTAATACTTAAAGTGATCATTCAGTTGACCAATAAAAAGTGTTGCTTATTTCACTACTAATCAGCCTTTTAATGTGCTTATTCTCTTAAAATGTGTTCATAATATTTCAAGTAATCAATGTTCATTTTCCATGAGGTTTATATTGTGATGGTCTGATCCACTCGGAGAGTAAACTTTTCCCATGAGTAAACCACATACTTTGAGAGTACTAACTCTTTTTAAGAGTTAGACTGCCATTTACTAAATGTTAATTAAGTAACTAGCTACTCCCACATTCCCAAATAATTGTCACATTAGTGGTGTAAAATAATTAATATACATCCTAAAGTAAACAATATCAGGTTTTTAGTTTAACCACCAAAAGAACCAGACTGAAATGTAGGCTGAATATTCAACGATGATATCATCATTTTTAAAAAATGTTGCTGTGTGAAATAAGTTTTAATTTATTTTGTATCCACAAGAAACTACATTTGTCCTTCAATGATTTAAACCTAGCTGCTAATTTTATTTTTTATTTTGGAGAACATTATTTTTATAAACTTCTTTTTAGCATTAAATATTCATATTAGGTTTTTAAAAAATAAAGTGAAATCCCAATGATTTTATGTGCTCATTTAGACCATTCCTTTGATAAAACTAAAATCATTTCATGAGAGGGTTATTTAACAGAGTTATTAGCCATATCCAAAGACAGCTTCACAGCACAATAGAAAACAAAAAAGCAAAATAAAGGAATGGATAAAGAAAAAAAGCTTTACATTGAGAAAATTGTTTGGAATAAGCTTTCTACAAAATTATTCTAAGACATTGTATTTCTAATATCATCTAATAGGCCATGTAAAAACAGTTTAGTTTCACACTGCTATCCATATATGTGTGTATATATATCTGCTGTTGGTTAAAATGATACACTTGACCAATAGGTAATTCACTGCCTAGTTCACAATTAATCCACGTTTTCCTTCCAGAAAATGTGGTCCCTCAAAAAAGTCCACTCTATACTATCAAATTAAAATTAGTTTTTCTTTAATGGTATATAAAAGCATTTTGTAATAAATATTTAAAAATAGTCTTTAGAATGTCAAGATTTCCTTGCTTGTTAAAACTGCCTGTTTTCTACAATTGTCTGAAGATGCAATTTCTTAATATAATCAGTTTAGGTCTACTGGCCTCTTTAAATTGCTATTTAAACTGCAGAATAAACCACAGATGTAAGGACCCTTTGAACATGTGTTCTATTTTATGGAATGCATTGCTTTTGCATATTATTAATAATAAGAATCATCAAATGACTTTTAAATATACATATAATATATATAAAGTTACTTCACTCATTTTTCTAGAATAGATTAAAAAGAATTTTTTTAATGCAGGCAAAAGGACAAAGGAACTCTGAAGGAGTAATTGCAAGCAGGCCTAAGACAGTTATAAGGAGTCAGGTAAATGAGGGACATAGATAGCAGATCCTTGCTGCAGTACATTTTGTTATTCCTTTGGAATCCCTTTCATACTTTTCATACACAGTTTTCAGAAATATGTATTGATAGTAAGGGAAGTTCTTGTCCTCATTAAGCATCAGAGAAGCTGTAATAATGATCTGCCAAGCATATAAGAGATAGGAGAAAAATATTATAGGTTCTTTCTTTCATTAATTATTATTCTTTTATTCTACTAAATGCAGACTTTCTGAAATAAATTCAACTGAAATGGGTTGTTTTCAATTAATATTTAAAGAGAGGATGAAACAAGTAGCATTATTTGCTGGATGTGTAAACCATATTTAAGAGCCCACGTGTACTGACAATGACTTTTTACTGATTGAAAAAGACCCAGATCACCACTTATCTGCCTTTGTCTTTTATTCCATAGGGGAATTTTAGGTTAAAAAAACAACAGCACTATTTATAACTTTTTCCATAGTAGTCAGATGATGGAGAACTTGATTTAGGGATGGGAAGAAAAC
This sequence comes from Furipterus horrens, assembly GCF_987537825.1. NCBI lineage: Eukaryota > Metazoa > Chordata > Mammalia > Chiroptera > Furipteridae > Furipterus > Furipterus horrens. Next base: position 162,822,666 of record NW_028327172.1, on the reverse strand, counting down.
ACAAGGACCTCTAGAAAACTTCCAAAGATTTTTATTCCTAAAATTTTCTTTGATTGAATTTGGGATTATTAAAATCCATACCTCATTGCCATAGCACCTGGAACCCAAGAATCTTATTGAAATACCATATAAAACAAAAGTTTGGAGATGGGACCTAACAGACCTATAGTTTTTAAATTTATTAATTTTGGGTAAATTAATTAGTGCAAATTAAGATATTCTTATTATAGGCATACTTAATTCAGGCTAAATATTTAATATTTACATCTTACCCTCTGTCTCTCCATGTAATTTATCATTAACATCTATAGACAAGAACATGCTTTTATGGTTACTTTATGCCTTACTCATTATAGTTACTTCTGAACCATATTTATTATAGTGTAATTTTTCTCTTGGTGAGGTTTTAAAGTTTACACCTGATAAAATGTCTACCTAAGCAGAAGAGAAAAATTAAAAGTTTAAGTTTGGTAAAGTATTTTTATGATTGCCTGGATTTGCAAATCTATTGTAAAGAACTGATATAAGAGGTTGGTCTAGAAAAAGTCCAGCCATTTTTAACCTAACAAAAACGGTATGCACAACATTGATGTAACCTGGCAGCCAAGGAGAGCGGACTGGAATGCACATGTGTGAACAATGATGACCTCACTGTACTAGTCCATGGGGGTGGTAGACTCTGTTGAGTGAGCATGTGTACTGTGTGGCCATCACATTCAAAATGACTGAGCAAATAGAGCAAATTTTGCATTAAGCTTGAACATTCCTCCCTGGAAACTATTTGAATGATTCAGAAGGCCCCAGCTAGGGGCAACTGGTGAATGGCAGCTTCATCACAACAATGTGCCTGCCCATGCATCATGTCTGTTGCAGAGTTTTTTTGTGAAACATCAAATCACCCAGGTGACTGAGGCCCTCTACAGCCCATATGTGGTGCCCTGTGACTTCTGGCTTTTCCCAAAACTAAATTCACCTTTGAAAGAGAAGAGATTTCAGACTTTTGATAAGATTCAGGAAAATATGATGGGGCAGCTGATGGCGATAGGGAGAACTGTGTGAGGTCCCAAGGTACCTAGTTTGAAGGGGACTGAGGCATCACTGTCTTATGTACAAGGTTTCTTGAATCTTGTATCTTCTTCTATAAATGTCTGTTTTTCATTTTACATGGTTGGATACCTTCTGGACAGACCTTATACAACCCCTTGATTTAGTCAATATCTGTACACAGAGTATTATATATTTTGTTTGCAGAATAAAAATTTTACAATATTACACTGAGTCTGGTTAAAACAAATCCAGGTACGTTTTACTTAATAATGTTAACATTTCATTGCTGGAGGAGATGTCGATAATGTTTAAACAAGTTTATTTGCTTAAACTACTGCATTATTTTGCTAGTGCTTTTTTATTTTTGTAAGAAAGGATCCATTCGTTATATAAACATAAGAATGTCTCCTCAGTTTTAGTTCTGTGCTTTCCTAACTGAAGTGCTCTTTTCATATTAAACTCTCTATAAAATTTAAATGCCAGGTACTAAAATGTCCAGAATATTTACTTGAATGATGTTAAGAATTTTTTCATAGTCCCCAATAAATCTTAATATATTTTTTAAAAAGTTAAAAATTGTGTGACTCAACTAGAAATTCATGTAAAAAATAAGAAAATCCTTTAAAATCAACAAAGGACATCAGTAGGTAAATTCACATAAGAAGAAATACAAATCAGATAAAAATAATCCAACCTTACTTGGAATTAATCCTAAAATTCCAGATTGGAGAATTCATTTGATTTAAACTTTGTTATACGACAGGGAAATATATGCAGAATTTTTTTCAGTACTACTCTAATAACAAAGCAGTAATTTCATAAAAAATAAATAATAACTCTGTGTACACTATTCATTCTGTTACTTAAATGAGGTTGTGTTGTCAGTATTGTTACAAGTGCTGTATATGTAAAGTCATCTCATATAACCAGATGAGATTGTCAGGGAGATGAAAAATCACATAAGGTTTGACTTCTGAGTTTTAATTAGTGATGTCCCCCCAAATAAAGGTGGATAGAAGAAATTAGCATAAAAACTGAGAATTTAAAACATACCAAGAACTTTGTATAAAATGAATTAATAACACTGAGAAAACTTTTATCAATCAAGAAAATATAAAAATTAAATAAAAATCAATAGGCTGTCAAATGATAAGAGTTAAGGACTACATATGTCTGATTTTAAAGGGCATTTGGGTTCACAGTTCCCCCTTCTATCAGCTATTTAGCCTGGAGAGTAACCAATTCTCAGCATTATCAATGCTCCTCTAAGTTTTCAATTTTACTTATTGCTGCATTATTATTTATCTTCCCAAATTGTTCTTTCCAGTAAACAAGCATAAGACTCTTCTTGCTTCATTGGATTTGTGCACTCATTTCCAAAGGCAGAATTTAAGCTAAATTGCTGTGCAAACATTTTTAGAAAAGATACTAAGTTTTCATCCCAGCTTGCTTATGAAATTACAAGACTTGCCTAAATGACATTACTGATCAATAATTTAGTATCAAAATTAGCAGAAAAAAATTTTTTTATGTGGAGAGAAAATTCAGACCCAACATGATTTATAATGATCATTTGAAAACCACTTTGATAAGACATATAGGCAATTAAGTTAGTGTATAGAGAGATCTTTGTGTTTCATACTCCAGGCGAATCAAAGATAACTGAACGAATTAAGTAGATACTGGTTTGGATTTGAGACAATGTCCCTAAATTGTGTTTTTTCAAATTTGCTTAATTGTTATTTGAGAACTAGGTCTGAACAATGTGATTCTTGAAGGAACATAGTGATTTTTGCGAAGATATCTCTGAGTAATTAAATTTGAACACTAGCTAGAGATTGTGACAAATTAAAAATTTAATTATATTTTTAGTGTTGAGTGTGTTTTTTTATTTAAAAAATATTTCATGTAGTTTAGTTTTATGATTTTGTCAATTTTTGGTCACAGAGTAGAATTTTTAATCTTCCTTTGGGCCATGGAACTCTTTTAGAAGTTGATGAAAGCTATGGGTACTTTATCAGGAAAAATGTACAAACTTACAAAGCCACTGACTGGCATACAATTTCAAGGAATTCACAGCCTTTGGAAGGGCACCATGAACACAGGTAAATATCTGTTCTAGAGTCTAATAACAGTTATTTTAAAATCAATTAATGACTATTTTCAAATATAGCTACTAAAGGTAAGATAAATAAAAATATGTCTATGACCCGTGATAGCCCCAGAATTATAATAGAGGAGAGGTTATTAGACTGCAATTTGGTGGAAAGGAACTTTCTAGGTACTAGCCTCGATTTGTGATCATTCTGTAAGCATATCATGGGCATGGCTTTTTAAAGAACTCTATGTTAAATAAATAAGAAAAAAACTGTCAAAAATTCTTTTAGTTACTGTTACATAATATCGAGAAAATAGCAATTATTCATATTAAATGATTTAAGTTTTATTTTATTTGTGGTCACCTTGGGGTGATGTTTGAGATGATATGGGATAAGGTCTCTGCCCCAAACCACTCTGTTGTTATTATCATTATCTGTGAACAAATCATACAAAAGAGGGCTTTGTTTCAAGATGAGATCACAGCTACCTGGATTGTGAAGTGCTTCAGGCTATACCTGAATATCATTCATTAAAAAAAATGCGATTATTATCATTCTAAAGTAAAATTTAAAAAATACAAGCATTGGTGTCTTTTATACTCAGTGAATGTGAGCTATTCAGCAGGACTGGGCTTTTCACCAGATGCCTCACCTGGACCTGAACTTGGACTGCTGTTTGCTGCGTGGACTGTACCCTCCCCGACTAGGTTCTTTCATATCCTAGACCATGCTCCTTATTCTCTTTATATGATTTCCAGAATTCTACACCATTCCACGAGCCATGGCTCATGTTTCAGTTTTCTATCCTTTGCTGATTCTTAGAAACTTTCATTAATTGCTTTAAAGAACTAGAATCCTAGAATTTTTAAGTCAAAAATGTGGTTTATAGGTTGACTTTGGCTTTCTTATTTTACAGATATGGTCACTGGGGTCTAATGAAAGTTAGGAGACTTGCTCACCAAAGCCCAGCTGGGATCAGGTCTTCTGATTTCTGGTCCAGTGCTCTTTCCCACAGTACTAGGGTAGCTTTGCTTTCTGTTATACCCTTTCCTGTGTAGGTGAACTATTATTCATCCCTCTATGGCTCTCTAAGGGAACATTGCTTTTTCCTGAGAAGTTTGTCAGGCTTGGTAGGGGTTATGCCTGATTAAGCTTGGACTCAGATATTCCCCTTACTAGTAAGTTGGCAACTTCTGTCCTCTCTGGCTAAGTACTCTTTAAGCTGAGACAAAACTTGAAAGGCAGGTAATATCGTCAATAATTTGATCCTTTTTAAATATTCAAGAAGGAAGTACAGTAGATAAATTTCTTTAAAAAGCAATACAAATAACCTATATGATGACTTGATTAGAAGGTAATATTTATTTTATTCCAAGGTTAAAACATGATAGGTCTATTTTAATACATATCAAGGTTCTTAATGATTTAAGTTTTAATCTTTTAGGATATGTAATCATGGATCTCCAAGAATAGCATTATAAGGAAACTTCAGTATATTGGATTAGAAAACTTTACACAGAAGAAATAAAAATGTAAGAATAAGTAATAAAATAACAAAGCCAATCACAAAAACTCAGTCTCATCTTTGAATTTCATTATTCCTCCTATTCTATAGCTAATTATCCATCAAGAACAGTTTTTCTGAAAAGTATCTTTCAAATTTATATTTTCATTACTATTACACAGGCATTGCCTTAGTCAAAGCCTTTATCATCTGAGACAAGATCCATTGACCTTCTCAGTCCATTCTCAGCTACCCAGCATCAGAATAACTTTGCCTCTCTGCTTGTTTTTTCGTGCTTTCTCAAAAACCTTCAGTGATTCATGATTGCCTCCAAGATAGTATTCTACTCTATTCTAATTTTTCTGACATCCAAGGCTTCCCCAAAATTCAGCTTACATATAGCTTTTAAAGTAAATTCATTATATTTTATTGAGCCAGACACTGTGTCAAGTTCTTCATATTCTCATTGAATCTTCATTGGATCCACATGGCTAGTAAATGGCAAAAGTGGGATTGGAATCCAGGTCTGTGTAACACGGAGCCAGTCTCTTAACCACTCTAATTCCTCAAATAGCCCTCCTCTGCCTACAGCCAGACTACTAGTTTCCTTATAGTCCCAAAGATATTTTATACAGAAATGACTAATCTTATTATAGAAACTTCATCAGGAATTCCTTTATTTCACTCTTAGTTTTTCTGAAGTTCTTATCATTTTCCAGTAATCATTCATTGACTTATCATTCAATTGGTATTTATTAACTAGTACACATCTGAACCTTTTTTATGAGATCTTTTCTGGATACTCTAGATTTCTAGATTCTTTTTTATCTTCTGCTTCTTTAAATGATCTACTGTTTAGAGAACTCACATTTGCTCTGAGTCACATTTCTTTCTCTTTCTTGGAGGACAGTTACTGTATCTTATGGTACTTTATACCATTCTCATTCCTAATACAGGACAAGAAATATAATTGCCATGCAATGACTATATGTAGAATTGATGTCTTGGTGAGTTAACTTAATATGCTACTTTTCAAGTAACATTAAAATGAAAGGATAAGGTGTTGGGCAATAAAAGGAACCCCTTTGACCATGGAACCTAATGGATTCTGAGAAGACCTTGTATAAAAAACATTTTAAAACAAAACAAAATAAATAAGCAAAATCTTCAAAAACTATCTGTTAAATATTGGCAAGAAGGACATAAAAATTACTGATACTAGCAAGCAATTTGGTCCATTGTATAAAAATTATCTAAAGAGGTATTTCAGTGAGATCATAGTTAAAATAAAGGGACCATCAGTTCAACTTGTGTAGGCAGACAAGGAAATAATACTAAATAATAAAATCAAGTACAAAGATGTTATTAGTATCAAGGAAAATCTGGTACTTCCAACCAAACTGTAAGATGGAAATTCCCAGATAATGGTATGTTTACAACTCAGTTCTAATCTACTTATGTGCAGCAAATAAAACATACCACATTTAGAGAGTACTTCTGTTACTAAATTTACTATTTAGAACAGTGTAATTCAGCACATTTTTAGAAATTAAAAATTACATTTATTATCTACACATATTAAATGCCAACTATGTTTGGTTTAAATTGATTAAGATATATTTTACTTTATATCTAAATATGTATTTAGTTCATTAAATATGTTTAGTTAACCTTTTATATGTAAATACTTTAAATTAAACTTTCCATTTTTCTTTCTTATTTAAGGTTTCAGGTTTAATTGATCTGTTTTATCTATGTTAACTTATGGCTTGGATTTTGCTTAGGTTGGAGAAAGGCACAAATAAAAAAGAAAATTGAGTGATAAAAATAGGTATTATAGATCTGAGGATTGCTAGCTGATGGGGCCTTGAAAGGAAGCTGTCTGAACTGCCATTCAAAAGGAGCTCATAACAAGAGAGCATATACTTTTTCTGTTATTCTCTGAATAGAGCTGAAGCTTAAGAATTCTAAGTCCATGTATGTTTAAAGGTTTTAAGTTTTTGCCTTTCCAAGTGAAACACAAAACTGCTTATCTTTGAGAGCAACAAGGCTCATAATTCTACTTTAAAACACAAATATATTCTAACCTCCATTTATCCTTATTAAACAATTTAAATAAGAAAAAAATGACAAAATGTTTAAATTCTTAAAACCTACATTTGCATCTGTTAGTGTTAATGCCAGGACACATTATATAGCACCCCAGTTGTTTCTCCTCAGAAGCTGGGTCCTTCTTAAGTGACCAAGTCAGGCACTATCATTAACTATTTTAATATGCCTAACAAATTGAATACAATGAACATAAGATTAATATTTTTCACTTTTCTGAGCAACGAAACAAAAAATGGTGTTCATTTCAATTTCAGGTTATGCAAAAGAATGAGAACAATATGGAACCACCACCAATTTTTTCCCTGATGAGAGTACCATGAAATATTGCCTAAGAATTTAAAGTACACAGCAAATCTGCCTGACATAACTAATGTTTGTGTGGCTATCAAATTCTAACACATAAATAGTCTGCTAAAAATAGTGTGACATTTTTCTTTTCTTGTATGATTGTTTAGGCAATCCATATATCTGATATCTTAAAATTCAGGAATGAACAATGTGCCTCAGATACATCCTATACTTTTCACTGAAGGAATCAGTGAGTGAGAAAGTCAAAATTAGGTTCTATTTGACATCTGACAACAAAATGTGTTAACTGTGAGAAGTTTAGTGCTTAATTTTCGGTTTTGGTGACTATTGCAATATCATTATCTACAGCAATAGTGTATGTTGGTATTAGAATAGCCTTTCTATTTCATGTGTCCTCTCGTATATGTTCCCAATCATATGACTACTATGATTCCATTCAGAAGACAATAGTCTTTAACAAAGATATACCCTTCTGAAATGATTTTCTTTCATTAAAAATCTCAACAATCCAACTTTAAGGTGATTCCAAAACTCAAGGATGTTTGTACGAAAACACAGAACTGTGTTTATGAAAGATGATCGATATTTATTGGCAACAAATTGCCTGAATTTTCATTATTTTTTTGCACATTTCTACTTCTTTCTAAAATTTCCTTCTTCTTGAGCCCTAATTGTCTTAGTTACCTGATTCAAACTTTCCTAAAATCTACCTCAGTCACACACGATCTAGCGTCTTTGGCGGGCAATGATAGCAAATATTACAGCTTCATAGGATTTGTAACCTGGTATGTTAATAATTCCTATGGTCGACCTTTCTTCTGATATTTCAAATTCTGAATGCTTTATAAATTACCTAACTCATTTCTCACCTTGGTTTTCTCTCCTGTGGAAGGGCAATACGGATGATTTCCATGGACAACATAAAACATGAGAGGTAACAATGGAAACCATTGAAAGCAATTGAAGAGGCCTGGAAAGAGAATCTATAACCATGAAGAAATACTGTTCAAGAAAATATTACTTCCTTTTTCTTTTCTTTTTCTAACCATAGTTTTCACACGATACCTTAAAAATCTAATTAAGTCAACATAACTTCACACCAAAAGTTTATTTAGCCTGATTGTTTATATTTAAAATTACATATCATTTAAATTAAATCAGCTGATTATTTTAATAAAAAATTTCTTTTTAATAATATATTTTCTATGGGAACACTGGATTTTAGTTTTATACTTTGCAATTTCAGTACCTATTATGGTTTGATTGCTAGTTACCATCCATATTCTACATGCAAAGAAATTAACAATTGATGACCATTTCCTAAGACCTATGCAAGAATCTAATCTTTAATGGAGGACTCACACTGATATTTAATGCTGATGGAAAATATAAATGTATTAGCATATAACTGATATGACTTGTTTGAAGGTTTTATATTTTTCCTGCTATAACATTTGTAGGTGGATGTTCAATTAACTATATACACAGGTAGCAAGCTGTTTTGCTAATGCTGGTGAGTTAGAAAGTATAAAGGTATAAAGAAAAAGGAATTAAAAAACAGGTGGGGGAGGGGTTTCCTTCAAATGGATGGAACCCATTCTTTTGAAAGAAAACTCCCCTCTTACCTTCATCCTGGAGCTGGTTAGTTCTCCTCTGTCCTCCTCCTAGGGGAGAAATACCCAAAGTTAAACAATAATAGAACATGGTCTTGTATTAAAGTCAAGTTCAGTTCTGGCCAACCCTTTCCTCAGGTCTCACAAGACACTACCAACTGCCTGATATACTGGGGTATTCATTGAATTGAACTTAAAATCCATTTTAAGGATTAAGCCAAAGGGGAATGAACATTAGCTGTATAAGCAGGACGAATTGTCTGCTTTTCATTAAGTCTATTAGTCAAAGCTCCAATAAACTGAAGAATGAGTAAGAGTAGGGGAATTAATGGAAGGACATTGTTTGGGTAATATTATTTATCAGCTGGAGTCAATCATGGGGGGTGTATCATGGGGAACACCTAGAGTTCCTTAGGGAGGAGGCATGTGGTGGTGTCTCAGCTCATCTCCCTGACGGTCTTCATTTCTTTTGAGGGTAAAATGATAGTGCTGCCTGCAACAATGTTTGGAGGGGCAGTACTAAATCTGGCATGAACAAGAATTATTATAAAAATGAAAAAGATTTAAAGGGTGATTAGATGGAAGGGTTAGGATAAATCTGGGAGATGGGTATTATCAGAAAGTATGTGCTTGTTTCACTTTTTAAACAGGAAATCATGGGTAGAATGAAGATGGGGTTTTTATTTATTTATTTCTTAAATTAAAAAAAAATAGACTCTAAATGTCTTTGGAGAGAAACAAGGCAGCACAGTAAAAGGAGATGGACTTGGGAATTAAACAATGGTGGGCTTCTATTCCAGCTCTATCACTTATCAGTTCTTTGACCTGAGTTTCAGCAGCATCACCTGTCCAGCTGAAGATAGCAGCACCAATGTGAAGTTGTGGGGGAAATATGTTCATATATACATTCTTGCTATGGAGTAGTTGTTAAATTTTATTTCCTTTTCATGTAAACTCTGATACAGTCTTTTCTTATTTTAATTACTTTATTTCTTTTGAAACTATTGTCTAATTAATTGAGCTTAAGAGTCAGTTCCTAGTTACCCTTTGGCATAATTTCAGAGACAGTGACTAGCTCCCATAAAAATAATAAAATACCAGACAATTGATTGAATTCCGTGAGACATGAAGGAAAGCAGAGACCAAGAATGAGCCTGAACCCATACAAGATCATGTGCTATTGTTATTTAACTTTGGGTAACTTATTAAAATTCTTTATCAAGTAAAATGACATCAGGTGAGAAAATGGATGTACTTTGGAACCTTGGGTTGTCACAATATGTTCCAGAGATGTCAAAATGAAAGATGTTGTAAGCATTACTTAAATGGCCATTATGAAAAGGTGCAGGGAAGAAAACTCTATGGCAGATTCTGTTATACTTCTATTATTGTTACCATTTGTTTAGTGTTACATTCATCCTATAAACTTTAATCAGCTTGAAATTATGTAGTAAAACTCCTCCAACTACGAACATATGCATTTCCTTTCGTTCTTCCTTGGGTGGGAACTTTGACTTCATTCATTATTTTTAATGAAAATTCTAAAAGTGGCCTTTTATCTAGTAAACTCTATAAATTCTAAAAAATTTATACAGAAATAGAGCATTTCCCTTTTTTCCTGAAACAAATACATTCAGAAACTGTGAAGCTGTGTTATAAATGGAAAAAAGTAAATTGTGTTTTATGAAACACTTACTTTACTCATGGAAACCACTTATATGACAGAATTTTGAAGGAAATATCTTTATCTTCTGAAGTGATCTGAGAATCTATGAATAAGAATAGCTGTGTACATTGCCTGGAGTGGGCAAAATTACAGCACCTGGGCAGTCTTCATGCTTCAGGGCATAAAAGGATTGTTATTTGGGATGAGGAAAAATGAAAAATAAATTAAATGGTACGGAAGTTGTTGGTGTTATTATGGTGCTCTTAAAAATCACCCTCTCAAGCATGACATATCAAAATACCACAGGATACCACATTACATGGACCACTTTTTATCATCTCTAAATATGAAAATATCTTTTATTCTAAAAAATCAAAGCAAGTCCTTCTATGTGCATGTGCTTTACTTTTGTTGTTTTATTCCTTTTTATATAATTCAGTGACTTTTGTCAGATTTGTACCTTGCCAAAAGTTTGATGTTGGTATAAAATTCTAAACGTCTATATGTAGGCATACAAGACCTGTGTCTTTCTCTAGTTCTGTGGTTTTTACAGGGAAATGCTTTCCTTAAATAACTTTTCATTTCACAATGTAGACAAACTTTGACAAAAACAGCTATTCACTGAAGAAGTGATTTATTTAATTCCCAAACTGGATGAGCTTCTATTGCAGTTCTGGGACTGAATTTTACCCCAGTCTTATTGTCTGCAACTTCAAAGAGATATAAGAAAATTCTTTGCTTGTTTCGCTAAAGATAGTTCAGGGCATGACTCAGAATGTCAGATCTCAATGTGGGAAGGGAATTTAGATGTCATTGTCATGGTGTGCTAAGAGATGTTCCAAACTCCTCTACTTGAACAACTCATTGTTGGCGATCATAGGCAACTTTTCCCATTTTGGAGAAAATCTTTTAATTGTAAAATCTTTCTTTGTGTTGACCTGAAATCTCCCCCTGTGTAATTTCCTCAACTTACCAAGGATTTATTTCTTTTTAAATATAAACTAAACATTATAGTTTCTTGAGCTCTATCTGGGTATTTTCAATATGTCTGGAAATTATCAATGTTGCTGAAATTACAGCATGGAAGAACGACAGAAACTTTTTAGTAAGTTTTCAATGTAAACTATATATATAAAATATTTTATATGTAGTTCTTTTTCCATAAGAGCACTGGAGAGAGTCAGAAGATCTTAGTTCTAATCTCAGCTGTGGGACTGTGGGCAAGTCACTTAACATTTATAATTTATAATTTCTTCCTCTATAATAAAATGATATTATAAGAGGGTTAAAAGGAGCAAGTAAACAAATATATATGAAAATAGATTGAAAGCTATAATGCTATATTGTTACTATCATTGTTTCACTTTAGAATTATACTGCTCAGTATTTTTTAGCATTTCACAGTAAGCCAAATATAAACATCATCTTGTAAAACTGAACAAATTACAAAGAACATTAAATTATATATTAACTGATTCTTTGCTCTATATGATATTATCATTGTGAAGTTGTTTAATAGAAAGTATCTTTTTTTGCCTATGTTCTCTACTTTTTCCTCTGGGAGGCAATCTGAGGTCAGATATTCTTGGACCCTATTTACTTCTATGTATCTCCAACTAGCTTCAAATATATGCCCAAGGTTAGGGTACAGATTTAGGGCTCTATATACTTGCTTTCATTTAAAATTTTCTATTTCTCATTTTTTTCTTTTTATGCTAAAGGCACTGGCACCACAAAGCAGCTATAGTTGCTGATAATGCTTTTCTGATTATTTTTTGTATTCCTAGTTGCAAATGCCTGAAAAGAGGGGTGTCTAGGGACTGGAGATACAATGATGTGGTCTCTTAATCACTAATAGGATTTTGATCCTTTACCATTTCAGAAAGGATGTTCAGAAGTTGCATATCTGTTAGCCCCAAATATAAAACAACTAAGATTTTATGACAGAAGTGGCCTCTCTCTTACATAGTTCTTGACAGTTTTATACAATCTTCTGTGTAGTGAAGCAACAACAGAGAGGGGTCCGCACACTCATATTTTCTGTGAAAGTGAGGAACTCTCTGTATCACATTTGTTTGATTTACTCCAATTTAATTCTTATTTTGGCTAACTCCCAAATACTTAACACATAGAGAAAACAGAGGGAATTTTTAACATTTCTGTAAAATATTGTCAGTGTGTCAATTTCTTCCCTGAGTATCCCAGGAAAAAAAATAAGCTAAGTAAAGTCTAATTTATTTCAACATGATGTGACATAACTTTTTATGATCAGTGGTATTTAAAATGATCGATTTCTCCCACATCACAGTATTATATATTTTGAAAAGCAAGCTTGATAGTAGGAATATTTTTAGGCCTTTAATTTTTCTTCATTGTTGAGTTATGTGATATTAGAGGAGCATTTTGAAATGGTTTCACACGGTTTTGAAAGTGTATTTCATTCTGTGGATGAGACCTAAGAATGATTTTTGGGTTTTCAGAAAGTGTGAAATCTGTCCATTTAAAATAAACTACTTTTAATCATGAAAAATACTTTTCTGTTATTAAGGAGACTATACTGTGTGTTCACAGTGTTTATAACTTCTGTTAGTATAATTATTACTTATAAAATATTCTCATAATCAAAGTACAGTATTCCTTCGCTTATCGTGGGTATTATGTTCTAGACCCCAACCCTGCGAAGTAGGAAACTTACATTTATTCTACACTCTTAAACCTATGTAACTTTAAAAACATACATATACAGTACCACAAAATCCCTCGATATAGTGAAAAATCTGCGATAAATAATTAAATATAGTATTTAAAAAAATCCCGCGATACAGTGAGGCTGCGATAACTGAACCACGATTATGTCATGCTTGTTCTGAGAAGGCTTGGGGCCTTTAAATGGTGATTTTTCTACTCAGGTGCTACCAGTTGTATATAATACTGTGTTTGTGGAAAAGTTATCTGAGAGCAGAATTATGGGACTGATTTTGTGGGAGACAATGAAAATAAATGAGCTATAGTTTCTTATTCCCAGCTAAATTAAAATGAAATATAATTCTGAACCAAGGTCTTTACTATTTTCCCAGCTCATTACAGGTGACTGCCAAACACTTTATTTTTTCTTAAATATGAATCATAAACCAGCCCCATCTTGGCTGATATTATGTTTAGACACAAAAGGAAGCTCATAATTTCTGAAGTTCTGGATGAGTGGTTTCTTATATGCTACGCTAAAAGGAATGGATGCATTTTCATTTTTATGGCAAACCATTATTTACTTACCATGCACTAAATTGATTATCATTAGTATAAAACTGCATTACAGCAACATTGTATAGAATTCTGCATTTAGGAGTATACTATATCTCCATAATAAAATGAGCTTTATAGTATTTTATTATTGATATTTTAGAGTTTTATGGACCTGATTACCACACTCCCTCCAAAGTCCTCTGTGTGTGTGTTTTCTAAAATACGTATTCTTTACATGACTAGTTATTGCAAGCATAAAGACCCCCTCTCTTCCCTCTCTTTTGCAGTCCCTCCCCCCCTCCCCCGACCTTCATACTCTCAGCTAAGAGGGCCCTGGGACAATAAGGTGTAAGAATCTACGCTGCATGGTTTTCATACTTCTCTTCTTGCTCCTACAGAACTGTTCAGGGCAGGAAGAGTTATGTCAGAGTTATGATCTCTCTGAGAGCTTTAATGGCTCCTTTCCCTGCAGCAGCCTGTGCTGAGGCCTACCAGGTTGTAATTTTCCTAGTGTCCTTTTCCATTAGGAAGGTAAATCTAGTGAATAAGATCCTATACAACGAGGCACAAAAGTAAAAACAACAATAAAAACCGCTGATCATTTGACCTTGCTGCTGTTCTGAAGACAAATAAACAGCTACTCCTTTCAGCATTGCCAGGGCCTTGGCAGAGGGAAGGGTTTCCTTTCCAGCCCTGGTGTTTTAGCTTTAGTTCTAGAACCCACATCTGGACTTCCACCAACCAACACAGAAAGGGGGATCCAAACACACAGAACCTTCATGCACTTGTTTTGCTGTTCCTTTGTGTCCCTCTTTTAATCAGATTACCAGTACTGGAATTGCTTTTGAAAACCATTCCTTATAATGAACAGAACCTTAAAGAGGAGTAGCACAATATGGAACCTGTCTAGCTACCAGACATGTACTCAGGAGAAGACTCCTAAATGCACTACTAAATGAAGAAATAAGTTCATCTACAACACATTTATTACATATCACATTATGATGTTTGGTCTTAGATACAACTTTATGTTTCCTAAATACACTTGGCATGTATAGATCAAGGTTGCTTGACTAGGTTCTGCATGGACATTAGTTGCAGGCTGACACTGAATTCATTTGAATTGTTTAGGATATAGACTTTTGGAAGACTATTTATAGAACTTGTTTATAATGCAGTTATGTGACACTAAAGAACAACAGTTTGGAATTTTGGATTTTTTAGAACTGCCAGAATTTATATCTTGTTTTAGATCTGATCAAATCAGGTTGTGAGAGCTTAAATGATTAAACTTCTTTTGTAGTAGTTTTATCTTGTTAAATTTAATTCTCTTTGAAGTGGTAAAAACTAAAATGGCCCCAAATTAGCCATTTTCTTAAGCGAGTTATTGTAACACAGCTTCTAAACTTAATGGTAAGAAGTTACACGGAGGTAAAGATTGAATTTAGAAACTTTCCAACTGTGGTGTTACTTACAGTACCTACAAAGCATCCCCAGAGAGGACAACTTAAAAACTCCCTGGTGGATGTTCAGTTAGAACTTAGAAACTATCCGTTGAATGAATTGGCAAATGAATGAAGGAAAATCATATCAGCTTTTTTTTTTTCCCTAGTAGGAAGAATGGCAAAAATGTATAATGCCTGGTGAATCTTAAAGAAATGTAGAAAAATGCAACTCCCCCCCCCCCTTTCACAGGGAACTTTAATTTCAGTCATATTTCAATGGTATAAAAAATCTAGAATTTCAAGTGCACAGGAAATTTTATGCTTCCTATTGTATCCAACAATTAGAAAGGGAAGGATAAGGTACTTGGATTCTAGAAGGGCTTCCTTTCCCCTGGGACAGATGTAGCACTGACGTCTTTACCATGTGACATCTCCATTTGTGAATGCAAAATACTTGGTATCTACAATAAACACCAGCATTTCTAATAGAAAACTGGGTATATGTTTAAGCATGTCACAACCATGAAGATTGTGTGTATTTTTGTGCGTGTATGCTGAGAGGTGCAATTGATTTTGTGTTGTGTGTGATTTCTAATCCTGCGTCCAATAGACTACATCTCAAGATATACAGGATCACAAAAAGTAAGTTATCTGTAGCATCTTTTAATACAGAACCAAAAAATTAAGGATGTTCATGAGCTAAAATATATCTCCATAATAGTTAAAATAAAAATCGTGTACAAAGCACCTGCAATTCATTTCCAGAAAATAAGTTAAAAGTTTATTCACTTTGAGTCCAAATGATGCTCAGTAATATTAAGTACTCATCTTGAGGAATATGCAGTTTTATCTTGTTTAGTGTCCACATTAAGTATTAATAGTTGACTTGTTACTAACACCAAAAATAAAATATAGCTTTATTCTCACATACAACATCCAGGAAACCCATTTTTTCTAAACCTTCCATGTACACCTGAACTGCTGACTAAATATGTCTCACAAATTTCACATGGGAAAGTGGTTCCTTAGGGACAATGTATTTTTCATACATAAATTTGAATATTAAATTTACTAAATCTGTCCTAACACATCCTCCAAAGTTCATTTCCTACAGAGAACTCTATTTACCCTGATACCAATCTAGACTTGGGCCAAGTGTCTTGTGAGGACAGTGACTGTATTAAATACTGAAAGAAGAAGGCTAGTGAAAGATGTGCTATTCTAATTCTCATCCTTAGTACTACCTTCCCCTGTTGGGGTATTACTTTGGGTTTCTGACATGCCTGTTATAAACTAAGCATGATGTGTCTTGTTTCAGAGGGTAAGCTCCTGTTGCCTTGGGTACCTGCTCCCTTGCTAATGGGCATCAGCAAGTCCCATGGCCTTCATTTTTTCTAGATCAGCTACTGATCAAGTTCTTTTGGAACTGTTTTCTTTTAAACATCCTTTTTTTGGGGGGGGGGATGGCAGAGCATTTGTCTTATTTTAGACCCAGTCCCACAAATGTCTTTAGAGAAGGCAAAATTTTTATAGGAATTATAGGAGGCTAGTTTTTATAAACTAGCTTCAATTATTAGGGTCGAGTATAAAATCCTTACAAAGTTCCAGGAGAAGTCTTCAGATATGATCTGCTGCTTTGTTCCCTGGAGGTACTTAAAGATACCAGATACCATGAATATCTTTAAATGGAGTGTTCTTGTCTAACAACTATTTAGTAGTCAGTAAATCTGCATTAATTAAATTTTGTTTTGCTTTAAACAACTTTTATCAGTTTTATTTATTGCATAGTAAAGTTAAGAATATAGTAGCTAATGTAATATAGGTGATATAGTAAAGATAGTATTTTGATAGTAAAGTATTCAACTTTACTGGGCAATAAATACTATAGTATGGTAGATATTTATACTATAGTAAAGTTGAGAGTAAAGTAAAAATAAATGTACTTCCTCTGTCATCTAAACTTTATATTACATTGCAATCCCATCTAAAGTATACATATTTAAAACAACCTTTAAACATATCTCACCCAGAGAAAGATTTTTATGAATGTGCATGTGGAAAGAATAGTCAGAAGAAATAGAAAGGGATGGAGAAAGTTGAGAGATAATATGAAAGAAGAGATTCTACCCTTTTTAAAAATCTCACAAGACCTGAAAGTTTTCTTTAGAAGGTAACTTGAAAAATAAATAACAAATAAAAATGACAGTAAAATCTATGAGTGAAGTTCTTTCATTCATCGATATTATAGTTGGTGGTACATTTACTGATAATTAGCTTCACTTTTTTAATATTAGAATCTATAGATGCTAAGTTTAACAATATCAATACACCTGGTATCATTTTATCATCTAAAAATTGGATAACCTATGTCAAAGTACAATAAAACAATAATTTCTGAGAATAGTACTAACCTTCAGTGAGAACTGTTAGTGATAGCTCAATCATTTTCGTCGTATATGCCAAGGACACACTAGTCTGAAATAGTGTCTCTGAAAATAAAGTCTCTTTGAACAATAAAGAGCATGGAATACCATTCTCTAACGTAAAGATGGGTGCTAGCCTTCAGTGTTGTAATATTTTTAAACCAGTCACAGAAATATTCTCTGTGTTAGACCTGATTGCATTTGTTTTAAACGTCTACATTAAAACCCAAGTCTTGGCACTTAACCCTGATTATATTACTATAATCTTCCTATTCTCTGAAGCATTTTGACCAAACAGCAAGGTCTAGAAGTTTAAAACACTATTGATCAACAGAAGATTGTTAGTCATTTGTCTGCCTTCTCTGGTTAAGCTTACATAGAAGGAAAGATCACTGTTTTCCTTTTCTTAAAGTCTCATGTTGCCTAATGAATCAAAACAGCAGAGTTTGTGAAAGAAAAACATAATGTCAATAAAACAACAAGACTCACTATATGCCTAACTATTAACCTAAAGACCTGGTGAAAAAAGATAGATCCTATAAGAAAACAGATTCAGTCTTTACTGAACAAGTAAGGCAAAAATGTTTCAAAGGCATCCTTGGAGCAAGTATGTATACCTTCTGGACCTTGCTCTGATGAGTGCAATTGGTTTGAATTTGCTTCTACATCAGAACATGCCTATTAGTCCATCACTATATTAGTCTGTCTCTAATGTAACAGACAGATTATAGTCAAATAAGAATGAGAATTTAAGTTTAATGAACTTCTTGCTTAGCTGGGATGGGGGTGGGGAGTGAGGAGTTTAGGTGAATGCCAGTTAGCCTTCAGTGTCCTTCCAATGTTCTCAAATATAGTCAAAATGACTGTGGTTTTGGCATGCAGGGGCCAGCTTGCTCAGGAAATTGTGGCATGCATAAAACAAAGTGCATAAAAGCACTCTCCATCCAGGAAGCTGAGTTTAACAATTGCCTCATTAACAAGATCCAGGGAAGGACAGGAAAAGAGGGGGAAGCCAATAGCTGATTATTATACAGTTCTAGACAGATGAAGCCCTTCAGCTTTTCCCCAAACAATCCTTGTAGTGTGGATTTGACAAAGTGGCACATTTAAGAGGGAATTCCTGTCATCAATGCGAGCCAGGCGCACCCGTATCTGAGGGCCAAATTCAGTCCTTGGAATTTGACTTTATCAGTAGACACAAGACAGACGACAGAGAAGCTACATCCACAGAGAATTAATTAAGAGTAAAAGTGACATCCAGTGAATGTAATCAATAGTCTGAACACTGATCTACATATCAACCACCATTGCTTTCTCCCCTCCTATTTCTTTTCAATTATTTATGCTAAGATGCTCTTATAACCACTGTTTCAATAGAGATTCATTTGCTAGTTGGCCTAATTGACTTTACATATTTTCACATTGTATCATACAAAATATAGCCTCAAAAACAAAACACCCTGATGCCAATTTCTGTTTCTGAATGTTGAAATCTTTTTGGGTAGAATTCTGTCATGGATAAATTTATTAGTTTGGTTTTCTCCCTGCATGTTTCTTCAGTTTCGTTTGGGAGGGATAGTCACATAAGCCTGACTTCAGAATTGCCAAAGTCCCCACTCAAATTTGTTATCATTGGCTAATTTTGTTCTATCTCTTTTTAAAATTGTCCCTTATGAACACACTATAAAGCCCCTCACTAATTATTACAGTATAGCTTGCAAACACAAAGCAACAGATTTAGTACAACCTTTCCAGCAATAGCATTTGTTTCTTATATCTGTCTCAAACCCTCCTCCACCCAACATATATCCAAAACACATTGCAGTTCCCTTATGAAAGCAATGAAAACAATCATATAATTTTTAAATTGCTTTCATTCCTGCTGGGCAACAATACAGGTCTCATTACCTCAATTTTTCAAAGGCTTACCAGAAACATCATTTTTCAAGACCAGGTTCTTGGTTAAGTCCTTTAGAAAAGATTCTGATTTCTTCTTGAATCTGTATCTGTGCTTTGTATGAATTTCTCCTAAGCAGCACTGAGACCAGAGTAATGTGTAAGTCATTGCCTTTGCCTCCGGTTTTACTCAAGTCCCAGTAATTCAACAGGAGCCTTTATTGCTTAAGGAAAATAGGAAATTCTGCCTCCTGGACATAAACATGTGAATTCTCTATGTCCAGGGCCAAAAGGGTGAAAAAGGGCAGATTTACCTACATTTCCGTAAGAATGGAAGTCTCACTTTTAATGCATGTGGATTATCCACATATGTAATGCTTTGCTCAAGAATCACATTTTAGGGGTATATGTGTGAACAATTTTGGATTGCTGTTGGGTCTAATTTTACAGATCTTACTTATACCACACTCCCTTTGCAAGAGGTGAGAGTATGACTTGAGTAAGCACTATAAAATTAGAGCCCAGTTTTCCCTCTGATCATGATTGCATTTATAAATAGATGCGTTTACAAAGTTAGCACCAGTACAACCTCAGGATAATCTAAAATACAATGATGCCATAATAAATGAAACATTAAAATGGAAAAAAGGGCTTTGCTAGGAAGAGGTTGATGTCTTCTTACTCAAAAACTACTAGGCAGGCATAATTTAAAAAAATAGTGATAAAATATAGAATTATTACTGACACAATGATATTGTAGGTTTTAGTGGCCAGAAATGTTAATGAGATATAGAAGCATATGCTACTCATCTTTTAGGCCCACTGGGAGCAGCTAGTGTTCAACCAGTTTGGTTTTTATATGGCCTTAAAAAATATACATCAGCTATGATTAATTACTCTAAAATAGAAAAAAAAAATACCTGATTGTTGACCAAAACTATGAAATGGAGGAAAACAAAATAAACAAACATACCATGTTCACAAACAAAACAAAATAATTCTCTCAGGGACATCAGGGAAGGTGGAATACTATAACAACACATGTTATATTGTTATACTATTCCACCCACCTTAATGAGGAACCCTTGGGCGTTGCTACTCCATAGCCTTTTGAATCCAGATTTCCTCCCACTTTCATCGTGTCACATGGTTTTCGCTGCTCAATGTATTCATTCATAGTGGACTCCAGGAGAAAGGCAAATTTGCCCTTAGACTTGCGGACGCGAGCCACTCCCTCAGCTGTCGTCCTAGTGAACACTGATGGCTCTGCTGATCGCATGTAGGTCCACATCTTTTCATACACTGCTATTTTTGATCTCTGGAGGAAATTAAAATAAAATTAAATACAAAAAAGAAGGGAACAACGTGTTATTATTGATAGAATTAAGATAAGGATAAAACCTTTTGTTACCTTTCCATTGCCCTCTAACTCGAATAACATTATTTTACAATTAGAAAATAGCCCTCCACAACTCTTTAAAGAAATCACTGAAATGACATCTAAATGTGATATTTGAAGAAGCTGTTACCTCTTGTCATAATAATTATCCTCCTACTTAACTGCTTAAATAATAACTTATAATTTTTAAATGCAGAAAGCCATAAAGAGACTTGAACATTTAAAATCACGTTTTGTATCACATTTATGGCAAACTTGAAAAGGACCAGGTAAGATTTAATTTTAGCTTTGTAAAATATCTTTTGATACTGTACTTAATTTATAACAAATAAGATTTGTGGTATTGTTTATCTCTTTTCATGTCTCAGAGTTTTAATGAAAACCATTCTAATAAGATGTATACAAAAAGTGAAGTCTATAGCCAGTCAGTAGTTGAGCACAAGAGAAGAGATCACTGTAGTTTACAAACCAAATATCCATAACACAAGAATCAAACTCTAGGTCTGCCAAAATATTTTTAGATTTTTCCTAACAAAATCTCCAAATAGAACATACATTAAACTTTAAAGGGAAGTCATTCCTGTTTTTCTTCTTTATATTTTGGAGAGTTAATCATTCTAATTCCCTGATTTTAGTCAAAAATCTTGTTTATTTTTGTTCATTTAGGCTCTATCTACATTAGTATCACTATTTACTTTACCCAGATCTATTTGCTGATATCTGCATTCATTTTGAACTATTTTAACCACATCGACATTTTAAACATGAAAATATGTTTAAATGAACTCAAATGTCCCCAAAGAATACATCTGATAAGATAGAAAAGGCTGACTCCTGATTGATGTTTGATATTCCAATGTCATGCACACAGACTTTTATCTGGTGCAGTTGCATTTGTTCAATAACAAGATGCTGAGATTTTGCATCTGGACCCAAATAAAAAGTAATGAGGACTTCATTCAGACTTAAATCTATGCGTGAGGCCAAATCCTGATTAGAATGTACATTTATTTACATTGACCTTCTTCTTTGTCCTCTTCTTCTTTTTTTAACCAGTATATAGAATTCAACAACAACCAGATCTTCAAAAACCAAGTATCCTGAATAACAATTTGAGGAATACATGGTTTAGGGCAAAAGCAAATCATTCAGGTGGACAAAGAAAGAAGCTAATAAAAGTTGTATTCATAATTTTGGTTTCATAAGAGGGAAATTAAGTCAATAAACATACCTAATTAGCCACACACAGTAAGAGATGTGCTTACTTGAACACCCCCGTCCCCCTCAAAAAATAGATATTTTATATTAATGTATAATCAAATGATGAAAAATATCAAGATGGGATATAGACTTCCTGTAGCATCCTATGAAATGTTTTATGTTATTAACACTTGAAAAGATATTTCATGCTATAGAGACCGTGGTGGGTGAGTGTTTAGGTAATGACAGGTTATCTCTCTCTGGCTATAGAAATTCTCCCATTAGGAAGTTCCATGACACCACTACAGTTCAGCTGCAAAGATTCTATGTGCTTCCAGGAGAGAGGAGTGTCTGGATTCAGAATGGGAGCCACTGAGGAGGCTGTGTTTCCAGGCCCCATTCATTCCAGCTTTAATAATCGCGTTATCTTCCAGAGAACTAATTCTTTCATTGTACAACAAGTTTCATTCTCTGAAACTCTCTGGGTCACTTAATACAGGTTGTCCTTAAATATCAATTTTAATCCTTTCAATTTAGAGAAATGTTGCTATACATCCTTTAGGCATATAATGACTTAAAAAATATATTGATAACTTGAGAGTTTCACCCAAAAAGATACAGAGTTATACATATATTGTATATTTCACATTGTATACTATGTTGAAAACAAAGGAAATGAGATCTGTCTGGGTATTATTTTAATTGAAATATATTTAAAAAATATTTTTGAAACCATGCTATTTACTTGACAATTTTCCAGTTACTGTTCAGTATATTATTAAAGGAACAGGGAATAGCTGAATGAAACTAATACAGCAAAATGGAAAAAAAAGTATTTTTAGAGCTTGGTTATTATGAAGACAATTTAACTATAGAATGAAACATAACATTAAAGCAAATAATTAGGGCACTGATATTTTTTAGAAGTCTATTTCTATAATAGTAATGTGAGGAATATTATTGCTTCATTAAAAAAAATTGAATTAAATATACCTTAAGTTCAAAAGAAGTTGAATTAATTACCCCAAGATCTGGAAGAGGAATCCGTAGTGTAGTTACGCTAAACTTCACAGGCCTTAGGTATTATAGAAATGGTAAACTACAGATTCACAGTGGAAAATAAAGGAAGGATGAAAGCATTTTTTTTTTGAAAAATATTTACGTGATGTCACTATGTTAATATTTAGAAATTCTGGTTTAAAGGGATGGCTTAGATAAGATCACATTCACATCGCAAAGTACAGGGCTGGAAATAATATCCCCTTACTTTATCTGTGACTACAAGAGGGTGTTTGCTAAGAAGTGAGGGCGATCTTTATAAATTTGATAAGACAGGCTAAAGTAAGGATATTTCTGCAGACCCAGCAAGCTTATACATGTAATGAAAATGAAAATTTTAAGTCCCTAAAACTGTGTTATTTACTTAAAGATCAGGTTTGGAGAGTGAATATACTCAAGGTAATAATCAATCTTAATATAAAAGTCATCATTTTTTTGAAATTAAAAAATTAATCTCAGATTTATTTGTTTCATGTTTATTGTTAAACTCAATGCATGGGAAACGTTCTGACACAAAGCATTATTTCATTACTTAAAACAAGTTTTATAAATGTGTTGTCTTTTTAATTTCTCCAGAGTTAAGTATTCTTCCATTTCTGCTTTTAGTAGAAAATATGTATGAATGTCATTCATTATAATAAATATTTATGTTATTATCAGGTGAATTATTTCCTGGTTTTTGTAGCTTATGCAGCAAGATGGAGAAAGAGCTCATCCATTCACCATTTGATAGTACATATTATAATCCCTGAGATAGTAATCTACCTCATTTATGCATTCATAATTTTACTGATGACTTATAAATAGGCACAGGATAAAATTTACACTGAAATGAAAATCAGTGTGTTCAAATAAGGTGTATAATAATATTGAAATACTTAAACAGCAAGACTACCATTAAGTGACAAGTACAGACTTATTTTAATAGCTCTTTGTTTATGCTTAACTAGGATGCACTGAACATGATCCTATCAAGTTTCATAAAGGAACAGAACCAAGGCAACAGTTGAATTCAGATGAATTTTCCCCCATGACCTGATTCTTTGTGCAGTTGGTTATAACTTCGACATTTTTTGTATCGCGGAGTACAGGTCACTGCCTGAGGCAGTTGAGTGGAGCTGATAGATGTACTATTACTGTGTTCCTATGAGAAAACATTTTGACAAGTACAAAAATACCCTTCACATTCTGTTTCCTCCACCTGTTAGACAAATGGTTTATTTAAACCAGGTCATCATCTATGGGAAAGGGAGAACACAGGGAAGAAAATGAATAAGATTTTTATCAGAGCTCAAATTTATACATTCTGAATATGTGCTGCAAGGGAAAATTATTTTCTTGTCCCATTAGGGTTCAGACTGTCCTGCAACAATAAATACCTATACTTATAAAACTCTTTCAATTTAAAAAGTGAAGTTGGGTGGGAGAAAAAGGTCGGCGGGTCTGGTGAGCACACAGCTTGTATGAAAGGCTGTGTAAATCTAGGGAACAATTATCCTTATTCTTCTATTTCTTATCAATATATTCTGTTATCTATATCGCCAGGTTTTAGAACTTGAACAGTTTTTTAAAGCTTTATAAAAATTAGAAATAAATATTTTCATTGCGTTTGATGCCAAAGAGCTTTACAGTGAGTTATTTTTGAAATGTTTTCAAGGAATCAATGTTTTTGAATAGGTTTCAAGACAGAATGATGAATCTGCAAATATATGTGTATTTACATGAATATCAGGCATTGTCTTTTCAGTAAAATGCAAGTTATAAACAAACTTGTATTCTGTTTTGATGAATATAGATCATGGGTTCTAGGCAAAGTTACTAAATATTACCTACCTACTTTGGGTGGAGGCAGCTATAAACTTTCAGATTTCCAGCACAGTACTGAGATTATGCTAAAATGTGTTAGAACAATATGTTTCCATTATTAGGCTTTATAGACCGGGATGCACTAAATAAGCTAAACAATTTTGCTTAATTATGTTTATTCACAGAATATTGTTAATAAAATTTATAGTCATGACTATTATTTTCAGTTTTAGAAAAATCTACAAATACTTTGTAATTAACTTATAAATATTTGTTATCTCTGCTAGCCACACTCCGCATTGCTGACAAGGACGTTGTTCATTGTCTCGTGCCTTTTAAAAACAATGCACAGTGATGGATTGCACTGAATTTTTGAGGGATTTGTTTTGATTCAGATTTATGTAAACATCTGTAATATACAAGGATATTATAATCAAATCATTTTTAAAAATATAAATTTTAGTACACAGAAGTTGAGGCTTGCTTATGGAGTAGAGCATTTTGTTGTATTTAATTCCTAAGATGAGTAAAAATAAATACATGCATTTAAAATGAAAGTGTAATCTCCCAAGTACTGTTTATAAATAAGCATGATACTTTCTTTAAAGGACTATGATTTTTCCACAAAAGCTTAGGAAATATGTGAAGTAATGTCATTATTATCTAGTTATATATTTGTAAAAATGTCACTGTGACTTCTTTATAATTTTTCAGTTCTGAAGTTACAAAATGAACCCTGATCTCTGATCAGACATTACCAAATGTGGATCTCTGGATTTAAGTAGAACCAGAGTAACAGAGGTTCATTGATAAAAAACTCATCCTCATAATGAAACAAACAACTATAAAAATAAAAGCAAAAACAAAATACCTGCCATCCCAATGGCAAGCCAAAGGGATCATATTCATATGTGAAGTACAGTTATTTCAATTTGAACAATTCTATCTGCCAAAGTAGAGAAATTAGCACAAACAAAATTCTACACAACGTCTTACAGAGGTGTCAAGAACTTAACACTTTTTACTACCATTACCTTGTGAGAATACAAATGTATTACTTTAAAATTCATTGTTACAGAAGAGATTATAGAATAATATAGTACCTCATATAGGGAGGATAGCCTGCAATTGAGGTTTTGGGTTTCAAATGTAAGAAGTTGAATGTAGTGTTAAAAAAAACAACAACTTTGCTTTTATTTTTATGCCCTTAGCCCCAAAGCACACATAAATATACAAACTTGCCAGATGCAGTATCACAGCATTATTAGCACTGGAATCTCTTGGTTGGATAGATTATATAATACAGTTGTTTTTATTTATGTACTTATTGTTTTTCTATTACAGTTGTCCCACTTTTTCCCCCATTGTTCCCCCTCAGTCCACCCCTTCTCCCACAGTCAATCCCCACCCTGTTGTCCAATAAAGTTATTTTAATTACCTTTTTGTTGTTACTCTTCCTAAGGGAGGGTCCTTCTTGCAATGTGAATAAATCAGAGTTTTTGAAAATTAAAGTGATCATAAAATCCATGTAGATATATTAGTATTAAACATAGCAATTACCACTGTGTTTGCAAAACCTACAATGAGTAGATCCCCTAATATAATTGTTGGCAAAATTGCCTGAATTTCACAATTATGAACATTTCATTGTTAGCTTTTTCCTTAACTTACTCTGAAGAATTCTTTTGTTGACCCTGAATCCAATGTTCCATAGGCAATTTCTGTTTGTTTGGCCAAGTCTTCTGCACTTTCTATGGGGGAGACCATTCGCTCCACGGTCAGGAAAGCAGCAAGGTTAGCAGTATAAGATGAGATAATGATGAGTGTAAAGAACCACCAAACACCTCCAACAATTCGACCTGAGAGGGATCTAAACATGGATAAGATAATGCACATTTTCCTCTCTCTAACCAACATAGAGAAAGAAAAAAATACCATAATTTTACCACATACACTTAAAAATAGCAATTACAATGTTATTTTATTTTTGATACTCTAATCAAGAATGATTCTGGTATTTCTGTGTATGTTGATGTTGTTTATGCTATATTTAATGTATTAATGCCACTGAAAATATAAAAACCTTTTACTTTTTATTGCTTAATTGGCAGAAATGTGGAACTCAATGCCTTTCCTTTAGGTACAGAAGAGGAATACTTACTTAAATTCATTGATACCTTTCCCTCTTAACATTTTAGCATCTCTGATATTAGAATAAAGCCTATAGTTGAGGTGAAACACAGTATCATGGCTTAACTGGAAGCACTGCTTTTCTCTTGGTGGTACATAAAATAGCAATACATCTTAAGAGTGGGTGAGGTCCTATATTTGATACAATTTGGTAGATGCCTTTCTGTTTTTATCTTAACTCAGAGTCCTGCCAGGATAGGTGGGACATATGTCAAGGTGGGGCCGGACCAGAAGAGGATCTAGGGTTGTTCTTAATGTTATTGGAGTTGAGGATTTGTTGATAACCCGTTTCTTATGGAGGTGAAGGATGAGTTATGTCCTAAAGAATCTTCACATACTGCTATAAAAATGTTCTGTTGTTGCCAACATGAGACCAAAGTGTGCACCTTGTCAATGTGTAGCAACGACATTAAAACTGATGCTAAATCTCAAAAAACAAGTTTTCTTTCGACCCTTTCTCTGGCTATAAGGAATGTGTGGGTAAGTGTGAGTGCAGAGAAAAAGTGAGAATGGAATGAATAAAAAACTCAGGCTATAGTCATTATTGCTCTCACTCATAGGACCATCCAAACTTTTTAAATTCCTGTGACAAATTGTATTTAAACATTTCTTTAAATGTAAGGACAACTTTCCTGTTTTCCATGGTATTTCTAGCTTTAAAATTCTCTCTTCTTAACCATTATCAGGTAAGCAGCACCTTGGTTTTAACTTAGTATTTCCTTAGTTCTGGCTTGAAAAACCATTACTCAATTTGCTTTGATTTCTTTTCAATTCATTAATTGAGAGTTATTGATTTATTTCTATGTTGGAATTTAAGCACATTTACAGTTTTCCTTGGTTTTAAGGAACACAAACTCTACTGTGGCTAAATTGTCTCTTTATGAGAATGCATACATTAAAAAAAAAACAAAACATATTTACAATACTAATAAAAGTCACTATTTAGATTTAATTCTCAGTTCTCCTATCTTCAGCTACTTTGTCTACAGGCAAAATTGGTATGTTTTTCTGCAATAGGAGAATTGGCTGCATTTTTGGCCAAAAGTGTCTCAGTGGCATCCAAAGAAATCAAGCTATGACTCCCTAGGTAGTGAAAATCATGTCTGTAAAGCTAATAAAGTATTTACATTGCTGACTCATTGCCTACTGCTCAGCTTATGTACTCTTATGCAGAACAACATCTATCTGGCAAATACTATGCTAACTCAGCTTTTAAATCATGCCATGGCAGAAATCTCTCAAGTTACATGGAATATTAATAAAATTCAAATTTAATTTTTAAAAATTTAGAACAGCAACAATAACAAAAACATTTGATTTTGAAAAGCTGATACAATGAAAATGAATCCTGTTTTGACAATTTAGATTTTAGTTTACATCTGTCAAACCATGAAGAAAATGTTACTAATTTTTGAGAGTTCTGATGAGTTGCATATGTTAATTTTCCATTGGGATGTATCTGTATTTTATGCTAAGTTGGAAAATTTGCCTATGAATATACTTAGATTAATTTGAGAATTTGCAGGTTTTTTCTCTGTTTCAAGTAATGCTCTTCCTTTGGGGCAGTGCTGGGGGGCACACATAGAGAGATGTTCTACACAACACTTAGAATTACTGGGGAACTGGTGAAGAACTGTTGAAACTAACCTGGGTGAAATGTCACATCCTTGCTGCATAAAAGCACCCAGGGAAAACCAGAGGCTGTTAAAGATGCCAAACTCATTGGGAGGTTGGTCGCTGGGTCCTTCTTTTCCATCCTCTGGCTCTTCTGTGTGCCACTCATATGGACTAAACCTACTAACTAGGAACAAGACCACGCTGACACCAATGTAGGCAAAGACTATGCACATCCAAATCTCATAGGCCAGAGGATCCAAGAAGGAAAACACTCCTGGTTTAGATTTCTGAGGCTTTTTGATCATGATAGATATGCCCAAACTCATGAAGGGCTTAGAGAAGTCAATGACCTCCTCTCGGACCAAAGTGATTGTCAGAGGGGCAATAGCAATCTCTGCTTTCTATAAGAGAAAAGACACATGAAAACATATAGGTTAATGAATTTCATGAAGCAATTAGCACTGGATCCATCCACTCAAAGGTAACCAGTTACATATCAATTCTACAATTTCCTTTGCAAATGTCAACAATGATAAGGCCAGTGATAAATACAATTGACTTCCTTTTGTAAGATAACATATCACTTAAATTGCACAAATTATTTTTATTGGCCCTAGTAATTAGATAAAAGAAAGAGAAATGGAGAAATAGTAGACATAAGCAAAATAACTTCAACTTAAATGACTGTATTAGTTTTTAAGGATTTAGGACAGCAAGAGGAAGAGACTTAATAGCCTTTCCATATGGTTGAACTTCTGAATTTCTTGGCCAGGAATGTCATGCTGCAGTCTTTTCTGTTTTACTTGAAATGTTGCCACTGATTCAATACTTGGCCATCCCTTAATTTTATGCATCGCAAATTTCAAACAGTATTTTCTTTTTTATTCCTTCCCAATTATAAGAAAAATTATCATAAAGTCTGTTTTGTAAGCTAGAAGAAATCCTTGGTCTGATAACATTTTCCAATTAAGTGCACACACAAAAATCTGGAAATTGGTATTTGTTTCTTCCCATTCACATACTTTGATTTTTCATGTTTAGTTTCTAAAAACGGTATTGGAAAACAGTGGATTCAATTTTCAGTATTATAATCATAAGACACCAGCTTCCATTTTTGTTTTGTAATTTTAGCTATTTTTCTGGGCCTGTATCCATATCTCTAATAGGAGAACACTTTCTTCTTTTACCTCATTGGATTATTGTGATTGTCTATTAAAAATCCTTAATAAAATAACAACGTGGATTGAGCGTCAGCCTGCGAACCAAGTGTCGCTGGTTTGATTCCCAGTCAGGGCACATAACTAGGTTGCATGTCAGGTCCCCAGTAGGGGGCGCGAGTGAGAGGCAACCACACAGTGGTGTTTCTCTCCCTCTCTTTCTCCTTTCCCCTCTCTCTAAAAATAAATAAGTAAATAAACAAACAAATAAATTATAAAAAAGTAACGAGCACTTATTGAGGGAGTATGTGTCTGACACTAATCTAAATATTTTAAATGGCTTCCAATTTAACCTCATAACAATCTTATCTTTATCATTGTTTTATAGATGCTGAAACTGAGACTCAGGTGAGCTTTATACAGCATGGTTGCTCTGATATGACCTTGTGCTTCTTTCCTTAAATCATGCCATCTCTAAAATCAAATGAAATGAAGTGTGATGAAAAAACTTTAAGCTGTTACATGATCTAAAAAATAAAAAAAGAAGAAGGTTTGAAAGTATCTGGCATTAAAACAGAATCTGAAACATACCCAGATATCATGCTCTTACATAGAGGCTGCCTCTCACATTCCCTCCTGTATATCCTCAGGCCCCTGGTTCAGTGAGATGTCAGCAGTTTGATAGAAGGGCACCTGGAGTTTTAGTCTGGGGAATGTACTCGGGCCATTGGGCTGTCCACTGGGTGACTGAGAATTAACTGCATATGCCTTCACTGGAGTAAACTTAGTTCATATAATAAACACCCACAAATATAAAAACCAGAATCATTGTTGGGAGGTTATTAAATATTTTCCCAATGGTTATTTTATACAAGTGATATATGAACTAGCTATAAAAACATTAGTATATAAAAACAGAACCAGAAAATTAAGAACATATATCTCCATTCCCTTCACCTACTTTTTTTCTTTATATATGCCCTCCTAGACATTGTTTTTATAAGTACAATTTTTCTTATTTAAAAATTGGATAATGCAGAACATTATATTTTATATTTTTTCTCTTCTTGAAAAAATATGATGAATTAATTTTCATTTCAAAATACATATTAAAAATTAGTTTTAATGATTGCAAATGACTTATGTAAAAGTATCATAATTTACTCGACCAGTGTATTATTTGGGGGGATGTTTGTATTGTTTTCAGTTTTATACAGTTTATAACGCAAATTATGTGAACACCTTTGAAGACAAAACCTTGCATATCTTAAATTATTTAAGATAAATTTCTAGAAATAGGATTGGTAGTCTAAATGGTAACACTCTTTTTAATGTTCATAAGATGTTTGCCCAACTTTTCTCCAGAAAGGCTGTGCAAAATTTCTACTTTCATCAGCACCATGTGAACACACCTGCAGCTTTAAACCTTGGCCATCTCTGGTGTATCTTTATTCTCATTTATCTTCACCAGTGTGCTATATAGCAAATTAGATCACATTGTACCAATTTGAATTTGTTTTTATTAAACAAATAGCCACTTTTTCTTTTTTATGTGTTACCTGTCATAATCTGCCCTTACATCACATGTGGGGATATTCATTTTCTTACTTACTAATCTGTTAGTGCTTTTAAACCTTTTCAAAATATTCTTTTATTTTTCATGTATGTTACAATATTTTCCCTCTTCATTAATTGCTTTGTTTCCATAACTTAGGTCAGTGATTTTTTAACCTTTTTCATTTGATGGCACACGTAAACTAATTACTAAAATTCTGTGGAACCCCCAAAATATATTATTATATTTTTTGCAGATCTGACAAAAATAAATATAATTTTGATTCATTTGCACTGGATGGCTGTTTTTGTGATGGCTCTTGTCATTTTATTTTATTTTTGACAATCCAAGGGGCAAGAGGTCAGTGCCTCTTGCAGCACACCGGTGTGCTGCAGGACACCAGTAGAAAATTGCTTACTTATTTCATGGTATTTTATTGCAATGTATATGTTTAAAGTTGTGTTGAAGTCATATAAAATGATCTTTTTGTGTTTTCAGCATTTGGTTTTGTGCTTAGAAAAACCTCATTTCATATGATCACCCTCAATCATATATATTTTATTTTTTGTTTTTTAAATCATATATATTTTTGTCTAGCACCCAAAGCTGTAATTTCTCTATAACTTATTTGGTATATTTCATGATGATGTGTTACAAAATTGTTAATTTTCCTAGTAATTGTTCAGCTATTCCAACAGGAGTAAGTGAATAATGCATCCTTTTATTGATTTGAAATGACCCTTTCCATAAACTACATTGATTTGTGTAATATCTATATTTTGAAAATTTTTATTTATATTATACAAGTTACCACTAATGAGGTTAAAAACCTTAAAAGGAAAGAAACATGGAGAGAAATAAAAGAGTCTCCAGAATAAGAAAACTACATGCAAAGCAAGATAAATATTGGATTGAGGTGGTGATAGTAATGTTCAATGAGGACACATTTGAAGTCTCAAATTTGAGTTTTGAAAGAGGTCAATGAACAGAGAAGATACATCTGGGCTTTCTCTACTAACATTGGCTGTGTTTGGTGTGCCTTGTTCCATTACCTCTCAGCAATTCCCAAAATTATGTGTAAAATATCTCCTGCAATAACATGGTAATATTTGATTTCTTGAGGATCTCAGGAGTGAGATTCATGAACCAGCATTTTAACACATACCACAGGTAATTCTGGTACTGGTAGGCTATAGAACATACTTTGCGACATATCCTCTTGGAGTGAAATACATATATCTGGCAGGGACCAGGAGAAGGTCCTGGAGCAGCGCACCACAGGTCATTGAATGGACTGGAGAAGGTGTGATAGGCAGAAAGGACCTGACTGTAAGGGAGTTTCTGGGCTTCTGAGTCACCACCTGGTGGCGTGCTGAGATCACAGGTGTTTCACAGATAACTATTCCTAACAATTACAGTAACAAAGTTCGCAAAAAATAAAGTAAAAAAAGATGAATTAAAAGTTAGTCATTTTGTTGTGTAACAGGCTTTGTTGGGTGGAAGAGAATAGATGGGATTTTATCTAGGGTCCTGGAAACTGGACATTTGTGTATGTGTTAGTAGTAAGACAGAAAAAGAAAGATGAGAAGCAAATACAGAATTTGCAGACACCAGAATGGAAAATACTAGATCTGCACATAGTCTAAGAGATGTGGAAAATGATTTCTTTTGGGAAAACAGTGGACAACTGAAGTGGCAGAGATGGAGATGTTTTAATCCTCTCAGACTGGCTGGTGAATGAATATAATGTGTATTAATGACAATTATGTTATATTCTTTGTCTCTCAGAACTGCCAGACTTGAGGCTTTTGATTAATGTGACATGTGTACTACTGACAAATTTTGTTGTTAATTGTACTCTCTTCTTATCACTTGTTTTCATTATTTAAATAACATTCTCCTAATAAAATATGGTCAGAACCTTTGCAAAGGGGTGAGCCTGGGCTGCCCAAATGGTAGGGATTCCAGAAGAGGTATATGTAACAAATGCCTTAGAAAGTAACTCAGCTTGGTTTTCCCATACATCGTTGTCGTCGGCAGCCGTCCGTCTCGAGAGACGATGGTGTAGCTTCTTAAGAGTCTATCTGCACCGCCGAGAATGGCTGTGCAGTCCGACTCGGGAGTGACACGGTATCTGTCTCCTCCAGTGTTGAATCGACATCTTGCGATGACGCTGGAGTGTCCTCTCCAGTGAAGCTGAAGCTACAGAGCCTGGGCAGGGTGATATGGAGGGTCTGCTGTTGCCCATGCAGCAGACCCCCCCTCTCTTCGCAGCTGAAGGGTCCAAGGGAAAGACGGAGTCAATACAGCTTGGCTTCAGGTGCGCCGCAGGAGTTGCCGGTGTTGACTACAACGTCAAACCGCCTTAGGGACTCCGGCTCCGGATTTTCTGTCAGGGTTTACTCCCTTAGCCTTTCCCCTGAAGAGGTATGCCGCAAGGCAGCGGAGGTTTTTTGGAGTCAGAGTTTTCCCATACATAACTAATTGACAATCTAATTTTTTAGATGAAATTCTTAATAATGTTTCTGAAGGAAATAAATTGTAATAGTTCTAACAACTTGGATAATTTTCACATTTAAAATTGGCTTACTGTAGCAAAAGTTTTAACTATTCCCAAGAAATACAAGCTTTAGGAACCCTTTTCCTTTGGAACTTAAAGCTCAATATCAAATTGATCACAAACACTTTGATTTTTTACAACTTCTTTTCCCCCCTTGTTTAAGGCACCTAACTAGTCAGCAGTTCTTTCAAATTGATATAAAACTAGCTGATTACTCCTTAATAGTCCCCTGGCTGGTTTGGCTCAGTGGATTGAGCGTCGACCTGCGAGCTAAGTGTCGCTGGTTCGATCTTCCAGTCAGGGCACATCAGAGAAGGAAAGGGGAAAGGCTAAGGGAGTAAACCCCGACAGAAAATCCGGAGCCAGAGTCCCTAAGGCGGTTTGACGTTGTAGTCAACACCGGCAACTCCTGCGGCGCACCTGAAGCCAAGCTGTATTGACTCCGTCTTTCCCTTGGACCCTTCAGCTGCGAAGAGAGGGGGGGTCTGCTGCATGGGCAACAGCAGACCCTCCATATCACCCTGCCCAGGCTCTGTAGCTTCAGCTTCACTGGAGAGGACACTCCAGCGTCATCGTAAGATGTCGATTCAACACGGGAGGAGACAGATACCGTGTCACTCCCGAGTCAGACTGCACAACCATTCTCGGCGGTGCAGATAGACTCTTAAGAAGCTACACCATCGTCTCTCGAGACGGACGGCTGCCGCCGCCGACGACGACTCCTTAATATCAAAGTTTCCTCTTGCTGCTGAGATTATAGCTATTATACTGGACTGTGTGGAAAACATTCATTGCTCTGTGGTCTGAAAAGCAGGTTGCAGAATCAGGAAACTATTGAATAGCAGTCTGGTTTGGAAAGCAACCCTCTGTGTAAGATGTCATTTATGTTCTAAATCGTTCTACCTTTATTCTTTCCTGGGGAAGGATGACTTTCATATAATTCTTCATTTCAAAGGGGCCTTGTGAGTATTAATCAGACAAACTACACTTTGAAGGTGACATTTGTGAAATATGAATTGGCTTATAGAAAATTTCAAAATAAATTTCAAGTGTATGTGACTTTTATTTACTATTACTGGATGAATAAAACTTACTATTCTACGCTGGGTTCGTGGACTTTGGAAATATCACACCATCACTAACATTTGACAACTGCTGGTTTGATTTAGACTAGGCTTTGCAGTGGTAGCTGAAGAGACCCATCTTGTTCTGATTCAGGCAGGAACGTCTACATTGAATTTGCCCTTGGCCATGAATGTGTACACTCAATATCTAGTGAACATAAAAGTTAGGGTATGACATACTTTCATGTGAGGCCCACTATGGAATAAATTCTAGCTTTTGTGTTTTGCTAGGTATGAAAAAATGATGGCATTGCATAAAGCTTAAATTTACTGTGTTCAGCACAATTGTAAGAATCTCACATTATTGATGAATATTTTATAGGTGTTAATGTAATTTAGTAACCACTTCACCAATTACTTAAAAGACATTTACCACTAATTCCAACCAACAGGGATGTAAATAAAGAGCTAAAATAAGGTATAACTTTATGATATTGAAGAAAATCTGTTCCTACAATTATCAAGTAGCAAATTAGTAATGAATTTGTTTTGTAGTCCTCAAAAACAACATATCTATGGGATAGAAGAATCAGACTTAAAAGAATAATTATCACAAGTACTGAAGTTAGTGTTTTTTAATAGGACATGATATTCTAAATTTTTATATTTCTTTTCTGATTTTGAAGTTATCAAGTGTTAGTTTCTCTCATTGTATTTAATTGCATTATTAATAAACTAAACAGTTGAACATATATGTCTCTGAATGAAACTGCAAATTAAGAAAAACAGTAATAGATGTTTAAAAATTGATATGTGTCCAAGTTTAAAAAAGTTTCAGGTTTATGTAAGTAAATTCTTCAATAAATTGATTTGCTTACCCCATAAACAAGTTCTCCTACCATCCCATTCCAGATTTTTGTGTCTGCATCCCTTGCTCCATATTTTCCATCAGGGACAATGGCAATTTTATACTTGATACCAATATGTTTTGCAATTTCAGATGCCAAATCTACACAGTATCCTTCATACTTGTCATTTCCTTCAAACATTTCATGATTTTTCTTGTACATAACATATGGGGATTCCTATAATGAGAGAAGTAGAACTGTAAAGGAGAGATTATGAGACATTCAAAAATATGTAACTTTCCAGTTTCAGAATTTGACAAAAATACTCTATTTAGTATTGTATACACATTGATTTTGTGTGGCTAGAAATCAGTAGTAAAATTGATGAATATATAGATAAATATACTTAGAAGTACATTAAATTGCTTTACACTAGATACTAAATGTGAAGTATTTAAAATAATTTTCTTTGAGTAATTATTACATACCTAGCACTGTAACTGTGATAGAAAAAATATCCATTAATAATCATCTAGAGGAGCATAGTTATCGCCTTTAGCAATAAAATCATTAGTCCCAAATTATCATGTGAAGTTAAAGACTAATTAGTAGTCAACTTCATGTAATAAAATGCTAATTTAAGGCCACCTCTCTCCATATTCTGCATCATGTTTAGCCACAATCAACAGTGAGCTCCTTTGGGAAAAGAGCGAGATCATTTTTCTTTGCTGTCTCGTACTTAGCAATAAGCCTTTCTCAGAGCAGGCACTAGCAAGTTCAAAGAAGAAATAATACATTAATAGTTTTAAAAACTGTATATACTCATTTGGATTAAATTGGCTTGCCTTAAGTTGTCCAATTGTCCAATATTTTAGATTTAATTAGGGTTTTGTTCCATGAATTTTTAGGTATAGAATATGTCTCCAGTGGAAGCCAGTAATTTCCCCCCAATTGTGACTATCATACACATTGAGTGATAGTCCCATTTAGTTTTTGAAGCCAGTAAACAAGAAAATAAGATTAAGGATTATTGTCAAAATCCATATCAAATGAAAGTTTACTGGTGGCTAATAATAACTGGACATTTTTTGTTAAAACACACACAAACATATACACTCACACCCTTAATCCAAGCTATTTGAAGGTTGTGAACTAAAAGGCATAGCAAAAACACATTTGATTTTATAAATGAAACCTGAAGCCACCAACTATGCAACTTATAGAGAACTCCTTGTCACACCCCAGAAATTTTAATTATTTGCAGACAAGAAATGACCACTTTTGGCCATAATGTCATTGAAATCATGTATTTAGATTTTATAAAATTGTATGATAACATTTATTTAGTAATTTTGATGTGAATCTTTTCTTTTATCCCAGCAAATTTATAATTGTGAAAGTTTAAATTTCTTTTGGAATTCTGAATTAGAAGGTAATTCACTGTGCATAATGTTGCAGTCTATACTAATTGTTTTTTGAAGAACTTTGTGAATGTGGAAACTACTTAACAAATTTAATAAGAATGTAAAACACATGATTTATAATATTCTCATAAAGATGCCCTAAAGAACTTATTGTGGGCAATTGTCCAGAATGGGTTCTTGTACTATTTTCTTAAATTCTGCCCTAGGTTGACATGACTAAGTGACCCAGAAGTCTCTTACTTGTCCTTTACATTGAATTTGATGAATATTTTAACACTGGAAAGTTTATTTATCTATAGAATTAAGGCAACTAATTGCCTTTCCTTTAGATAGATAAAAATTATTAGTTATGAAAAACATTCTCTAAATATAATGGTTTAAAGACCGTTTATCCATCTATAAAATTAAGGCAACTAATTATCCCTTCTTTAGATAGATGAAAATCATTAGTTTACAGATAACAATCTCTAAATCTAAAGTTTTATAAATTATAAATGTGGTTATGAAAATTGGTGAGTTGCTGCAAAGCACTGTTAATTTCTAAGATATGCTGTAAAATATTAATAATCAAAGTGAGCTAATCTTTTAATTGTTCTTTTTTCTTGTAATATCTAATTAAAATATGAAAGAATATGCAGAAAAAAGCAAGAATCACACATTTGTAAAATGCTTAAGATTTTAATTGAAATTCCTATATAACTATCACCTATAACTATTTGTATACCAAATCTAATAGTTTTTCAAATGAAGTATAGCTAAGGCTCACATTTGGTAAGTACTAAGGCTGAAGATCTATTCTAAAGTGTCTGGAAATATTTGAACACTTATTTATTTTAGCCACCAAATATACATATTTATATATTTACATGCAGAAATTTCTCTAGCTAGTATTATCATCTAATTTGCTAAATTCCCTCTACATTATTTTGTGAATTGTTGCTTCATTAAAAGCTGTACCTTTACTATTTACTCCAACATTTATTAAGCACCTACTGTGTGCCAGGTTGTTTGAGTTTGTTGAGAATTAACGGTACAAAAATAAATAAAACATGCCCTTTGTCCTCTTGTGATTAATTAAGGTAAAATTATTTTTAATAAAAGTAAAGAAGTGAGAGTGGATTGGGAAATAATAAAAGAGTTGTGAAAAAAATAGCTTTTACCTATCTAGCGCCTACTCTGTGTCAGGTGCAACGCTAAGCTGTTTGATCGTGCTCTTTCACTTGCTTTTCATGTCGGCATTTTGAGGTAGGGGTTTTCCATTTTGCAGACGGAAGTCAAGGCTCAAGGAGGTTAAGCAAATTGTTCAATTTCATAAAACTAGCAAGAGTGGGAGTTGAACCTATATTTTGAAATATTTGAAAATCTTTAAAACCATTATTTCACGTGTCAACATACGTGCAATTATTTGAGCATATGATTTAACAAGAAAAGAAGCAAAATTAAAGAAGTGAATTTCTGTTTTCTTTGGAGAATGAAATTCTCTATATGAAATCTTGAGTAAACAATGTAGATAAAACCTTTTTATATCTCCTCGTAGTGTCTGGTATATACAAAGCACTCAATAAATATAAAGATCTCCTTGTCTATCAGGACTTCCTAAAAATGAATATCATGGCAAAGTAATAATATTAGAACTTTTGATTCAGGTTTTCAAAAAGAAAGTAAACACTAACAAGTGCTAGGTAATCTCTTCTGAAACAGACATATGTATATGTATGCATAAATTAAAAAAATATTTAGTGTATTTAAAAAAAATTCCTTTTAACAGCAGGGGCCCATCATGTATTTGTTTTCCTGCCAAACAAACCAACAAAAGCTAGAAGAGTCTTCAAAATTTAGGTATGCTTTTTGCACAACCAGGGGTCTGCACAATGATTGAGATTCAGGTGAGTGGTGTACGCAGCACAAGAGTAATAAGAGGAACTTACACAGCCAGGTGGAAGAACAAAATGGGGGAAAGTCTAGGCTTTCCTTAAACAAAAGCTCTCGTGGTTGCTCAGTTCAACCCTTTGAATGAATCTCATTTTCCTTTTCCAAATGAGTAGCAAATCCTCAACTCTCTCCCGATCTAGTTCTAGTTCTAGTTCCTCTTGCTCTAGTTCCAATCTGACAACTTGTCCACAAGTAGCCCTTCAAATACCGCATACTTGGGGAAATTTAATACAAAGTTTTGGGGATAGTAAGGGTGAAGAAAATATAAAATCTTTTCATTATAATAAAAAGTGAGTTCTAGCTAATAATTATGGAGATTTAGGAAGCATCTTTGATAAGCAGCCTTATAGAGTCTCAGGGGTTCAATTGTGAATAAAAACAGAATGATCAGAGTAGTAGAATATAACCTCTTACTCTTAAGACTATAACCTGCCATCTTTATTACCAACTACTGTGACCTGCGAGATAATAATGCCTTAGAAGTTATTTTAAATGACTTACTTCTTAGTAATTATGAGTTTATTACTACAATTTCCATAATGGATGGTAGTCTATATTTGCTCTGCTATTTCAGAAAAAACCTATCTGATTGAAGGTCTTATATTAGGACTTGCTTAAGAAACTGTTTGTGTAGATGAATCAAGATGAATTTCAATCGATGAAGTATCATTTTCCTACTGAGAAAATGTTTTCTGGATTATTTGCACTTAGTAAAAATGAAACTATTGAAATAGATACTTATTAGAAAAGCTTTAAATTTTCTAAACATCACAAATATAATCACTAGAATTATAATTGATAACAGTTAATAAAATAAGTAGTATCAATGAGGTTATTTGCTATGTGGATATTTGCTTTTCTACAAAGAATCTTAGTAGATGTAGAAAATTTATCCCATGAGTAGCATTTTAAAAGTGGAAATTAAAAGGTTATTAAATTCAGAGAAAATGAATACATTTAATGGCTGCACCATTTTAAGCTTATTTAAAATAACATTTAAAAACTCATTGAGTTATAATCCCTTCAGAGTCTGGTGTATGTATCGGAGATATTAATATTTGGTACAGAAAAGAAAATAAATATATCTGTATTTTCTGTATATACAGGGTAGGCAAAAATAAGTTTACAGTTGTTCATATGGAAAATGATACAATAATTAATAATAATACAAGAATATAAACTCTGTTTTGCATACTCATAATTATAAACCTACTTTGGCCCACTACTTATAGATATGTATATGTATTGCTATGTATGCATGTGTAGATTGTATTATGTACACATGTATCTATGTATAGTGCATCTACAAAATTCTACAGAGAGAAGATAAAGTATCAAACATCTCCTAAAGTATGAAAAGTACCTCTAAAAGGATCAAGTGTGATAAGTAAAAGAGGTTTTAGATTTGTAAAATAATTCTGATGCTGTAGCAAGTACATTTAGATTTGTGGAAAATTGTCCTAAAAGATTGTTATGTTTATAAGGTGATAAGAAAGACTTTCTTAATTGAATAATACATCATAAGCATCACTTAACTTCAGTAGTAAAGATTTGGGGAAAAATAGGTTTGGCTGAAATGTCATTGCATCATTTTTCCTTTTCCAGAGAGTTCAGCAGGCAAAGAAAGTAGTGAGGTAACAGGGGAAAACTCCCTCTCTTTCCCTCAAGTTCTGCTACGAACTGCCTTTTCCTCAATTGCTGCACTTGTCCAAACCAGAAGGCACATATTTGACTTCCTTAGGTAGTTTGCAGAAGTTACTATTTTGAATGTAAAAAGTTAAATCAGTATGGTAACATTCTCATAAGTTTTATAGATTTTATAAAATTTTTAGTTCCTAAGACTTAAGATTAAAAAAAAAAAGAGCATCCAAATCTGAGATCTTTCAACATTATAGTTATGATTCTCATTTGATATTATCAACTTTACTTTTTTATTTAGATTTAGCTAAGTTAACTTCAGTATGACTATATTCAGGTAGAATAAATTAGACATTAAAATGAAGACCCCATTATACATATATTCACTGTTATAAAAATAAATTTTAAAAGTGCAAAACACTAAGGCTACATTTTATTTAAGAATGATATGTGACATATCTATTATGTCTCTTCTCTTCTTTCTCTCACTAGAATATATTTTTTGAATGCAAGATTTTTGTCTTTTTTGTTCTCTTACATATTCCCAGACTTCTAAGTGTGCCTAGCACATAGCAGACGCTTAATAAATATTTATGAATGAATGAATAAATAAATTTATCAATCAGTTTTATTTAACAGTAGCATATATCATTACAGTGTAGCAACATATAAAAACATACACAAAGGCAAGACAAATGGGAGAACAGCAATGCCATATCAATTCAATCAAAATTAATGATTTCCAGTGCCACTACTCTCTCAGCCTTCTGTGTCTAGATATCTGTCTTGCATGTATTATACGTCTAACCAAATCCATCTGTATTGAGAATTTTCAATTGAATCTGGGGAATCATTACATGCAGATGCCTATATCTCATTCATCTACAAGGAACCATATTTTTTTCCAAAATGAATGAGATGGTAGAGATGTCACAGATCCCAGGCTATCATTTTCAACAAAAGCAAATACAAGGAAAACTTTCAGGGAAAAGATCCAGGTATTAATTTTTTTGAATTACTGAACAACTACGCAGTTGAAAGGACCAGGGGTATTATGAATATGAAGATTACATTTTTATACAAAAGACAAATACTGGTGTTGCACTATCCTGATGGCAAAAATATTGAAAATATCACTGCCAAACAATAGGTAACTTCACAGAATATTCTTTACGTATATAAGAAACAGTTGGATTTTTAAATCAATTTTCCTTACTTTTTGATAGCATGCTTCCAAAAAACTAGCCATACTTTCAAAATTAATTCAATATGTTTTTTTAAGAATTGTATCTCCAGCCCCTTTCTTAACAGGGATAGAAAGGAGATTCTCTACGTTATACCTATAATGCACATTAAAACACTTTATTTCACACAGAACAGGTAAAATTTTAAAAAAGTATTTAAAGAAAATGTATATTCAGAACACAAATACACAGATATTTACTTTGAGAAATCTACTTGGAATTAGGACTGATATAATTCCATTATTTACATACAATGACCTCATTTCAAGGTATGGGAACTGATATGTCAGAATTTCTAAGTGATTCTTTTTCGACATCTGTTTATTTTCTTGAGAAAGATGAGAATTAATTCTTCTTTTGTTCTTGTTTCTTAGAAAAGTCACAGAACTTAAAAAATAAATCTTTTTTTCTGATAGTCCAGAGTTGGTCATCCAGGAAGAATCTCATATGAAAAATTAGATTACATTTACTACACAGGAGAACAAGACTTGAGCCTTGTTAGGAATGGTCGAACAGCGTGGAACTCATTTCTTTCTTGATCAATTTCTTAAAATAGGATTCTTCATCAGAGGCTGAAAAGAGGAGGACTGTACTGAAGTATGACTTTCCATTATTGTGTCTTTTTTTTAGGAAAAGAAATATATATATATATATATGTATTGCTTTTCAAGTCCCATGCAAATATTACACAATTAAGTTAGAAGGTATATACTTCACACTCTTCCACAAAAACTGTTGTTGGTTGGTTTCATTCTAAAATAACCTTCTGATCAAGGCTGACGAAGCAACACAGATAAAGCTAATTGCAACATGTAAAAACTTCTCTCTGGCATTTTCATGGTTTGACATCAAAGTCAAAATTTTGGAAATAACTCAACATTACTAAAACTAAAATTACATAAGCCAAAAACTAAATTACATAAAATACTTCCACTTTATTTAGAGTAAGGGCTCCATAAATAATTAAAAATATGTTCTACCTAACTTGACACTGAGCTGAGGATATATAACTTTAAATTAGAGAGAAAGGGTCACCGATTGTTGATCTCCTTTGACTAGCATTGACTCTAAAGGGCATGTTTGACTTTAGAACAGCAAAATATATAAGATTTTCTATTATTTAAAAGGTAATTTCAACAAAATATACTTGATAAAAGCCTTAGAATTTAAAATATTTTTCATTTTATGATGTGACTGAAGCAATCATATTTTTCTTAATTTCTAGAAGTCTTACGAATCATCTTGTGTATTTGTCACCAGTCAATGGGAAAAATAATCGGTGCAAAGATAAGCTCAAATATAAAACCAAATTTATTTCTAAAGCATCCAGTATATAAAACGTGTTTATTAAAATCTTCACATTCATATTTCCACTATTACCAACAGACAATGCAAATCATTACCCAATGATTAAACTACTTGGAAGTTAAAATTTTAAACACCCACAACTATCTTTACATTGATGTCTTAAAAATATGATAACAATAATAATAAGGTGTCTACTACCAGATACTTCATGCTATTGGTTGTTGATCTTTTCCATATTCAT
The DNA here is from genome assembly GCF_987537825.1 of Furipterus horrens. Lineage (NCBI taxonomy): Eukaryota > Metazoa > Chordata > Mammalia > Chiroptera > Furipteridae > Furipterus > Furipterus horrens. The sequence goes on along the minus strand of NW_028327172.1, from coordinate 162,779,067 downwards.
CCTTTTGTCCTTTGGAATCTTAGCATTTCAAACATTTCCAACTAGAGCATAACAGTTGCATTTTTTGACATCTGAGCATTTTCCCAAGAACAACAGTGCGGCAGAAGGTAATACAAATAAAAATACTGAAAGTACTCAAAGCTCAGGACAAATGTACTTAAAGTCTCAGAGACTTCTGTGGATCAGAATACCCATGTCCCCACTGCTGTCACCCTCCCCATTCACCACAGTTGGGGCATTAAAACTGCCTGTGGACAAAACGGAATAGCAGAAAGCATAGACCAAAACTTACCATAATTGTGGTTACAACTACTGTTCTGTTCTCAATAGCTGCTGTGTCATTGCCAAGAGTGGGTACATCTTGAATCAAGACTAATTTATCCATATCATTCCAGTAACCAACCTGTCAAATAGAGAAAATCCATGGAAACACATTTTAGAAAGTTTTCTCTGATTCTTATTGAAATAATGAGTGATATTAAGGGAAAAAAAACAAATTTAAAAAGTAGATGAACAAAAGTGTTTGGAAGTTTTTTAAAAATTGATGATGAACCAGTTTTCTTGATGTTAGTGATAGTGCCTGGTTGTACATTTTGGCAACTTTACACTTTAGCGCTGTGGAGTAACCAAGACATTAGGAATGAGTGACTCCAACGGAATGTGGATACTTTATACAGTGCTTAGCTAATGGGGTCTTAAAGGAAAGTTAGGGGTCTCTGTATCATGCACAGGATTAGTAGTGACAGCTACCAGCTATTGACTGTTTGCTCTGTGACAGACCCTGCCCTCAGTGTTTTTAAAGATTTTATTTATTTATTTTTAGAGAAAGGAACAGGAGGGAGAAAGAGAGAGAGAGGGAAACATCAACGTGAGAGAGAAAAACATCAATCGATTGCTTTTTGTACACATCCCTACCAGGACTGACCCATAACCCACACATGTGCCTTGACTGGGAATCAAACCTGAAACCTTTCACTTTGTGACACACCACACAACCAAAACTGAGCCACACTGGCCAGGCTGCACTCAAAGTTTTTAAAATATGAAACTTAAAGTTTATAAACAAAGCAAATGTAGAATTAGTGCAGCTGTTATCTATATTTTAGAGATGAGAAGCCATATTAGAATGTTAAATAAATTTTCACAATGTTATACTCTAGTGAGTCCAGACCTCAAAACTCAGGACTGTATGACACCAAATCCACATATACTTTGTGATTATGCTACACAGTCTCCCAAAATGAGTGCTTATTTAATACTTGCCAACATTTTTTTCTTGAATTTCTGGATGCAGTTTGTAAAACTCATGTGTCCAATAAAATGTATGTAATAGCTCACCGGTCTGTTCACTATTTGTTCTAACATGTTTTGGAAGTTCCTCTTGTTTCCTTCAAGTTTCTTAACTGGGTTAATATTTGTGCACATATTAAAATAAAGGAAGCATTAACATGTCAGAAAGAAACACTATATTATTCATAAATATTGTATATGCGTAACAATAATAGATGAGAAAAATAATTTTCATTAATATGGCTTGCTGTAATTTTTAGCGGGATTTGAAATTACGAGTGTGTATGAATTCAGCAATATTTTCAATTGTCCATATGAATTCATTTGTATCTTTTAAGTTAATTTAAAAGTCAAATTTAAAAACAAGTATGCCTTTGCAATCTACTGTATCTCAATCACTACATGTACTTAAAAAAAAAAAAAAACATGTCATTTGCTTCCTGTTAATTCTCTTTTCCATATGGCAGTTGAAAATGGGTTTTAGAATTCATCACTTCATTAAGATGCAGCTAGCCTCCAGATCTCAGCAGCCTATTCTCTAGGAAAGATACTTTTTCTTTGTTAACGAGTTTCCACAACAGAAAACCCAGATTACACCTTCTGGAGAGTCCTCACATGTTGACCAGACCTTGATATTTTGCATTTAAAAAAAACCTGTGGGTTCACAGCTATCTACCTTCAAAAGACGAACAGTTTAGAAGGGTTGACAAATTAAAGTAATAAGCAAAAATTTACCCAACTGTGTCTATTTGCCTTATATCTATTTACAACTGTGGTCTAAAAAAAAAGCCATGGTTTGTGATGTGAAACCAATTAATGGCAGGTCTCATGTGGGCCATGGACTAATTGGAAAGTAAGATTATCTGGAACAGGTAGTGACACAGGCTTCACCTCGTAAAGAACAGAATCTGAAGGTTTGGGTCTAGAACCTCACATGACATGGAGTTTCTCTCTTAAGTTCTCTATAAGATTTTATAATACACTAAGAACTTCCCCCAAGCCTGATCTCATTTATCCAGGTAGAAAACTAGGCATTTTCCCTAGAGACAGAAATTGAGTGAAAAAAACTTTTGTAATGATAGAACAAAAGTACAGAAGGATTTTAATCACTAAACTGGAGTGTCAGAAAAAAATTTGTCTTCTTTGTACTTGTAAGGTGAATTGTGTGCAAATCTAATTGTAATATAATGTAGTAGTAAACATCTGTATATTTATGGTGGACTTTGCCTGCAAAGTAGAAGTGGGGTAGGGTTTGAGGAGCTATGAGAAACCCCTGTTCTACTTATAGTTGTTTTTTTTTGAGAACTGATTTGATCAGACTTGCCTAAAAAATATGGCTTAATTCCAACCCTAAAGAGAACCGGACTGGACCCTGGGACTCATAATATTTCTTAGCAGTCAAGAGAGTGAGCTCTGGGGTGGGGTGAGCCTTGGTTTCTGCTGCAGCTACATCTCTTTCTGTTGAATATCCCTGGGGGGGGGGGTTACTTAGTTTCTCTTAGCTTTCCTTTTCCTTTGTATGAAATTAGAAAAATACAGCTTACTTTCCAGTGCTTGTGAGGATTAATATAAAAATGCACAATAATTTTCCAGAACTGTGTCTAGGATATAACCTGCTTTATAAATATACTTTTTACAATTAAGAATTCTTGAAACCACACAAATCAGGTCCTGGTGTGTTCCCTCTGAGGGTCACCAGAATGACATAAGATCCCACCATACTTAAGAACTGGGACTTCAGAAAGAGCTTTGTGGCTTCTCTCAATCTGTGTTCCTGTTACGGAAGTCAGACAAACTGATGAGTTAACTCTGATCTATTTCCAAAGACAGCTCCCTTGCTAGCAAGTGTTCAATTTACCAGAATGATTGCTCACTTTTCAGATATATTGCTGAGTCTCACCAGCGTAGTGTTTATCATAGCAGCTCATTTGTAAGTTTAATATTCCTGACCGAATGCTCAAGTTGATCATTGCCACAGAAAACCAAAGGTAGATGAGTCCACCCAATTTTACACATCATATTTCTTCTAAGAGTTTTAGACAGATGTCAGGTGAGTGTGAAGATGCTTTGTTCCTCACTCTCCCAACTTACTCTCCAATTTTCACCTCAAAAAAAGCTTAATTTTTGTAACCATTGTGGTTCAATAGGCTGTGGAAAGATTCAGTATTATAAACAGTGTCCACTTGATATTACCACTAGTTATTGCCAGCTTCTGTTTTTCCATTATTATTTCTTTTATAGAAAGATAATTTTACTTTTTGTACTTACTGTTTGGTGAAATATGGAGTTTACTTTTGCATTTTAGAAACCTTCTTCTTATGGCTAATTTTGCAAGAGCTGGTTTGTGGCAGGAAGGTGTGCCTATTTTCACCTCTGCCCACCAGTTAGCCAATGTTTCTAGGGATCTGTGGAGTATTCTGTCTGCTCCACAGCTAGCAGAGTGGGTAAAGTCAGTGTTCACATGGAACCCCCTAAATTTCTTATCGGGATTACTCACATGTCTCAGTCCCCTGCGGTGGGCAGTGTCCTTAGAAAAGCCCGCCACACAGTTTGGCTTCCCAGTTGTCCTCCATCTCTTGCCGACCTGATCTGGATCAGGAAGGCTCCAGCCCACCTTATAGTAGCTATCAGCCTGAACTTAAGGAGATGCCACAAGAGGTGGAGAAGCTGGAGATGGTCTTCACAGCAGCTCCAAATCTCCCTCACAAATATGCAGAAGTGCACACTATAAAAGACTGGAACAAAACACAGCTCAGAAAGCCTTTACTATTCCCATTTATGACTTAATTGTCCTTCTGAAATGTGTCTTCAGCTTCTTGCCTCTTCCATTTCTACCTATTCAAACTAACTTTATGGCTAACGTTAAATCCTACCTCTTCCATGCAGCCTTTCTTGATTTGTTTTCCTCCAGCTGGAAGTCATCTCTTCCTCCCTGGAACTTCCACATGTCTTCTCTTTGGCTATCATATAGAACTTATTGCATTCTACCTTATTAGAAAAATAAACTCCTTTAGGGCAAGGTCTACCTAGGTGAGGTAAAGATATAGAAAGTTTCTGGAGTCAGACATATCTGAATTAAAAACTTTGTTTTCTCACTTACACGCCTTGGGCAAGTAACCAGGACCTACTGCACCAAAATTTTCTCATTGGAAAGGGAGATAATAGTACTAACATTATAGGGTTGTTAGGATTACACCAAGTCCTGTGCTTGGGGGACAGTAGGCTTTTCATAAATTGTAGCTATTATTATTAAAGTAAGAAAGTGTATTTGGGGAAGTTCCTTTTTTAAACAGCCAAGCGATGAAACAAATAAAATTTTTAGATAAATAATTTGAATATCTCTTTCCTTGAGCATCTTAGCTAATCCTAGAGAAAAAAAATGTTAAAAATTATGTGTGTTAATTGCACGTGAATAAAATGTATATAGCCAATTACTGTGGTGGGATTGTATAGCTTCATTATATGTTTTTTGGATGTTGTGAAGGTTGCTGATATGCCCAGTCACATTATAAGCCGAGTGGAGCTACCCTCCAAAATCCAAGGTCTGTCACAAACAGCTTCTTGAACAACCTCCCTAGCCCCTCAGTTGGAGTGTCTGAGACATTTCTCTCCCTCCTCAGCCTAACATGAATCCTAACAATCTTTTCTTCTATTTGCTCTCTCTTTTGCTCATTTGAATATGTTTACTTGCTTACTTCAAGAATATTCAGCCCACCCACTAGAAACAGTTTCCTTTGTTTTCTTTTACAAAATGGTTGCATGGAGGCAATGTGTATTCCTGTGGCATGAGCTTTGTTTTGTGGGATCCTTTTTGCTAAGCCTTTAAAAATATATATTGCTTCCATCTTGGGTAAAGGTGTAAAGAATATATAAATTATATAGTGTGTTTCAGCTTTGGCATATGACTAAATATATAACACATGACACAAAAATTTATCTCAGCACAGATTATCAAGAAAGTACTATTTGTAGGTACACACTTTAAAAAATGTAGAATAACCAGTTACCTTTCATCTCTGAGACTTTAAAAATGTCAAATGCAAAGTAAGAACAAGTTTGAGTGTGGCTCACCTTTCTAGGCCCTGTGCTCTTTAACTCAAACACATCCATTGTGTAATTGACCCTACGTCCATAGTGGTCAAACTGAACATTCCCTGTCAGCCCTTGAATTCGAACCTATGAATGAAAACAAACAAACAAACAAGCATGTATTTATTTGCCATTTCATTTATGGAAATCTCAACTTCATCTGCTAGGCTTATGACTATATATGTATGGGTGTAGAACTATAAGCAGCTCATTAAAACTCCAAGGGGTATTTGAGCTACTGGGATAGAATCTGAAAAAGAAGTATCAAATGAATATATAAGCAATTCTACTATATACTTGGAACATAAATATGTTTCATTTGTTTTTTATATTATAAAGTTTCCATTGTAATTGACAGAATACTTCTCAGTATTGAAGTATTGTTTATAGGAATGGAAATGTGGTTTGTTTATAGTTAGTTTTGTCTCTAGATCCACATAATAAATGGCCCTGATAACCCCATCAAATTATATTTCTCCTTGTTAACATTAAAATGAAAATTTGAGAAGTTCAAAATATAAACATATCTTGACAATATTCACAGGAATTTTATTCCAAATTTTAATTTTATTCATTTTTACTTACTGTGTTCTGAATTCATGGCATTTAGGAACATTTAAAATGTAATACTAAAAATATAAACATATTAACTATTTGAAAAATAGTGTTAGTATAACCATAAAATAAAATAATAAATAAATTATTTAATCTGAGTTTGCAAGGGAATTCAAAGATCTACTGAGTTAGTCATTAGTAGTGTTTGCCAAATATTTCTGGTTCTTCCCCTTGTGATTAGTGAGCTCTATGTGAGTCTATTTGACAAATGAGTTGTAATCAAATGTGATGTGTGTCACTATGGGGGCAGTGTTTAATTGCCAGTTTGAAACCTCCCCACAACTTTATTTTTCTTTGTAACATTCAAGATGGTAGCTTCTTTGTCAGCGTGGATCCCTGAGTAATTATAATAAGCAGTGTCCCTGCTAATCCAGTGTGTGTGTGAGTGAGAAACACTCTTTTATGGTTGTAAACCACCAGAACTTGGGGTTATTTATTAGTACAGCATAACCTAGCTTATCCTGACTAAACATCTATGTAGGATATAAACACCAGTATTCTACTCAGTACTATTTTTTAGAAATGTCTCAAAAATGGTAATGGTTTAACATATTAAAATGGCAATTGTTTTATATATGAGATCTTTCTTGAAAATGTCCAGCCGTTGTTAATATAATAAGAGTGGTTTATGCAACATCGATGTAACCTGGCAGCCAAGGAGAGTGGGCTGGAATGTGCATGTGTGAACAATGATGACTTCACTGTATTAATCAGTAGGGGTGGTAGACAGTAGATGCTTTTGTGTGAGCATGTGCACTGTGTGGCTGTCACATTCAAAATGCCTGAGCAAGTAGAGCAATGAATCTGTATCAGATTTTGCATTAAGCTTGAACATTCCTCCCTGGAAACTATTTGGATGATCCAGAAGACCACAGCTATGGGCAACTGATGATTGTCAGCTTCATCATGACAATACACCTGCACATACATCACATCTCTTGCAGAGGTTTTTGGTAAAACATCAAATCACCCAGGTGACTCAGCCCCCTTACAATTCAGATTTGGGACCCTGCGACTTTTGGCTTTTCCCAAACTAAAATCACTTTTGAAAGGAAAGAGATTTCAGACCATTGATAAGATACAGGAAAATATAACAGGGCAGCTGATGGCGATTGGGAGAACTGTGTGAGGTCCCAAGATGCCTACTTTGAAGTGGACTGAGGTGTCATTGTCCTGTGTACAATGTTTCTTGTAGTTTGCATCTTGTTCAATAAATATCTCTATTTTCATATTACATGGCTGTATACATTCTGGACAGACCTTATATTTATTTATTTTCAGATAAATCATTCTGTTTTTTTGAATACTTCACTTAAACAGAAGTATGAAATAAGTTGAATTTAAATAAAATTGTGAGTCACCTGTTTTAGTGTCCTTTCCATGTCAATTCCCTGGCCCCATGGAGCCGCAGGATTTGCCAGACAATCCCCAGCATTTCCTCTTCTTGAAATATCAATTTTCTGTCTTCTAAGACTTCGAAAAGTTTCGGCCATCACAAGAACTCCATCGTAAGTCAGAGCAGATGTGTACTAACAAAATTAAAGCAATTATAATTGTAAATGTTAAAATCTTATCAATCACCATGAATACTGTAATCTGGAGACTATGGGTTTATGATACAAAGCACCAGCCTGTCTCAAGCACAGTTTACTGATAATTAATTGCCTCTAGCTTCAGAAATATCTATTATCACTTGATTACAAAGACCATACACCAAATTATGATTGATTGAAGAAGGAGAAAACACATACTGAAAAGCAGAAATTCTAATGCACAGTTGTTCAACAGTTAGAAGAAGCCAGACCTTTAGGCAAGATATTTTTGTTATGACCAAATAGAAACACTGAAGTATCTAAAGTTAAGTGCCCTGTGGCCTGTTGCTGTGGTTGAGCCCCAGGAGGAAGGGGCGTCTCACACTTTTCTTCTTCCAAAATGCCTTGCAGAATTCCTTGAGATTTAATTTATGTTTATTGATGTGAAGTGTTTATCTTTATTCAGTTCCTCAGAAGGATTAGTGGGGATGTTTATTGTTATTCAGATATTGGATGCCAGAAAAAGCATCTACTTATTTAACAAATGTGTTTGTACCAGTCACTGTGCTAAATAGGAGTGAGTATTGTTATGTCCATGCAAGTTGAGTGTGCTCAGGGAGGTTAAGCCACTTCTCTAAGTTGCCATCATAACCTAGGATCAAAGTGAAGAAGTGTGGTATAGAATATCTGCCTTTTGATAATTTCCCAATGCTCCTTTTTTTTAGAAAAGACAGAGCCCTCATGAAAAGATTATGAAGGTTAGGAGAGGAAGTGAGGAAAACCAAAGAAAAATGAAACAAAACAAAATGAGGAATCTTTATAGAGTTTGATCAGAGAATTCCTAATCACATGGAAAATATGGCACTAGTTTTTTGAAACATGGCAGAGCATCAGACGCCAATTAGGACAAAAAGTACATGATCTCTTTCGGGAATTCCATGTGGTCAATTCTACACAATTAACACATTCTAAACTTGAACTAACAGTAGTTTTGTACTGTGGAACATGGAATATCTCCATGATTTTCTCCTTGTAAACAAAAAATAATTTAAAATTTGAATTGTAGAAAGTAAACTTAGGCAATAGAACTATTAGGCATAGGAACCAGCACTCCATTTATCTATCTAAAATATAGATAAGCTAAAGAATATACATTCTAACAAAGAATCTTTCAATGGTAGAGAACCTAATTTAAAAAGCTTCATTAGAAAGATATGTGTGAGACATGTAAATTCAGAGCCTTGTTACATATTCTTCAAGGACAAGACAAAATTGCTTAAGGATAGGCAGAGGCCCTCATAACTGAGATGGGGTGGCTGAAGGAAATTAAGGTGTTAAAAGAAGGTGATAAACCAAAAATCAATATAAACTTCCTCACCTGCCTAGACCAACATATCTTTGACTAGAGAAAGCCTTCAAATCATCTTTTGGTAAGACAAGAAATTAAAAAACAAAAAGTAGATTAGAACTTACTAAAGACATAAAGGGCAAGAGAAAAAGACAATGCTGGATTTTTAGGATCAAAAGAAGGGAAAAAATGTTGCTTTTTTAAATAGGGAGAAAAAAGCTGAGAAGAGATAGCACCAAAGAGCAAATACACTTGCTGTTCTTTAAAAAAGTCCATCTATTCTTATGAAACAGGTGGACTACAAAAAAAGAACAGATATCATACAGAGAGAGAAGAGCACAGCAGACAGCAGATATTCAGCTGGAGGAGCAAAGGCTTTTGACAGGTCACTGAGCTGATAGATGGAAAGAAATAGTAAATAGCTTTACCTTTCCAAAGGGTTTCATTCTTTTCCACATGTCTTATTGTGCAAAAATTCAAGAAATCATATTTTTGGGCACAGACACTTCTAGATGACATCTAGAAAATTCTTATTAGATAAACACTTCATTTCTGGACAGGGTTAGACTAGGTCTAGGCCTAGAGTTATTTACTGCTTTAAGCAGTGGTTCAAAAGGTGACATGAGTTCTGCTTGCCAAGGTTTGTAGATAATAAGACAGTTTGGCAGACTCATTGGGCAGTAGCAAGAGTATGGGCTTTGAGGATCAAGAATTAGATGAATTCTCATTCTGCCACTCCTAGTTTTAATAGAAATGTGAAGCACATTTTTCAGCTATAGAACACAAAACAGAGCACCCCCCCAAAAAAACCCAAAGCAAACTTGTGATAGTTTTGGGAGCTTTATGAAAAAGGTGCTAGATACTGGACTACAAAGATGCATCATAGATGGTTACTGCCCAAAGGTATTTATGAAGTAAAACAATAAGTATTGGGTTGCCCAAATTGCTCATTCAGTTTTAAAGTAAAACTAAGACACATTTTTCATATCACCAGTAACTTTATTGAACAACGTATTCACTGTTTTGCTCCACTACCTTATGCCATTTTTCAGGCAACTACATAATTCCATCCTCCCAAAAATTCTTTATCTTTTTGAGCTAAGAACTGTTACAGGTGCCTTTTGCAGTTTTCCAGGGAGCTGGATTTTTTATTCCCAGTAAGACACTTTTGTAAAGACTGAAATAAATGGAAATCTAAAAGTGCAATGTCTGGTGAATACAGCAGATGAATCAGAACTTCCCAGGAAAGCTCTAACAGTTTTTGCCTGGTCATCAGAAAACCATTTGGTCTTGTGTTATCCTGATGGAAGATGATGTCTTTTCTGTTGACAAATTCTGAACACTTTTCATTGAGTACTGCTTGCTTTCAGTTGGTCTAATTGAGAGTGGTACTTGTTGAAATTGTTTGGATTTCTGGAAGGAGCTCATAATAGAGGACCCTCTTCCAATCCCAACATATACAAAGCATCGCCTTCTTTGGATGAAGACTGGCTGTTGGTGTGGTTGTTGGTGGTTCGTTTCCCTTGCGCCATGATCTCTTCCATTCCACATTATTGTAAATTATCCAATTTTCATCACCTGTCACAATTTGTTTTAAAAGCAGAACATTTTCATTACACTTAAGTAGGGTACTTCATGTGGAAACAAGTCAAGAAGGTTTTTCTCACTTAACTAATGTGGAACTCAAACATCAAAGCGATTAACATAACCAAGCTGGTGCAAATGCTTGATTTGGATATTTTGAGTATGTCAGCTATCTCCCACATGGTATAACATGAATTGTTCTCAGTTAACGTCTTGATTTGATCACTATCAACTTCAACTGGTCTACCTGACTGTGGAGCACTGTCCAGTGAGAAATCACCAGCACAAAACTTCGCAAACCTCTTTTGACACATTTGATCAGTCACAGCACCTTCTCCATCCACTGCACAAGTCCTTTGTTGGTGTTTCAGTTGCACTTGTTGAATATCTTCTTCCATCTTCAATATCAAAATGGCTATACAAAAATTCACCAGTTTTGATAAGTTTTTAAAAAATGCACATTGATATCACAGTCATCACAATACAATCTAACAAAAACTTGTTTTGAATGAAGTTAAGGACAACTAAGCACTACTAGAGCCATCTTACAGAAAAAAAAAACAAAAAACAAATGAATAAATGTTTTGGCCAGCAAAATAGACAAATAATTATGGAGAGTCCTTGGTGAGAAGTACACAATCAAATATGAAGCTGATTATAAAGAAGACAGGGATCATATTTACTGGAGACTAAGAAAAGGCTTCACAGAGAAAGTAAATTTGGGAGGGTGGAAATGAAGGTGGGAGACAGCTGAGGTGGAGCAAGAGCACAGGGACTAATAAAGAGTGAAAAAATTTAGGAAATTTAATTTTTTCTGGCTAGAAATAGAGCAGAGGGACATACAACTGGAAAGACTTGTGAGGCATATATTGTGGGAAACCTTTATTCCAGAAGATTTTTTTAAGGGCAGGGCATGACAAAATCAGAAATTGTGCTTTAAATCTTGGTCGAGTCACTAAAAGAAGAAGAAGAAGAAGAAGAAGAAGAAGAAGAAGAAGAAGAAGAAGAAGAAGAAAAAGAAGAAATATAATTTACTTAAGAACATATAATTCTCATTATTCATAGATTCCATATTTGCAAATTCACATACTTGCTAAAATTTGTGATTCCCAAATCAATCATCACAACAAGTCACTTGCAGGTCTGTGTAGTGTGGTGAAAACTTGAGTCCCCCAGTGCACATGTTCCCAGCTGCAGGCAGGCAAGGTGACGCTCTGCCTTCCTGTTTCAGTTCCTATATGGTAAACAAGTGTCCTTGTGTGATTTGTTTAGTGCCAGGTTTCTCACAGTCTTGAACTTTTTGTTGATGATTTCACTGCTTAAAATAGCTCAGAAGTGTAGTGCTGAAGTTCTGTCTAGTGTTCCTCAGTGCAAGAAGGCAGTGGAGTGCTTTATGGACGAATACATGTTAGGTAAGCTTTGTTCAGGCTTGAGTGTAGTGCTGTTGGTCATGCAATGGATGCTAATGAGTCAACAATATGTTAAATAAGGCATTAAAAAAGTACCATGTGTTATATGTTAATCAGCTGACAAAAATGTTGTGACCAGAAGGCTTGGAGGAACCTGATCTTGTATTTCCCATAGGAACAATGATTCAGTATTCACTCATTTAAGGCTTTATAGAACTTAACTACCATGAGTAATGAGAATTGCCTGTGTATACAAGGGTTGGCAAAAAGTAGGTTTACAGTTGTGAGTACACAAAACAGTTTTTTCTTGTATTATTTATCAATTATTGTACTTTTCATAGGAATGATAATAAATCTACTTTTGCCCATCCCTGCATTTATTAAATGGCTACTGAGTGCCTAGCATCCTGTTAAGAGCTATAAAAGATAAGAAAATTATATGTATTTATATCAACATATAAAATGTTCCCCAAGCTGTGGTATAGATAAATCTACTTACAAGTTAGCAAGCAGGAGACATTGGGATGGACTAAAAGCAAGGAAGGACTAATGACACCAACCTGTCCAGGTGGGGGACACAGTGGACACTATATATTATCACTGAAAGGAAACATAGTCACAAAGAGCTGCAAAACTCTGCCACGAAGTATGAAGCTCATTCTAGTTACTTGAATGAGCTTGAACAGACGATCTCCAGAAGAAATATGGACATAAATAACTGTCTGACAATACAAGGTGTGAGGAAGGAGAAAATGAGATTGTTTCATGAGGAAGAGAGTCTCTGCATAGACTGATGATAGAATGAAGGGAGTATGCTGTATAGCAAATAATTTAGATTAAAAATGTATTCAAAAGAAAGTTTTACATTCTTCCCTTTGTGTATTTTCATGACATAATTGAGCTTTTGGCATGATTTTTCTCTGAATCTACTGGAAGGGAATAGAGAGACTAAAAGACTTCTCAAGTTTCTTTTAATTCTGAAGATGATTTGCATCTAGAAAAAATGTTTGGCTTTTTTATATTTTCATACATGTTATCTAAGCATGAGAAGTGGTTTAATAGAGTGGACAATGCACTTGCCTGAGTTGGAAAGCCCATGATTTGATCCCAGGAATTCTACAGAGCTGGTCCTAGACTCAGGGATAGCAATTTAATAAATTGCATTTATTAATCTATAAAACCAAAGGGTTGGATTATAGTGCTTGACACATAGTGGGTACTTAATAAATGCTTTGTTTTGAAATTTCATTCTATAGAGTAGGGAAGATACAACTAGCCAAATTCTTATATTACAGAGGGGAAATTGTGTAGCTAATAGAGGAGGAAAAACTGAGACTCTCTACCATTACATTATAGTTTTCTGGGCTCAAATTTCTGAATTACCTTTGAAAATATTTTGCTAGGATACACTGTCAGTGAGGGATTAGTAAAAGTTGTTAAAAATGATGAATGGCATTATGTAGGAGCTCAAACCACTAAGGTGGAGTTTAAGAAACATTCTGCCATTGTTTACATGATTTCCAAGGAAGTCATCTATCTTTTCAGGTGAGAAAAAAGGTGCTTATGATCAGAAATTTACCAGCTTCTTTTGCAGATACCAAATAACATACTTCTACAATGTCTGTTGAAAGAAGTTAAACAACCTGGCCTTTTACTGTTCATCTGAAAGATAAACTTTTGAGAAGCTTGCACATTTTACATTTTACCAGTTTTCTAATTTATATAGTCATTTAAATCACTTTGAAAATATAGCCTTCTTTTCCTGGGTGGTATAGTTACTAATGTTCAAATTTGAAACCTTTAGTTAACAAAGAAATTTTTAACAGCATACAATAACTTCTATGTAAATTTATATGTAAAGTAAAAATAGTAATAATAGTAAATTGCTTGAGGTAATATCTACCAATTCTACTCTTAAATATAAATATTTAGAAATTATTAAGAGCTAGTGCAATACAGTGATAGTGACAAAATGTTTCTGCCCGTCACACTACATGTGACAAAGTATTACTAGAAAAACCGCATCATGAACTTTCTACGTTAAATTCTAAAAATACTAAACATACATAAGATAAAGGCAAACAAATACCTTTGGAGGAGTCTCAGATCCTGGATACTCTCTCTGATCAAGTTTCTTCCAGCGATCCATTAATTTGGTTACCATAGGTGTATTAAAGTCTACCAACTGAAATCCGGTAACATTGGCTCCACCATGTATAAATCTCTCAAGAGAAATATCTTTGAATCCCTATAAAAGACAATATAGCAGTTTGTTAAGTTTAGTTCATTATTATACATTTTAGCTCTTCAATGGTAATATAAATAATATGTATATATAACTAGATTTCTAATAAAGTGATGATTGGAAACAGGTGGAAGGTCCAATTATGTCAATTTAGCTATTAAATTCTGTCATTCAAAATCTAATACATGAGAAAAGGACATAAGTGTTTTTCAGTTCAGTTTAACTTAATTTAACAAGTATTTCTTAAATTCCCCTGGATGCTTTTTATGAAACACGAGGATAGATAAAGGAGATGAATATGAGACCATCAAGTCTCCTGTTGAGAACAGAATGGCCCTCTGGGACAGAGACATAAAAATGTGTCTCATGTGGAAGTAGTATGAAAGTGTCATGGTACTATGAGTCAAGGGATTCAGTTTAGTGACGAAGTGGTTTAGAAGCGGATAGAGCTGATCATTTGAGCAAGAGAGGGTAAAAGCTGTGATAATTTTATCACTACAAAATGTATAGTCCTGGGAAATGGCAGTGGAAGAGAAGAGAGCAAGATAGGCCATTCCTGGACTTGAGTGTGGTAGGAAAAATGCTGGTGTCCACCAGGTGGAGTGAAGATGCTTTTGGTCCAGAGAACGTTAACTGAATCTCAATAATGCTGAAAAGATATTTTCTATCTTTCTATCTATCTACCTACCTATCTATTATAATTTATCTAATTTGTTTTTTACCTGGTCCCTTTTTTATCCCTTGAGAATTTAAGTATTTGAGTATTATGGATTTACAAAAATACATACTCAGTACAAAGTATGAAACATAAAAATTATAAGAAGAGGGCAAAAAAAGCATATTAGGGAAGTGAATTAATAAAACCAAAGGTACTAGCTGAGAGAAAAGTAAACCACACACACAGGAAAATGGCTTTTTACATCTGCACCTGAATTTGCATTCTTTTTGTTTTCTCTTAGATTTAGTAAAGTTTCTTTTGAAAATGTGAATTTGATATGGTTGTGTTGTGGGAACAAAGAGAAAGTGTTTTATCTTTTTTCTTCTTTTTTGTGAAAGCAAAATAAGCAGCAGGGACCTTGCAGTTATATCAGTAATCAGTGCAGGAATGAGAGAGAAGAGGAACACCTGGTGTTGCCTCGCCTCTGACTGTGTCTCAGGTATGTTTTTGGGAACTTCTGTTTTGTTTGTTTGTTTTATTTTGTTTTTACTAACAAAGAAGACTGCCTTACTAACCAATGCGTTCACATTGCTGTTTGGCTACCTAAAAGGAAATAGGCCAGCAGCTCAGATAATTTGCTATGGAAAGCCCCAAAAGTGTGTATTAATAGCTAATATTGATGCTGGGCTTCTTATGTATCAGGCACTTTCCTAAGCACATTACCAAATTATCTAGTTTAGCCCTCATAACAAAGCTATGAGATAGATCCTATTATAAACCTTACCATGAAATAAGGAAACTGAGGCTCAGTGGCTTACAGAAAAACTATTTAAGTCCACCCAGCAAATATATATCAGAGCCAAGATGACTCTTAAGTTTGCCTTTTTAATTCCATGCTTCTGTGTATTCTCATACAAATACGTGTGTTTTTAACTTTGGTATTTTCATAATGTCTCTAGGAGATGCAGGGTCATAACACAGTGGAATACAGCCCTGGCTCTACGGCCCACCTCAGCCACTTTCCCACACAGACAATGACAATGGTAACGCTCAAGTAGCTAGCACATCTGGTTTAAATTCAGTAACTAATAGCTATTATTAACTTATTCAACAAATATTTATTTCATGTCTGTTGTGTGCCAGCTGCTTTGAGAGCTCATCAATAGCATTCTCATTTCACTGGGAAAGAAACTAGGCACCAGAAAGCAAATCTATGTTTTTGAAATGGGGGAAAACACTGTCCATCAGTCTTTAGCTAGTAAAATGTCACTTGAATATTTGTTTGCTTCTCTGAGAATATAGGGCAAATCCACAGGCAAGCAAATGATTTCAGTTTTTTAAAAGCCACAGTGATTCAGCTATTGCATTAGTTGCTAATTGATTACATTTAAATTTTTTTTCTGCAGTGGCTAAAATAGAAACCCTGCCAAACTTCCTTTCATAGCCTTATCCCACAGCTGCAAGACACACAGGCAAAACTGCAGCCTTCAGAAAACTCATCTGATGTAAAATCTGATAAACAATAATCCACATTTTTCTGATTCCATCCTACTGCTATGATGAAGGTAAAGGAAAAAATATTCTGACATTTGATGATAAACTTCTTCCAGTTATGATCTAAATGAAAGGTGGCTAGCTCACTTAATTTTAGCTATGGCTGTTTGAGTACAGATAATATTTTTCATTTTTCATATTTTAAAATAATTTTATGTAGAAAATTTATAGTGTCTAGACTAGTGATTTTCAACCCAGGTGCCACAAGAATTTTTAAAACATGCAATATCTGACTGTTTAGTCAAAAGCCACTGACTTCTTTTCCCTTAAACTGTCAAATAAAAAAATGACAACAGCCAATACAACAATAACCACCCAGTGTGAATGAATCAAAATTACACCTTTTTTTTTTTTTTTTTCAGATCAGCAGAAAGTATAATATGTCTTTTGGTGTGCCACAGAATTTTAGTCAATAGTTATGTGTGCCATGAAATGAAAAGAGTTGCAAATCGCTCATCTACACTGTGAAGCAGTTTTCTTGTAAATAGCTTCAGTGGTCATTTAGATTTTGGTTTTTACCCAGGGAATATTGTGGAACTGAAAGTTCTGGGTAACATTGTAGTAAAATTATAATTCTACATTGAGGAGGCTAAGTAGCTAAGTAAACAATGCCTCTTAGGGCAGCAGCAGAGAGGACAGGGAAGAGGCTTCCTACTTGCTGAAATGGGTTGTTCAACAAAGCTTTCATGTCACAGTGGTTAGTGACCTCCTACGGAAAGATTATCTTTCAACTTGATTTTCCTTTTAATTTCCATTTCCATGTATCCTCTGAGGGAAAAGGAGGAAAAGAAAATTAATGAATTATAGGCTTTCAGATAATCTGATGACTATTGATATAAACCTATACAGTAGTCCCTCTCTATATCGCAGTTCACTTATTGCAGCCTCACTGTATCATGGGATTTTAAAAAATATTATATTTAATTATTTATTGCGGATTTTTTGCTATATCACGGGATTTTGCGGTACTGTATACGTATGTTGTTAAAGTTACACAGGTTTAAGAGTGTAGAATATGTTTAAGAACATAAGTAGTGACATAAGTAGTGTTTATAATAAAGTGTGGAAAAGGTTAATAAAGGAGTGGGAAAGGTTAATAAGGGACTGGGAATGGTTTATAAGTGTGTGGGAAGGGTTTCTAAAGCCTTAAAGAATATATAAATACTAAAATAAATGTAATGTTCCTACTTTGTGGATTTTCACCTATCACGGGGGTAGGGTGGGGTTGTCTAGAACGTAATACTGGTGATAAGTGAGGGAATACTGTATAGGTCCATCATATCATAGGTATTTAATAAACATTCATCCTTTAAATTTTATCTAATTCAAAAAACATTTGTGCTGTTTTTTCATTTCTGGTTCACTGGTTATCTAATTCAAGTTGAGTTAGAGGGATTCATGTTTAAATTCACGCTTAAAATTTAGGTTGTTAAGAAATTATTGATGATCAAAGTAGATACCTGGTGGAGTTGGATATGCTCAATGTTGAAAAATTGAAAATATAAGGAACACAAAGAAAAAAGTAAAGCAATGTCTTTAAGTTAATGAACTCTTAACTAGGGTCACTGGGAACTGAGCTCTAGTCCCCATTTGGCATTAACCAGATGCCTAAATGCGAACGAGGTACTTTATTCTCTGCATCTTAATTCTCTTACCTTAGAAATGAAGCATAATTGGTGGTTGCATGTGTGTGTGTTGTGGTGAGAGATAGGTAAGGAATAGATTTAGTTAATCTTTAATGATACACCCTAAACATTCTATAATTTTATACTGGCTGTTTTCCTAGATGTAAACTGAATATATTTTAAAAACTTAAAAAATCTAAATAAGGACAGGATTTTAACAATTTGCCTTCCCTGTGGAACAACTGTCAACAGTTCCTCCTTGCTATTTATTGGTGGCTATGTTTAAATTACCTGACTGCGGGAGGAGTGGTGAAGAAAGATCTAAAGAAAATACAGAGGACGCTTGTAAGGCCAGATCCCCCTTGAGGGTGGTATAGGAAATGGTTAAATGAACGGTCACTTTGTAACTATGTAAGTTATTTACTAATTTATGATCTGTTTATTTATTTAACTTAATTGATTCTTTGCTATCAGACAGAGTTTCAATCTTGCTTTTGAGACTCAGTATCTGTGTGATCTTGAATAAATTACAATCTGTAGAATAAACAACTATTTTGAGGATTAATTAGAACAATTACAGAAACAAAGTAAACACAGTAATGTAAGCTAGATGCTAGATTATAAGCAGCCATTCAACAGATAATGAGTAAGAATAAGGGCCCTTCTTATAAGGTCAACAAAGACATTGTTCTTGACTTAGCTTGCAGTGTATTGATGTCTTATTTGCAGCCAGAACACAGAATGTTGGGCAATGCCTGGTATAGAGGTGATGTAACGTTACACAATGGAATACTACTCAGCCATAAAAAAGAAGAAAAAGTTTCTCCTTTGCAACAGTATGGATAAACCTGAAGAAAATTATGCTAAGGAAATAAGCCAGTCAGAGAAAGACAAATACCATAGGATTTCACTCATATGTGGAATCCAATGGAAAAAAAAAACCTGATCTAATAAGTAAAATAGAGACAGACTCATAGAGAGCAGATGACAGCTAGTGGGAGAGGGGAGCTTACAAGGTGGAGGAATTGAGCAAAAAGGAAAAAGGACTCACGGTGATTGCAGGGGGGAGAAGGGTATAAGGGGACTAAATGGTAATGGAAAAAATACAATAAAGATTAAATTAAAAAATAAATAGAATAGTGATTTCATGAATAAAAAAGAATGAATGCATTCTATACTATTGTTGTGCAAGGTGATATATGAACCCAGTAATGGTCTTAGCAGATCGTGCATATGAGAACCGTTTCCTAGACGAAGGTTAATTAGGGTAAGTGTCTCCTGGTGGAGTCAACACATAAACTAAAGCTGGGAAGATCAAAGCAGCATTATCAGTGCCTGGGAATTAATTTGGTTTCTGGAAGGGGCACTTGAGGGGTGGAGCGGGAAAGAGGCTCTGAAGTTAAGCAAGGCTAAGTCTCACAGGGCTTTGTTCATTAAGGTAAATAGTGTAAATACTTTATCCTGATGGATTTTAGTAGCAGACACTTAGATTTAGAATGCTTACTCTAATAGGAGATGATAACCATTGTGGCAATGGCAGTATGTCACTTTGAGAGAATGGAAAGAAGTTCTGTGGAAGGGTGAGATGACAAGTATTAGCAGGTAGGGTTGGAAAGACCATAGGTCTTTTCCTTTCATGAAGGGCCTGAATACTTTTACTGTATTTGCAGCTTGGAGCCAATGAAATAGTTTAAGTAGGGAAATTATCTCATTGTTATTTGTGTTTGAAAAATAGCAGGGAGCAAAGTGAACAGAGAACTGGAAAAGAGAAAGTCTAGTGGCAAAGCACAGAAGAACTTTTCTTTAAATCTCTGAAAAGCAGACTACGGTGAGCCAAGAGAGATAAATAAAGTTTTCCTGACTTTACATTTCTTGGAAATTTCTAGAATGAACTTTAACCTATTGAGATACCATGTGCTTTCTCCAGTACCTCTAGATGATGAGAATGTCTAAATAAAACATACATGCACCCACACAGAAACCACAAACAGGATATAGAAAAGAGTTCAGCAATATTTCATTTCTTATAAATTTTGCTCATTCTTAAAATGCAACTGTTAATGATAGTGGCAGTGATAATATCAGAAAAAATTTCAAGAATCAGGGATGAGGCATGTCCATGCACTTAGACATTGGGCATAGTCATGCTATTTAGAGGGCATGATCCTTTTAATGGATTGTTGACTTCAGTTTGCTAATGTTCGGTTGAGGATTTTTGCATCTCTGTACATCAGGGTATCGGCCTGTAATTTATTTTTTTGTATTGTCCTTGTCTGACTTTGGTATCAGGGTAACACTGGCTTTATAAGATGAGTTTGGAGGCATTCCTCCTTTTTTATTTATTGGAGTAATTTGAAAACAATTGGTCTTAACTATTTTCTAAATATTTGGTAGAATTTACCCATGAAGCCATCTAGTCCTGGGCATTTTGTTGGGAATATTTTAATTACTGATTCAAACTCCTTACTTGTTATTGGCCTGTTCAGATGTTCATTTTCATCATGATTCTTGCATGGTAGATTGTATGTTTCTAGGAATTTATTCATTTATTCTAGGTTTTCTAATTTGTTGGTGTATGATTGTACATAGTAGTTTCTTAAGGTCCTTACTATTTGTATAGTATCCGTTGTAATGTATCTTCTTCTCTTTCTAATTTTGTCTTCGCTTTTTTTCTTAGTCTAGCTAAAGGTTTGTCAATATTGTTTATCTTTTTAAAAAGCAGATCTTAGTTTTATTGATAATTTCTATTGTCTTTTTAGTCTCTATTTTGTTTATTTTCACTCTGATCTTTATTTCCTTCCTTCTACCATTGGGCTTAGTTTTTTTTTTGTTTTTTTGTTTTAGTTCTTTGAGGTGTAAAGTTAGTTTATTTATTTGTCATGACTATTTTTCTTAATGTAGGCATTTATTGCTATAAAATCCCCTCTTGGGACTCCATATTTTCTGGTATGTTATGTTTCCATTTTAATTAGTCTCAATGCAGTTTTTGATTTCTCTTTTGACCTGTTGGCTGTCAGGAGCATGTGGTTATTCTCTACATATTTGTAGATTTTCCAGTTTTCTTCTTCTGTATTTGACTTCTAGTTTCACATTGTGTTCAGAAAGATGATTAATATGATTTTAAACTTTCAAGTTGATTAAGACTTGTCTTATGATTTAACATATGCTTTATCCTGAATAATGTATCATGTGTACTTGAGAAGAATGTGCTCTGCTGTTGTTGAATGGAATGTTCTGCAAATGTTTGTAGGTTTGTGTGGTCTAGTGAATGGTTTAAGTCCAATGTTTTTTTATCGATATCCTGTCTCAATGTTATCTATTTTGTTGAAAATCAGGTGTTGAAATTTCATACTATTATTGTATAGCTATCATTTTCTGTTTTCAGATTTGTTGATATTCGCTTTATATATTTAGATGCTCTGATGTTGAGTATATATTTATGCTATATTGTTATGTAACATAAGTGTTATATTCTACTGAACTGGTTCCTTTATCATTATAAATGAACTTCTTTGTCTCCCATTTTGGCTTAAAGGCTAATTATTTTCTAATATTAGTATAGGTTCTCCTTTTTTCCTCAGTGTCCATTTGCATGGACTACCTTTTTTCTCTCCTTCACTCTCAGTCTATGTGTGCCCTTAAGTCTAAAATAGTCTTTTGTATGCAGCATATAGTTGAGTCTTCTTTATTTTATCTATTCAGCCACTCTGTGTCTTTTAATTATAGAATGTAATCCATTCACATCTAAAATTATTGGTAGGAATGGACTTACTAATGACATTAAAAATTGTTT
The DNA here is from genome assembly GCF_987537825.1 of Furipterus horrens. Taxonomy (NCBI): domain Eukaryota; kingdom Metazoa; phylum Chordata; class Mammalia; order Chiroptera; family Furipteridae; genus Furipterus; species Furipterus horrens. Next base: position 162,757,325 of record NW_028327172.1, on the reverse strand, counting down.
TATACTCATCTGAGGATATTTTCTCATTGCTTATAGAGATAGAAGAAGGGATGGGTGGAGAGAGAGAGAGATATGAGAGAAGCATGCATTGGTGGCCTTCTTGTACCTACCCTGACTTGGGATGGATCTCACAACCTGGATATGTGTCCTGACCTGGAATTGAACCCATGACCTTTCCATCTATGGGTCAATGCTTCAACCAACTGAGACACACTAGTCAAGGCACTATTGACATTTTTTTCCCAGCTGATTTATAAGTTCTTTGTACTTTTCTTCCTCTCTTGCTCTCATTTTTTTGTGATTTGATGATTTTACATAGTGGTATGTTTTGATTTCTTTCACTTCATCTTTTGTGTTCTACTGTAGGTTTTTGCTTTGTGGTTCCAATGAGACTTACATAAAACATCTTATAGATATAACAGTTTAAGCTCATAACAACTAAACTTTGAGCACATACAGAAGTTCTATAATTTAAACATTCCCTCCTACATTTTACATTTTTGATTTACAATTTACATCTTTTCATATTGGGTATCCATTTAGAAATTATTGTAATTATAATTCTTTTAAATGCTTTTGTCCTTTAACCTTTCTATTGGAATTATAGGTAATTTACCCAACACCATCACAATATTGGAATATTCTGAATTTGTCTATAATATTTAACTTTATCAGTGGGTTTAAAAGTTTCATGTTCTTATGTTAGTAATTTGTGTCCTTTAATTTCAGCTTGAAATATTAACATCTCTTGTAAGGTCACTCATGGTGATCAATTCCTTCAGCTTTAGTTAGTGGGGAACACTCTATCTCTCTTTCAGTACTGAATGAGAACTTTGTCAGGTAAGGTGTTCTTAGTTGGCAGTTTTTTTTCTCTATTAGCACTTAGAATATATCAGCTCACTTTCTTCTTGCCTGTAAAATTTCTGCTGAAAAATACACTGGTAGTCTTGTGGTGGTTCCCTTGTACATAACAAGTTGCTTTACTCTTGCTTACTTTAATATTCTCTTTGTTTTTGTTTTATTTAATTATAATGCATCTTAGAGTGTGTCCCTTTAGATTCAGCTTATTTGGTATTTTTTGGTCTTTCTGAATATGTGTTTCTTTGCCTATCTTAGGATATTTTTCTTCTATTATTTCTTTGAACAAGCTTTCTTCTGCTCTTTTATTTCTCTCTTCTCCCTTTGGGACCTCTATAATGTGTATATTAATCCATATGATGGTATAGCATAAGTTCCTTAAGCTTCTTCACTCTTTTTCATTCTGTTTCCTTTTTGCTTATCTGATTGAATTTCACTCTCCTGGCTTCTCGTTAGCTGCTGTTCATTTAATGCAGTCTGCTGCTGACCCTATATTGAATTTTGCAGTTTAGTTATTGTGTTCTTTAGCTTTGTGATTTATGTTTGGTACCTTTATATATTTTTTATTTCTTTGTTGAAATTCTCATTTTGTTTGTGTGTTGCTCTCCTTACCTCAGGAAGCATCTTTATGAATGTTTTTTTGAACTCTCTTTTGGGTAGACCAGTCTAGACTAAACTGGTCATTTCTAAAACCTTTGTGATTCCTCAAGCTTCCTTCTTTGTTCTTAATGGCTCTCAATATTTGAGGGTGTGTCAAGTTCTGTCATTGTCACAAAAGAGAGGATCAGCTGATTACAAGCCAACAGAGAGGATGCAGGTGATTATAAGCCCGACCATCACACAGCAGCTTGTAAAATATGTGGCCAAATCCATTTAAAAGACTGGGAAACGGGCATTTGGCCTGTTATCTCTACAGTACTGCACCTTGAGGAGATAGCTTGGCAAGTACTCTCATGCATTACCTGTTAAGATCTATTTTATTGTTTGCTACAGTCCTGTGGGACTTGTGAATGCAAGGCTGGCTGGCTATCAGATTCAGTTGTCCCTTGGGCTGCATAAGCAGAAGGTGGGCATGTATACAAGTTTCTTCTAGAGACATGTTGGCAACCTAGTTTTATAGTTAGAGGAAGCAAGAGGAAGAAAAATGGCATAAATGCTCACCAGCTCCCTTGGGCTCTATGGAAGATCATAGCTAGCCCCAAATGTATGAAGCTAGACCCTTGAAGATGAACTCTCAGACAGTAGGTTAAATGATACAGTCATTCTCTAATAGAAAAAGACTGGGAGATGGGCATTTTTGCCTTCTCCCTCTGTGTTGAGACCTATTGCAATAGTCATATTGAGTGCTCATGTGCCTGTTAAGAATGACTTCTTTATTTTCTATAGTCCTATAGGCCTTGTAGATTCATGTGCCATTGGCTTTCAGAGGTAAATATTTTTTAGTGGTGTGTCTCTTGAGTGACAGGAGTGTTAAATTTGTAGTCCAAATCTTTGCTCTTCATAAAGAAGTTGGAAGTTGGGGATTCCCTCACAATTGTATGGCACTGTGCTAGGTTTAGTGTTTACAGAGAGAATGCATCTCAGACTTTCCTACCCATTTTGACAAGGTTATTTTTTTAAGTTGCCTGATGTGTAGGAGTTGCTCAGGTACTTTCTGGATTTCTCTCAGAGGAACTACTCTGTGTATGGATCTGTGAAATTAAGGATATTCAGGAGCTTCCTTTGTCTCCATCTTGATCCTTCCGATTTAATCAGTCTTGGTGAGTTGGTTAAGTAGTAGCCCCATTAATTGAATATTGTGATTATAAACTATAAACAGATTTTTTTTTATTTATCTTTATTGATTTTAGAGAGAGATGAAGGGGGGAGAGAGAGAGATAGATAGAGAGAGAGAGAGAGATGTGAGAGAGAAACATCAATTATTTACCTTCCATATGCACCGTGACAAAGGATCGAAACCTCAACCTAGGTATGTGCCTTGACCAAGAATTGAACCCACAACCTTTTGGTGTATGGGTCCACACTCCAACTAACTGAGCCACACTGGTCAGGGCTTGAATTCTTCTTTTAACTTCACTTTCAGAATGTTTGTTGTTAGTATGTAGAAATACATAGTTGGTTTTTTTTTTATATTGACCTTGTATTTTGCAACCCTGCTAATCTCATTTATCAGTTTTTATAGTATTTTTATTAGCTCTCTTAGGATTTTTTATATCAAAACCCTTTTTTTCTCAATCTGGACACCTTTTATTTATTTTTCTTGCCCAATATCCATTGTTTGAAACTTCAGTACAATGTTCAACAGAAATGATGAGCGGGACATCCTTGTCTTCTTCCTGATCTTAGTGGGAAGATCATTCAGTCTTTCAATATTAAGTATAATATTAACATAATCTTTCTTTTGATACCAAATTGACTTCATATTTAGGAATTCTATGCACATAGTTCTCAAAAAGTAGCTGTTGATTGGCCCAAAGAAAGAAAAATCACTCTGTTTTTTAAAGTGATGGTTTTTTAGGGACAAATGAATAAGTCAATAAAACCCATATTAATAAATGATATTATAATGTAGATATGCAGGAACTACTGGCTTATTCAAGTGTCAAAATAATATCAATTACATATGGCAAAAGCTTGGTTATTTTTAGTGAGAGTGATACAAACAGCATTTTTTCTACTTTGTATGTTGATACTTAGTCTTTATATAGATAACTTAATATGCTACCATCTACTGAGGCTGTTTAAGACAGGCTATGATGTCCATTAGGATGTTATAAGTATTAATCCTTTTCATTTTTATTAGTTTAGAAATGTCAGAAATTTATTTCTGGCATGACAATGTACAACATATTGACTTTCTTTTTCTGAATTTCATTGTTTAGAAAGAATAGGTGTCAAAACCCTCTATTTGCTAGAATCTCTTTGTATAATATTGTGAATGCGGACATTTCATAACATAAGATTTTTTTCTTATAGTAATTCATATCAGAATATACAAATTTTAAGATTTATATGTTTTTATGTTTTTATAAAATATATTAAAATATTCAGACTAAGGACTTACTAAAAGTATTGGGGAAGATAAGTCAAAATTTCTCAGTATTTCCATGATAATTCTTTAAGTAACATAATTATACTTCTTTCAAGAGATACAATACAATAAGACTTTACAGTCTATTGCTGCATTTTAATATTTCAACTCCATAGTGAAACCCAGTTCACTAGAGAAAAATTCCTGTCTCAAAGTGTGATGGCATTCTTGCCACATAAAGATAGCAGATACATCTCAATCTCTTTGCAGCTTTTGGTTGTTTTCCTTCGTCAAGGACAAGATCCTTACCAAAGAAATATGTGGTGGGAAAAGAGAAAAAGAAGAAAACATTCTGAACTTCTCTAATATATACCACTTTTGAGATCAAGCCCTTGGGGCAGATGGTACTCAAATAAAGCAAGGAGAATGGTCTTCTGCATGGCTAGTTTACCCCCTACATGGCAGAGTTAACAGGAAATACCTGGGAAGTCTTGCCAAGAATTTAAAAGCACTTGCCTTAGGCCTTTAAGGAATTTATTCTAATGCATGGATTTAGTTCAATAACCAACTACATTTAATGTGTGAAGAGCTGACACAAGTTTTAAAAATTTGAATTACAATAAAAATCTTTCTTAAATAGCCACTTCCATCTTGTTTTTCTTAACAGTAGAGAACATGCATGACAGTTTCCCACATTCTTGTAACACCTCGAAGTATTGGCACTCTTTATTCACAGTGACACAGTTATCATTTGCATAGAGAAAAGGCCATTATTTAGTTTGCAAAGTGATATCATAGTAAAACAAACATTATAATTAGTTTTAAAGGTCACTTTGGCAAATACTAAGCTACACCTGCATCAAATATATTGAATTCTACATTAGAAATATAATGATCATTGGAATAAAAAGATTACTCTTATGTTATAAAAAGCTTAGTAAGTAACATAGCATAACCATTTATTGGAACATTATTTTCAGGCACAATTAAAATGATCTTGAATGCTTGAGAAATTCTTATAAAAATAGAAAGTAAAGAGTTCTTACCAAGTTTGCAATGATATAATGGTAGCCTTTAACATGCTTTCCAACACTCACAATCTGTGAAGATATAGAGAAATAAGAGTAAACCAATTTAATTTTACGGTGTTTTTAAAAAGTAGAATTTTTACTATAGTAGAACAATTCCTTGTAAAAACTGATGAGAAAATATAGTTTTCCTTATAAAAATGATTTATCTTAAGTAAAATAAATCCATAAGTCACATTTAAAATTAAGTGGTTAAAGTAAAAACAACAACTCTAATTTCAATCACATTGTAAATATAAATGACTGATCATTTCTCTATACCTTGTTCAAAAAACTATTGTGCTATAATCCTTTCAAAATGAAGGGCAATATTACAAAACAAATAAATAGTTTACACATATTACTGCAGAAAATATATATTAACATAAGGAGCTTAAATAATTTTGTTCCAAAAAAGTTAGATATACTTAATTTACTGATAATTTATAGAAATGCATGATAGACTATTAGGCATCTTCACCTGATAAGAGTGATTTTCTATGAGTAAATTGGATTATTATTGTGAGCAGCAAGCAATATTTTTCTAAGGCCAATTTCTGTTTTTAGATAACTCTGTTACCACAGACTACTTAGTTAACTTTCACCTGCATATGGATATAGCAATATTTTATTATAATAAAGAAAATAAGGAGAAGACATCATCAAGATACTTTTCTCTCTGTTAGATTTACTTTTTCCTTTAAGAATGTTTTTTAGAAAGTTTAAAAAAATTAGAAATGCAGAAATTTTAAGACAAAATAATAGGCTTAAAAATGTACAACTATTCTGCTCTAAAAATTAAAACTCATTTTAAAATTGAAAAATCTTTTCAATGAGAAAATCTAATTATAGTTAATAATGAGCAGCTTTGTAACCTCATTGGTGTCCTCAAATGTAACAACACAACATAAAATTTCATGTACTTTCATCACCAAAAGAAATTAAATTGTTTTTAGCATTTTAACATCCTTTAAAATATTTCTTTGTAAATTAATGACATGTATAAGAAATATAGGAAAGCCCTATTGAAATCCATAACATATAAATTGTACTGGGAATCACTGTTCATCTCACCTTTTTCTTTTTGATCACATCTAAGACCTCTTTGTCTTTAAGTTTCTGTGGTTTCACTACAATGAGTTTGGATTTTTACTTTTTAAGTTTTGTTTATATTATTTAGGATTTGTTGTGCTTCCTGACTATGAGGATTGCCCTTTAACAGTTCTGGGAAATTCTCAACCAAAATTCTTTAAAATCCTTTCAAAGATGTTTTTGGGTTTGCTTCTAACAGATATTGCAATGTTGACATTACTGGCTTAGGGCCATTTTTAGAATAACTTATTTGTTTCCAGATTCCCCAATCACAGTGTGTGTATAAATTCAAAATACAGTCTGTGATGACAAATTCTCAGAGAAGCTATCTTCCTCACCACAGTAGACCCAGGCCAAGTCCAAAAACACTTAGTCCACTTGTTGTACAGGCAGTAGATTTTCTTCTGTACTTTTATTGGGGCATTATCCTTCAATAGTCGGGCTTAATATGAGAAAGAAGGTAAAAATTTATTGCCTTGACTGAGCCCAAAGTCTCTGTTCTTGGGAGAGCATTAAGTTCCCACTCAGGCTACCCAATCTGACAATGCCCCTTGGCATAGCCATCTTTTATACTTGGCCCCTGAATATTTTCTTTACTTTCTTGGGAACTCTGCTATGCACTTGCAATGTCTTACGTAGCGTTTTTTACATGCTTTATTTTGTCATATTTATCTTGTCCACAATTTATCTAAAACAAATTTCCCTCGACAACCTCACCATATAGATGATGACAAGCAATAAATAGATGAGATTATAAAGAAAGTTCAGTAAAGAAACAGCTTAATTAGTCATCATAATGGGTAAACCAACCCTGAGTGATTTGTCATGGGCTGTGTAGCCTGAAGCCCTCTTATTTGGGGGGCATCTCAGGTGAGGTTCATGCAAAAGACAATTATCAAGGAAAATGATGATTGGTACTCAGTTGGGAAACTGCATACCATCATTCAGTTCACTAGAGAGATTTGTACTATTTGACCTCAGCAGGGATTGTTGCCACTGGGCAATCTCTTATTCATCTTCTACTGATTCACCTTAACTTTCTCTGTTGCAGCTCTTTAAACCTTTTTGCACTCTCTTTAAACCCCCACACCCAATCTTCCTCTTCTCTCTCAACATCCTCAGCTTGTGATTTCTGTGTGGTCTCAGTCAATAGCCTCTGCTTTCTTTTAAATTCACTTTAAAGTGTAAACACTTGTAAATATTAAAAGATGTGAAACCAGTGGAAATTCTGCACTGGGTAATTATGTAAAGAAATCGTTGTCAGTTCTAGATTGCCTGGTAAAGAATTATAATAAATTAAATGTTATGTAATACATTTTCAAGAGGTGAGAACTTACAGAATCAACAAATAACCGAAAGTGACAAAAATCCTGACAACACAGGCCTTGCAGAGCTTGATATATGCATCAGCATTCTGGGAACTGAGGGCCTCAGGGAGCAGTGATCTGCAGATTTATTTACCTTGCTGGTGATGCTAGAAAGAATACCATTTTTGCTGAGCTAGATTCTGGCTGGGAAAAAGCAAATGTACTGCAAACATTGTTGCAAAGGCCTCACTGCCTTTGAACATTCCCCATTCTGACCTGGGGTGGCCATAGTTTAAGGCAAGATTTTGGTCCTTCTGCCAAGTATCCACCACTAGATTGAATTTTCATTGTGAAAAAAAAATCAACTTATACTAATCAAATTTATATTCCATAGTAAGGTATCCTATACCCAGAGCATTATGTATTTAATTTTTGAAAAATGTGTAAAATTGATGTCATGGGTGCTCTTTTACAACTTCCATCATTTCAACCAAAGTGAAGACTATCTCATGTTAAAAAAGATCTAACTGACTTAAATTTGAAGGCAGAATAAACCTGTGTCTCTGTATATCTGATCTTACTCTTTTATAAAGAGAGGAAAGAAACAGCTTGAGGTGAGCAACATGATTATAAAATAGTACTACACCTATTCAAGTGTTTGGCTGAGTTGTCGAGGGGAAGCACTGCCTAGGGTGAGGACTGGGCTGCAGTAATTAGTTATGACTTTTCATAAAGACAGAAAAACGTAAAAGTGGCAAATTGGCATTTTCATTCTTTATTTTCTTAGAAGAACCAGGATTAACCTAGACAAAGATCGAGAGTCTGGAGTTGAGTTCTAAGAATGTGTTAGGAAGGATATACAAGTTACACTGATCATGCACTTTCAAAGGAGCCCAACTTTACATGAATAAAACGCAGGAAAAGTGATTAATTGATTCCCTTAATTACTTTCTGTTGTTTGTTTTTAGGAAATCAACAGTTGTTTAGAAAGAGCCGTGGTGTTGGCCAAATGATTCAATTCTAAAATCAAGTGTCTGTACAACCAATAAGGGAGAGGCCAGATGGCATCACTGCAATTGTTTTATTACCAAACTATGGCACAATCAATTTTTATGAATGAGATGGGAACTTTTAGATCTTTATTTGTTCAAATTAGAGAAAAAAAATGAGTCCAGGATAGTTTTTCATCTTGCCTCTACCCTTAAATAAAAGTAGTGCAATATATGTCTCTTACATATAAAATTAGGGTTAGGAGATTCAAAGATGATAAAGATATGTAAGTCAGTGCTGCTGTTATGAGGATGTTTATTATGAATGCAATACAAAGCAGAGTAAGGGAAGTGGTGTGGGAGAAGTGGCATTGTATGACTGGGAGAACAAGCTAGCTTTTAGGAGAGAATAGATCCTACCAAATACTGACTGGATGACTAAAGAAGTTAAACTTGAAAAATGAATAAAGTTTGGTCTTCAATCTACAATCACATTTTATGTTAGTCCTTTATATATTGCCACTGGTTTATATAGCACTTGGGTCTTTTGAGTTAAGAGCTGATATGTATTACCTGAAACTATTATTATGAAGATTGTTATATTGAGCCATTGTCTTTAAGTTGAAAATCTGCAGTGGCACACTTGAGTATGAATATGAATGATTTTGGGTTCCCTTTTAATTAGATTTTATAAGTCAGCTGGAAATTCCTCTCCCAGTTATCAAGTTCCTGAGAATTCAATGACATGGAAGAAACAGTACAGCATATTTGGTGGCGTTAGAGATCTGATGTTGGAAATTGATTGTAATGAGGGCAGTCACTCTCACTAATCCTCGTCTTCTATAGAAATGTCAAACTCCCAAATGTCCCCTGAATGCTGATTTTAAAGATTCTTCAACATATTTTACTATAGATAAACACCAAAGTTTTAGTTTGTTTAGTTTTCTTCAGTTCTATAAAAAGAAAAATATAAGGCAAGAGACTTTTGCAAACAATCTGTGGACTTAAACTACAATCTTGTACAATAACAGAAGGGCTTTTAGTTTGGAGCATGTGATGCACAGATGGGGAGAGGAAAATAAAGAGTTCAGACCAAACAGAGCTACAGCTATTCACTGTGAAAAGAGATTTATGGAGAAGATAAGAAATGAGAGCTCTCATCAAATGTTTTAAGAGAAAAAAGTACACGTGTGCATGTGTGTGTATATATATATTTATTTTTTTCTATTCTTGGAGATGTTAGAAATTATAAAAGCTTCTAGTTAGGACAAACTCTTTTTTAGGGGAAAGGGAAGGGAAGAGAGTTGCCCATAAAAGGAATGGCTACCTCTCAAAGTAATGAACTCTCTCTCACTGGAAGTACCCAGCAGAAGCTGACTCGTGACCACTAAAATATGTTGGGGTAGAGTTCTTTGGATTCTAGAATTTTATCCAAACTTAAAAGTTCTATCTCTGTATTGTCAGTTACTGTAATAGGCACTGCTGGTGCCTGGCATGCATTTCCTTTTACTTTGTTAATGCATACTGGTTCATGACTTCTAACTGGCAGCACCTGTGTTTCTCTGGTCTCTAAGCCCACTTTACCCTTGGGGATGGGGTGGTGGTGGGAGGATCAGGTCACAGGAGTCAGGAGATTAATGCCCTAACCCAGCAGCACTCAACAATGACTGGCAGGAGGTGGTTCACAGATAGTCTAAGTCCCTTGCCCCACAGATGAGATGATTCTGGCATGTATGTTTTACACTAGCTCCAGTAATTTGCTTACACTAATTTCAAGTGAGATTAAGCCCTTTTCACCCAATAGTAATTTGCTAGATAAATGCACCTTTTATTGACTGCATTTCTCCACTCTGCTTCAAGTATGTTTTTCACCTAACAAACCAAATGATTACACACAAATCTTTGTCTTAAGGTCTGCTTCTTGGGGGAAACCAAATCAAGAGGGTCTCCAATTTAAAAATAATTACCAATGTGGAAGCGTAACCTATAATGTAAAAAACACTTTTGTTGACTAACTGTCCCAAGCTTTTCACCTCTGTAGTGTAATACGTCTATGTTATATTCTGAGTCCCCGATCTCGTTGTATAATCAGGAACTTGAGCTGCACAAAATACTTTTATTTGGCTATCTAAATTTGGTTTAAAATGTTTATTCTATACAGAGAAATAGAAATGAATAATATCTTTATTTAATAAATTATTTATACTCCTGAAACATTGTTTCCCTCTTCACACTCTCTTATAATCTTTAAGGATACCCATGTGTAGTACTGGTTTGCTGTTTCTTCAACTTTATTCTAAATGATTAAAAAATTCCTTCAATTTTATTCTTTCAGATCACAGATTGTACATAACTTTATATATACCTCTCCTACATTGAGAGCAATATGATTTGAATAGGGTCAGAGAACTGTAAATGAAAAGCAAGTGTTGAAATTGCGGTGTTTAATTCCGACTCGGTGCCACTCCACCCCATCAGGGTAACTGCCAACAGCTATAGAAGCACATGTGGTAGAATACACCTGTATATCCTTTTCTCTGACAATTATGGTTGTTCAAAAATTCTACATCCACAAATCCTGAATAATATTATAATTCTCATTATGTTAACGCTGAATATCTCTTAGCAGAGATCCATTTTGAGTTAATAGCAGTTTAATTTAGTGGTTTAAAATATTTGCAAAGAAGCACAAAAGATTCCATGGCATTTGTAATTATTAATTTGAAACACAGCAGCTTGAAAGAATCAGTGAGCAACATGTTTTTCTTCAATTAAAGAGACATTTTGTAAGAAACAATATAAAAATAATTCTAATGAGACATAGGTGGAGAGGTTAATCCTGTGCTTTCATTAACAAATGCGTTAAATAAATAAAAGCATTTAGTGATGAAACTGGGACTTCAGTCCAGGCCCTTTGACTAAAATTTTTGTGTGTTTTTTATTGCACCTTGGTGCCTTCCTTAGGCCGTAGCAATTTATGAGTAATCTATCTTTCATAAGAGCAAAATGAATAAAACAGATACTTGTGAGAGTGACTTTGTTTATCACATTGGATATTTGATAACGCCAAACTTGCATATGAGAATAACTAGATTTCTCATAATGAAACAGACACAATTCTTTTTCTTCAAATAATCTTGTGTCTGAACATATTGCTTATTTGAATAAAAGCATATATGGAGTGTATTCCTCATTCCATTTTGCACTAGACTGGGTCAGGAACATGCAGATGAAAAATTACCAGGTAAAATGTAACACATCCAAGTCTAGGTTTGCAAATTCTTTATATATCCATAATAAAGCTAATTATCAGAAAGACTTAAATAATTTGCATTCAATTTTATACAGCTTGTACTTTACTAGTTGTATATTTAAAAAGTTCAAGTACATATCCTAAATTTAATGCCAATTCAACTCAATAAAATAGATAATTATATTTATGAGACAAGCACAAAATGATCAATTAAAGGTTAAATTATGTACAGTATAGTCAAATACATTTTAACTATACTAGTGTTAAATATACTTTTTTATGTTCTCTTTGAAGGCAGGAACTCTATAAGTGGTAGTATATACAATGAACTTTTATTAATCAGAATATCTGATTAATATCTAATATCGAGTTGTCCCTAACTGGATATATCATCACTGAGAATATATCTTGGGTTACAAAAAAATTTGAGGAGTCATACATTTAGGCAAATAAAATGTAAAGAAGTGACTGCACAAAAAGTTCTTTGGCCACTCTTCCAGAAGACACTAAGTTAAATAAGGTTTAAGAGGTTTCTTTGATGTAGGAATTTTTAGAGATTTTAATAAGTGAAAGTGCACTAAAATCCCATGAGCCAGATAGATAGAGCATGCAGTTCTGTAAAACAATTCTAAAAGGTTGTTTAAGTTCATTTTTCCTATAACATTATTCTTCACTAACTTCTCTCCTTAAGTTTCATATACATTTCAAACTTTTGTTGTTTTAATGGCACTTTCTTATTTCTCTTCAGTGTTGATCATCTTTACTCACAGAAAAAACACAACCTAAACCATCTGAGGCATATTTAAAATAAGTTCTGTCCATAGTTTTTGTGATAGCAAAAAGTATTTTTTTTTTTTTTTTGGTCATTTCAGTTAGTAACCTTTTGGTCATGAATTTTTAAATTTACATATTTGTAATTATATTCAACAGAAAAAATTGTGATTAAATACATAAGAAATGTGGCCCTAGAGTTTTTCTCTTTACTTTCATGGCAATAGAATACTTTCTTTGCATTTAAATTTATGGATTATGTCCTACTTTGAATAGTTTGGTACGAGAGGCCAGGTTCCTATGAAGCGGAGTAATAGACAGACGACATAGATGTAAACAGATATCCTGTTTCAGTAAAAGAGTAGAAGCTTTTCTGAATAAACTCTTCCAATTTGTTCAATTGATTAACTCCAAACTCATTTTAAAAAAGAACAAATGAAAGGTTATAACTAACAGAGAAAAGGCAGAAAAAAATCATGCCTCTCCCTAACAAATGAGATTCTCCTATTTGATATTGGTATGCAGTGTTTACATAGCAACTTCACTGGGTAGGTATTTTGCCAGTATTTTTACATAGTTACAGTAAAAATTTAAAGATTGTTAATCATAATGACTGAGAATACTGTTAACATTATCAAAAAAATTTCTGAAACCCCAGTCAGATTAGTTAAACTTCTCAAAATCTTAACAAAAAGTATACACACTATGAATGCCTAAGTGCATATCCTGGTGTTTTGCAAAGTAGACATTTAATAAATGCACTTAGTAAATAACATCTCATTATCACTACTTAGCATTACATATTTTATTATGTGGCTCCCTCATTAAAATATAAGCTCTATGGGGCAGGGACTTCTACTGAGCTTATAACATTGGCCTGTAATAAGCACTGAATAAATACTTGTTGCATAGATGTCAAATAAATGAAGTTATATATGACACTTGAAAAATAAAGTATAAAGATTAAGAAAACTTGCCCATTTGGTACACTACAAGTAACCAGGGCGATGCCCTTTCAGTCCATTCCTTATATTGTTATCAGAATTATCTTTTTAAAACACAAATTTGATAATGTTTAAAACATCCAGTGACATGTAAATATTATGATGAATTTAAAACTACTAGGTAAAGCCTATAAGGCCCTTCACAATCTGTCTTCAATTTGCTTTCTCATTTCCCCTGCATTTAATATTCCAACCACATTCACTTGCTTTCCCTACACATGTGGCTTTGAGCTCAGCTCTGAACATGCCTTGAATTTCCTTTCCCATCTTTTCTTCCTGGAGAATTCTGACTCATTTTTCAATAATCTACTTTCATATTTATTACACCTTTCTACATTGTGTTGTATTACTTCCTTGTGTGTTCCTCTGTTTTTTTTTTTACAATTGAAATTTGTTCAAGGGATGCACTGAAATGGATTTAACTTTATATACAATGTTCATAAGTATTGAATAAATGTTTGTTGAATAAATGAGCAAGTGGATGAGTGTTGTGTACATTTATAAGGAAGGAAAATAGACGGAGTGTGCAGAGACAAGAAAATTTATTTCTCTTGTATTACTTGCAAGATATTACATTATTATATTATATTAGGATATTTGACTTTAAGTTTATAACAAGCAGCAAAAATGAACAAAAATTTAATTATAAAAATAAAATTCAAATATACGAGGTCTGTCCAGAATGTATCCAGCCATGTAATATGAAAAATAGAGGTATTTTTGAAGAACATATAAGATTCAAGAAACATTGTACATAGGACAATGACGTCTTAGTCCCCTTCAAACTAGACACCTTGGGACCTCACACAGTTCTCCCAGCATCTCTTACACATCTCAAACACTCTGCAAAATCCTTTGTTGGAACCACCATCAGCTGCCCCATCGTATTTTCCTGAATCTCGTCAATGATCTGAAACCTCTTCCCTTTCAAAGGTGATTTTAGTTTGGGAAAAGCCAGAAGTCACAGGGTGTCAAATCTGGGCTTCGAGGGGCTGAGGCACTTGGGTGATTTGATGTTTCACCAAAAACTCTGCATCAGACATGATGCATAAGTGGATGTGTTGTCATGATGAAGATGTCAATCACCAATTGCCCGTAGCTGCGGCCTCCTGAATCACCCAAATAGTTGTTTAATGCAAAATTTGGTGCAGATTCATTGCTCTACTCGTTCAGTCATTTTGAATATGGTGGCCACACAGTACTCACTCAATGGCTTCTACCACCCCCACTGACTAGAACAGTGAAGTTGTCGTTGTTCACACCTGTGCATTCCAGTCCACCTTCCGTGGCTGCCAGATTATATCAATGTTGCATAAAGTGTTCTCTGTTATATTAACAACGACTGGACTTTCTCTGGACAGATCTCATATATGTATATTTACATACACACACATATATAATACACGTATATATGTGTATGTGTATGTATTTCCAATATATGTTCTGTAGTTTTAAAGGGAGGGCATAGGGCAAGTACAGAGACAATGTAATCCTGGACTTTGGAAGAATAAACAATCATGTGTTATATATGAATCTTAAAAAAATAGAAAATAAGTTTCCTATGTACAATCTTGATCTTTCTTCCACTTGTCAGTGATTATGTAAAACTTACATTTTTTTTTGGTAAAAATGACACTTTTATTTTCCTTCTACAATCTAATCTTAAACTTGGTACCAGTTACATATGAGTTTAGAGAAAATCTAGGTAATAGGCAGGAAGTCTTGTACAATTATGTGGTTAACCTTAAGGAGAGGATTAGGAATGAATTTGTTCCATTATCTTTCTAAAAACATGCATCACTTCATTTACTAACAGGTAGCACACTCAGTTACTGAACTGTTTAATACAAATACTCTAGAATTTATAAAGTGTGTTATAATATTTATAAGATTCAGAAACATGTTCTCAATGGTATTGTTGAATGTTTTTCTTCCTTTTTGTTAATCTCAATGCCTTTTAAATATTTAAAAAGTAGCTACAAAATTTTTCTGAAATAAATTATGAAGTTGTACTCTTTTTCTATTTAATGAGGACTATTACTTAACTATCCCTAAACCATAGTAGATAAGTCTATGCAGTTGACTTTTATTTAAGGCTTGAAAAACTAATTTGTTTTATATACCTAATATTATCAAGCAGATTTTCCTTTATCTTTTTTTTTTTTTTCTTCAGTGGGTGCAATCCTTTATCTTTTTTAAAAAATCTGATCTTTTGAATATTTAAGTCAACAATAATAATGACAACTACTCTAATAAGGGTTCTTGCAGTATCAACTAAGACAAATTAGTTGAACACAATGAAAAGTACTTGCATTCTGACAACCATATTTTTTCTTCAAAAAAATCATATATCTTGCTTTCTTTACTTTTCCTTTTATTTTAGCATTTTTACTTTGTAAGAAAATGAAGACTAGCTGCAACCATGGTAACACCTGCTAAGAGATAATTAGAGAAGCCTTTATAACTCCCACCAATTCCATTTGCCTGACTGAGATTTGTAAAGGTATTTCTGTTTTCTGTGAAAGCAACAAACCCAGTGCATCATAATGGGACTTGTACATTCCAAGCCATTCAGCTAAAAAAAGAAAGTAAGATTAAAGAAGTAAAATTCACCTCTTAAAACATAATCTCATGTTAACTTTTAAGTTTCTTCTTACTTTGTTGCAGCTCCTGACTCAGCCAAGCCTGATATGCAAAAGTAGCTTTATAATGATGCAAAAGCAGCCAGCTCTGCCAGTACTGCAGTGTGGGAAACTGCTGATATGATTTCTTTGCTCTAGTAATTTATTTGAGTGCCCGATTTGTTCCCATTGTATCTCACTCACTGTTACTTTAATATATGGAAATAAGAACTCTTGTGCCTTTTTTCAGACTATACAACAAACTCTGGAAAGTCTAACTTTCCAATCATCTTTGGTGGGGGCAATATTCTGGATAAGAAAGCTTCTTAGATGGTTGAGGACATACCCTCTGCAATTTCAGGTACTACTGGGTGCTCTTCCCTGAAACACAAGAGATATATCTCCTGCCTCTGTCTTCACATGAAGCTCATTCAGACCTCATTTACTCAACAATTATTTTGATCTCTTTTTCTATCATTGGGAATATATTGATAAATAATAAACATAGACCCTGCTTTGATGGAGATGAGGTTTCAGCTGCAAAGGCAGATGGGTAAACTAAAGCAATACAAGCAATCCTTGTTCCTGCTACCACCATTCTTTACAGCTTCACTTTCACCCTCTACCCAGTTTTTATTCCAAAGAACTAGTTTACACCTTCTCAACTTTTTCAGACCCCCTTGCCTTTGCAGTTTCTGCCTGGAATACCTTCACCCCTTTCCCATTCCTTGGACAATACAGTGCATTTTCCATTTAAGTGTCACCGCCCCCCCCTCCCGGGAGCATTTCTGACTGTCTTCTGGGTTTTGGTAATACTTCTGTTTATGAATGCATCCAACTGTAACTGTTTATGTTTGTGAGTTCCCAGTGTAGGGCCACGTTGTGCTCATCATGGTACAATATGCAGTACCTGGAATGATGTCCAGCACATAGATGTTGAATGAGTAAATAAGGAGGTAAGTGCAGAATTGTCCCCAATTGTCTTGTCTCCTGCTGTTGGCTCATTCCTACTATCAGAATGTATGCTGCTTAATCCTTCCCTGAGTGTTGCAAATAATTGAAGCTATCATCTCTCTGTCATGACTATTTCTCCTAACTGAAGCTACATTTCCTCTTCTCTGGTTGCTTCTTTTTTTCTCCTTTGTATCTTATCTCATACTTTTTGGAGGTGTTTTGTTTTGTTTTGTTTTAGTTTTAGTGTGAAGAAAATGAACTTATGGCCATTTGCCATTAACTATAATTCTCCATTCCTTCTAGATAATGAAAGGCTCAACCAAATATGGCTCATGGAGGCAGGCTCATTGGGCCTTTGGCTTTTTTAAATGCTTTATTCAGTGTCCGAGATGTTTTTGGAAGTGTATGTGGGCTAGGTAGAGTTCTAGATTTAGTACAATTACTTATGGTAGAGAATTCTGAAAATGTATAAGTGCAGACTGCAGATAAACAGGATTTATCTATTAATCAGCACTGTCACACATTTGGTAATTTGCCAAAAATTCTGTCTGTGACCTGACATATTACTTAGGTGGTTCCAGACAAAAAGGCAGCCTTGGACTATGACAAAGTTAACTGGGACCACATCCAAGTTTCACTACCTATGTACAAATGGCAACATTTCTGTTTGTGGGAAATTTTTCACTTTCTAATTGTGCCCTAAGGAAGGATTATTGGCTTCTTTTCATGATGCAATAAAGCTCTGAGAGGTCAATCATGGCTTTTAAGCTTTTTTCATTACTTTGCAAACAGTAAGGGAAGGTCACGGGGTTTTCTAATTATCTGAGATTCACATTGTGTCTAATGGAACACTGACTTCCTCTTTCATATGGTGAAAGTGAGAATATTGCTGAAAGAGACAGCAATGAAATCTGAAGCATGTGTTAGAGACAGTTCTGTGAGCCTATTACAGACCCATTTTTCTCTATTATTTTGATAAATGGCTACTTTGTACTATGAGGTCACTTTTTGCTATCTTCTCCTGATAACTACTTGACTTGCTTGGTTGGATTCCTTAAATATATCTATGGTACATCCCAGGGCCAATATAGTTCCATTTCTCTACAGCCTTTGATATCATCATCTATTCAATAAGAACTGGCACTCAGAGCAAAGTCCCTGAGGCAATATAAAATCCTTGATCACTTTTTATGTACTATTTTTCTAAAGGAGAGAATATATTTTAGTAGGATTTGAACAAATGCTTTTTGTTTAAATCACAGTTAACTGGATAAGAATTACTAAGTAGAACAGAAAGTGTATCTCTTTTGCTCACCACTTGATTATCAGCAGAGCATAGTGCCTGATCCAAAGTAGGCACTCAAATATTTGTAGAATGAATGAACATACAGAAAAGGCCCCTTGATTGAGGTTTTATCTTTATGCTTCTTTTCAGTGTATCCCCCATGTGTAAAATTATATATTGCTTCAGGATCAAACGCAATTATCAGAAAGTCTTCACTGCAAATAGCATTACTGACTTTCAGAGTCAAAGTGTTTTCAAGATCATCTCAGCTCCTTATAAAGTAAGAAAAAAGAAGAGTCATGTATTAACTGATTCACTTACTCTTGAAAAATAAACAATTAAAGATTTCTTATCCATCTCTCAAAAAAGTAAAAACCTTGATCTTTTCCGGAAGAATACTACTTTTGAGGCAATAAGTGAATTGACCAGACAACCAATTAGAAGACTACAAGCCACTCCACTACCCATCGTGACAGCTTCCTATTGGGTTGGGTATCCATGAGAGAAGGGCTTCCCCGGCGGCAGCAACACAGAAATCTAGGTGTAGGAACCTTAGCTTTTGTTCACGATGGAGTAAATTGGTGAGCAATTATTAGCTTTAAGTGCTATTTTGCTCAAATAATTTTGATGCCAGAAAGATGAAATCAAGTTTTTGTTGCTGTCTTTCTATTGTGTTAAAAAATGTGAATCAAAGTCTGGTTCTTCAATGTTTAATTGATAAGGTATTAGATAGTGTCCCAAGGGACTCTTTTCAAGTAATCAAGATAAGATTTAAAGTTACTAGGTATGTGTGAAGATAATATTTAAAAGGCTCCCACTTATTTTGATATGAAGTCAATTTATTTACTAAGCTATTATGAGACATTCCATAAAATAATTGAAGTATTTTTATAGCAATAAAACAAGGTGAGAAGAATAATGCCATTGTCAAGAATAATTATATTAATTTTAGTAAAAATTGAGATTTTATCAATAATTGATCAATTCAATAATTGTTCAGTAATTGATCAATTGAACAATTCAACAAATACTCAAAAATAGTTTTAGTTGTAAGTTTCTTTTCAAAGTTTTTTTTCCTCTGCAGATGAGTAGACCAAATTTCCCATTAGATTTAGAGTGCAAAAAATAAAATTGGTTTTAATGGAGCCTGACACAAACAAACTGACAAAAATCTAATGTTGTAGTTTTGTTATTTTCTGTTGCTTCATTTTAAAATTTAATCTTTGTTGTATTTTCCCCCATTACCATTTAGTCCCCTTAAATATCTCAGTGAGAGATATTTACATAAATTCCTACATTTTTTCCCTATGGTGTAATTTTAGGATAGAAAAATCAACATACCTTAAACTACAATTTCAAACACTTGTTTTTAGGCTTATTTTTTAGGGATGTTTGAATGTTTAACTGCTATTTTAAATAGCAATGCATTTAAAAGCCTTTGTAACAGTATGGATGGACCTGGAGAACATTATGCTGAGTGAAATAAGCCAAATAAGCCAGTCAGAGAAAGACAAATACTGTATGATTTCCCACATATGTGGAATCTAATGACCAAACTGAACTAACAAGCAATATGGGGATAGACTCATAGACAGAGAGCAGATGACGGCTAGTGGGGAGGAGGTTAGAGTGGGGAGGGATTCAGCGAAAAGGGAAAAAGACTCATGGGCATGAACAACCGTGTGGTGATTGCTTGCTTGGGGGAGAGGGGTATAAGGGTACTAAATATTAATGGAAAATTACAATAAAGATTAAGTTAAAAATGAACTAATTAGTTCACTGAATAAAAATAATTTGGGAAACATATATGGAAGATGAAATGTTTCTCTGACTACAGTTATTCACTAACATATTTTGAGAAAAAATTGTGTGAGCTATTTATATTACAATTTTGAAAATTGATAGAAATTGAAACATCAAAGAAGTGATTATTAACAGCATGCTACCATAATATGAAGGGCGTTC
This sequence comes from Furipterus horrens, assembly GCF_987537825.1. Classification (NCBI taxonomy): domain Eukaryota; kingdom Metazoa; phylum Chordata; class Mammalia; order Chiroptera; family Furipteridae; genus Furipterus; species Furipterus horrens. The sequence goes on along the minus strand of NW_028327172.1, from coordinate 162,737,128 downwards.
ATCCTTCTAGAAAGTTACTAACACATCCCCTAATCTTTACCATATTAATTCCACCAGCTTCTGAGAGAGGCTACTTATTTTAAAATATTTTTCTGATCAAGATTCCTTAGTATTTGCTTTTAAAAAATGCTTTGGTTGATTCTCTGGAGTTGTTTTCTATTGCTATCCCCATTTATTTAAGATGTTGAATCACAGAGGTATTGAAATGTATGTACAAATTCCTAACAAAATCTGGATTAACTCTTGTATTTAGATGAGTCAAAGGTAAAACTAGGAACAATAAAAGTGATTTTGCTTAGAGGTACCATGAATTAAAATATAGAAAGTAAAAAGTAAGCTATTCTTACAGAGAAATTTGATAGGATAATTAAGAGTACATTATAGTCTTGCAATACAGTAAACTTAGTTATAATTTATGAGATTTACACTTGACAGGCATTTTAAAGGGACAAAGGTCGATTACTAAGTAGTCTCATTATTACTATGCAGTCATGATGGAAACCTTTTAGAATTCGGTAAGAAGAATAGAAATAAAAATAGAAAAGGTAGAAATTCAAGTTTTCTAAGTTCGGGGGATATAATGTACAGCATGGAGACTATAGTTGGTAATACCCTATTATATACTTGAAAGATGCTGACAAAATTGACCTTAAATGTCCTCATCCACCCAAAGAAATGATAATTATGTGAAGTGATTAACCTGACAACTAATCCTACTGTGGTAATCACTTTACCATATGTTAGTATATCACATTATCACATTGTACACCTTAAACTTATACAGTGCTATACAAAATTCATATCTCAGTTAGGCTGGTAAAATTTTATTTGAAATGACAAAATATTAAGATGTCCAGTTCTCTTAGCCAGAGCTTATTTAAGGCTTGTTCACAGAGTTAATCCAAATCACTCGGGTGTGTTGAATTTCTTCTTAGAAAACTGCTAAGCCTCTGAATGGGTCAGTGTGCTTTCGGCACTCAATTGCCTTCTCTAGACACATCTCTTAAGCACAGGTACTAAGTGGAGGGTCTTTCTGAACCTTATTCAAGCCCTGGCAGGCACTTGGCAATCCAGGCAATTCTTAGAATTGACTGCTCTCTGAGATTCTTGAAGAGTTATTTACAAAGCTTCAGTTGTTCAGGTAAAAAAACTCAAGCTCTTGACAGGGGGAGGAACAGGAAAGAGGAAGAATGAGAGTTTGAGCTGAAGTGACAGTCTTGGTTAAGAAAGTAAGAAAGTTTTTCCTTGGATTCTGTAAATACCTATTTAAAAATTTCATATACCATGAATAATTACAAACTTAATAATTTGGGACTCTCTCAGGAATAAACCTGAGTAATGTACAAGTTTATAATTAATATTTTTCAAAATAATATAAACATATTCCTTCAATCAAATGGGCTTTTTTTTTCTTCTATAAAGGATAACAGAAGGTGAACACACTGACATCTCCTCTTATAGTGTGCTCTGAATTCACTAGGCCTGTAAAAGTAATACTGCATTTCTTTTTTACTTTTAACTATTATAATTTCTAATATTGCTGAGGAAGGAAACTTAAGGCATCTGGTTTAGTGCCGTCTATAATAAAGAGGAATCTGAAACATGTTGGTTTTGAACACTTGCATATTTAAGTTATTTTAAAAAATAAACCTGCTAATTGGTAAATTTACTACTACAAATCAAATTATATAATAATGTATATATAGCAAACTAATAAAAAAAAAAAAAAAAAAAGAGAGAAGAAAAAGAAGCCCATCATGTTACGATATTGTCTAGCCAACCTAACAAATTGTAGGTAAAATGGACAAACATTTCTAAAACCACTAGGTGGCATTCATTCACTGTAATTTTGGCCAACTACAGCCTTTCAAAGCTTTATCATGATATGTAGGTTAAGGGGAAGGCGAATGCTATTCATTATTTGACAATATTTTCCCATCATTTAATACAATGACAAAGTTCTATTTTATGATTTCCTACAAAGTAAATCAACAAATATTTATTGAAAGCTTTGTTTAAGGTTTATTCCTTTGTGCAGAGAGTTGAAAATCACTGTTCCTGTGGTGGTAAGGCATTTACTTACAGCATCTAGAAGAAAATATGTTATGCACAATATGCCACTTAATTTTATTTCATTTCATTGCTTTAACAATTGATGTTGCTATTTCCATGTAGCTATTCCTCTAAAGGTTCGAGGAAGCACACAGTCACAAATATTACAGTTTCCAGATATTTTAGGTGGCATTAATATTCAAAATTAATGTTTATGAAAATTGGAGACTGAGAGATCTTGATGGTTCACAAAAGGTTTTCTGTATTATATATCTTTAAAATGTGTGAGAAATAGTCATATTCCCTGCATTGAGACCTGAGAACCCAAATGGCCTTTGGTGATAGAAGGTTATGATTTAGTCTTGGAGACAAACCATAGAATGAAAATTCCCTAACTACACACTTCAGACTAAGTGGTTGGAAGAAGATGCTGATAGGGCCTAGGTTAATAATAATATAAAATCCAGGACTTACCTGTTCTAATATGTTTTGAAGCCTCTCTATCTCACAGTCTATTACAAATTTCTTCTCTTGTCTTCTATCAAGTTCTTCTAGAAGTTGTCTATAGCTGACATCATTAAAATTTTCCACACATATAGCGCTGACATGCCAACCATTTTGCCCTGCTTTCTCCATAATAGCTTGAAGTATTGAATACCCTAGTGGGGAAAAAAAAATTCAGATGGGTTACTAAAAACATCCTTTTACTTCCCTTTCATAATGTATGCAGAGACTGATTCTGTCTCAACATTTTTGTGTTTCAGAATACAGCATTTCCTCACTTATCATGGGTATTACGTTCTAGACCCCCCCCCCCAATGATAGGTGAAAATCCGCAAAGTAGGAACTTTACATTTATTTTAGTATTTATATATATTTTAAGGCCTTGTAAACCCTTCCCACACACTTATAAACTGTTCCCAGTCCTTTATTAACCTTTTCCACTCCCTTATTAACCTTTTCCACACTTTTATAAACACTACTTATGTTCTTAAACATATTCTACACTCTTAAACCTACATAACTTTAACAACATACGTATATAGTACCGCAAAATCCTGCAATACTGCGATAAGTAATTAAATATAATATTTGAAAAAATCCCGCGATACAGTGAGGCTGTGATAAATGAACTGCGATATAGAGAGGGACTACTGTACACAATGGATGATTAAAAATTTAAAAATCTGAGTGGTTATTTTGAAATCATTTGTTTTGTTTTACTCAGGGCAACAACATCTTTTAAAATATTGACTGAATGAAGTAGCAATATCCTACTTTGAGTAAGTTCTCAAAATCTCTCTACTGAAGAATATTACATTGCTCTAGACATATTTTTGATAATATAAACCAAAAACCAAATACAACACTACCTGTAGTCAATAACAATTTTCTAAATGTTTTTTGGTAATTCTACACACTAGATAGAATTAATTTGGAACATATGTTTTGACTCTCCCTTTGGGCAAGGTAGCGACAGCATTGTTTAGTTCAACTATGGAAAATAAGATTGAAAGGAACAATGTTACCACAAACAGTCAGTCAGCGTCCCAGGGGATCTCCCCCATTGACCAAGATGGTGCAGAGGGAAGTTCTCACACGGAATGCCCCAAGAGCTAAGATGAATAGACAGGGCCCCAGGGTGCTGATAGCTATCAAGATAATTGGAGAGAGAAAAAGTCCTCCCCTCCCTATCCCTATAAGAATGAGCTTGAGCAGGAAGAGGGATGGTCTTTGAGGCAGGAGTCCACCATTCTTCCAGGTCACTGCACTGTCCTTTTGCGCCAGCACCTGTTTCACAAGTTAGACTCTCTTCGCAGCAGGCAGCTGAACCTGTATTTTCAGTTGTAACAATGTAACAGAATTTAAGGAGTATCCAGTACTGTAAATTGGGGAAGCATTATTTAACTCTTCTCCCCTTGTAGCATGGGAGTAATGTTGAATGGGGATAAATTGAATGACACATTAGGTGAGGCACTGGGTACTCAAACCCAATCTAGTAGAGGAAATAGACATTCAAATAAACAAATGTACATTCGTTTAAAAAGCATAACGACACCTATACTCAAGGTAAAGATTTGGTTAAATCTGTCTGGATGAGACAAGGAAAAACACCATGGAGGAGAAACAAGTTGAGTTGGGTCTCGAGGGTTGAGAAGGCACATCCCAATTTGCTGAGGAAGGAAAGGTGTTTGTTAGCTGGAGACAGGTTTCTAGAGAGGATTGGATAATCTCTACCCTGTACTTTGTCCAGATCTCTCTAAATGTGGAAGGGAAGTCACAGGTCTCACTGTCTGGGTTAAGGACAAAGGGGCAAACTTTTGAATTCAGCACTTAGAGTACTTCTTAATGCCAACATTGTCTTGACCTCTCACTTTCCAGCTTTCAGTTTTAAAATGAAATGTGAGAGAAAGTGAAAAGATTCTTTGTATCTATAAAGAGTGCTTAAGGAAAGATTGATTAAGATAGAAGCCTGTTAACCAGTTATCCTCACCCCATTCCACTGTGGCTTGGCATAAAAAATGTGCTAGTCTTTTTCAAAGAATGTCTAGCACCTATTTAAGCTCATTCTATGGCAGCTGCCTATGGTTTCTTCCTGTCTTGGTCTCTGGAGTTAGAGTGGAGAGATGGGTGGATTAGAAGTAAAGACCAACAATGAGTATACAACACATGTAAGATAAAGGCACACTTCTCAGTTTTCATTGGTATGTGAGTCTCAGATTCAAAGATTTGAATACTTAGATATGTTTCTTACAATCAGAGTTTCAAACATTATGAATGTTCTGTTAATATCAACAGGTGGATCTGATGATGTGATCATATTTGAAAGATAAATTACCTGATATCCTGCCAAATGAAATATTGTGGCAGTCAGGATTTATTTTTATCTGAATGAAAAAAAAAAATTCCCCAAAGAGAAAGAAAGAGGGCATGTTAATTACTACATAATTATTCTGGTATATCTATTGCTCCATTTTGTCTTTCCTTTTGTAGCGTATGCCTGTAATTATCTTTTGAAATCTTACCTAGATTATCCCCACCTCCCCACCCCAAAACCAGTACTTTCCCCCTTGTTTCCTATTTAATGCACGTGCAAGATGATGATCTGAGTCCTATCTTAATGTACATGTTCATGCCTCATTTCTGCTGTTACTGGTGCTTGCTCTCTGATAGTAAGTGAGGCAGTGTTCCTTTTATTCATTTGACACCTATGAGCATGATTTTTAAAAATATACCTATTGACATTTTACTATTCTTTTTTCTTTTTACTTATTCTCATACCAAAAAAGACTTTTTGTTTGTCCAATTTTTTTTCATGTTGTAAAAGCGGTAAACATTGGCTACACATCAAAGTAGTCTTCCTGCTCCCTGGGGGCAATTCCCAGCTTGGTACAGTTCTTTAGTTAGTGCTCCCCTGCCCCCCATCATGTGGTTTACAGGTTTCATGTATGTATTAAGCATTCAGGTTGTTATTTTCCTGCCTACAGAACTTTTACACTCATAAAACAAAATTATACATTTTACATATTGTTATCTGATTTTTCAGATTTTCAAATAACACTAGAACTGAAATAAGACAAAAACCTTAAGACTAAATCCTTGTTACATGGACAAGAAAGTTGGCTGCCTAAAATAAGCCATTAATCATAATCAGAAATAAATGGCATCTTTTCAATGCAGTGCAAAGGACACACAGTGGCAGTTTCAGAGCCTGGTGAAACACTTGAAATCTTTAGTAAACGATGTTTCATTTTAATATGCTTTCTTTTTCATTGCTACACAGATCTGTGTATCTTATTTATTTGCTAAAACAGTTAGGAATACATTGTAAATCACAGAAAATACTGCTGTTGAATCTATGGTTATGTAACTTAACTGTTATATAAACTGGAAAATCACAAGTCATACTAATTCTACATCAGGCTATGATTTGTATCTTCTAGTTATTAGACAATATGTAATACAGTAGTGTTGGCCAGAAAATGGACACTGTAGTTTTAGGTGAATATTATAAGACTAATGGAAAATTCACTACTATAAAGGATCTTTTAAGTCTTCTTTAAAAAGGCTGTCTAACATTTTACTCAATATAATTTGTTGAAAACCAAGATTCTTTAGGGTATGACAAGACATGACTTTGATTCTACAAAGAATTAGCTGCCTAGCAAATCTGATACTTAGGTAACTATTATACAAATTACATAGTGTTGTACAAATAACCTCAAAAGAACCTAAATAATTTTATTAGAATAGTAATGAGGGCATACTGTGTACAAGATCACATTATGGGATTACAATAAGTAATTAAATACTTTTTAATAGTTATTAAAGAAAACTCAATTACACATACAAATATTTAAAAAATGTTATTTTGTCATGCAATTATATCATCAATTATGTTAAATAGAATCATAGAGATATAAGCAGCCTTGAGCCACTGCATCCCTACACATCAGCACTTTGGTGTCATCCATGGATAATGACCTATTTTGGATGAGTAATACCATCCAGAGCTGTGGCTGCTAGTGGCAAGCTGCTCTTATTTATTTAATGTTCTCTTTTGATTCAGCTATCTGTACACAGAGGGACAGGAGGAGAATCAGGAGAAATTTATGTCAAGGTGGATATAATATCAAAAAGAAGGGAGTTATCCATGTGCTATAATAGAGAAACTTCATTTAGCTAAGGACAGAAAAGTGTTTGTACTGCTTTATAGTTAGAAGGTCACTGGTGTGCTCGTCAGGAGCAGCATCAGTGGGATTCTGAGCAGAGAAGTCGTATTTCACAAGAGTGAGAAATTGAGGAGAAAATGAGAAGTGAGAAGGTAGAAATGATTGAGGACTATCATCAGGGCCAAGAAGTCAGGAGAAGAAGAGTGTGCTGTTGTGATAAATGCGGGATAGAGAAGCATCTAGGCCATGGGAACTGGCTTGGGGATGAGTGGACGAGGGGTCCCATGAAGAATGGCAGAGCTTAAAAAGAAGCGACATGGGAGGTAGCAGCCGTGTGTACTTACTCAAATGAAAGCGTCTCTCATTAACCCTGTAAATTGCTATGCAGGTCCCTACAACTACACCATTAATTTCTCTGGTGGGGCACAATGACCGGCCTCCAAAACCAGTGTATTTGAAGAAAAAGTTGTACTGTGTCTGGAAGTGCACTTCATGCTGTGTGTAACCTCAGCCATAGAGAGTAACAGGATTCTGTAATCCTCACCACATTTAATGCCACTGTGCTGGAACTGTAGAGCAGATTTAGTAACCATTTAGTTTGGACTGTTTCCAAAGCAGCTTAGGTACTAAAATAACACGTTCAAAAGCTGCAGTCTGGACTCTAAGGTCTTGCCACACACAAGGAGTGACTGACATTGTAGCTTGGTTAAAATTATCTGCAGCGGTGACTCTAACATTTATTTATGCTATAGTTCAAGAAAGGAATAGTGAAAGTAAACAAAGATATTGCAACTTATATAGTTTGAAGCTATACATTTAAAACTAAAATAAGATGGAATGCCTTCAGTTTTCCCTTTTCTAGAAATAATCAAGAGTAGAAACAGAAAATCCATATTCAAAGGTAATCCGGGTCCTAATTTCTCCTTAAGGCCTCTTATACTTTCTGACAATAACGTTTAGTGTCTCCTGACTCTCACATTGTACTGTTCATATGTAACTCGGCTGACATCATATAGGGGGATTTGATACTTTAAATTTTTCAAGTTTTCTTTCAGTTGCACTGAACCTAACCCTCTTATTACAGGCATAAAGCAAGTAGTTTCAACTATTTGCACAGGTTCAAGGCAGTCAGCAGCTCCTCTCAGGCATGCCCTAACACTAGTTTTACTTATTTCCTTTGGGCTTTTCTAGAACTGGGCCAGTGGAGAACTTTATTTCAGTACAAAGAATGGGTGGGCCCATTAAGTTATATATGCACTTGTTCACATAGCAACTAAATTGATCTTTGTATACAGAAACTCTATGGCACTTCCTTGCATGAAAGCTTCAATGGTTTCTTAATCTTTTATGATACATATCAAAATCTGGTCATACTTGTCCCCTGCCTCCTTAAAGAATTGTTTTATACCACTGTCCTCACCTTCTTACCATCTAGCAAAACTGGCCTTCTCAGATGTTCTAGAAGGTACCACGTAGCACCACCTCAGTGCCTTTGCACATGATACTGCTCCCTCTACTTTTGTCTTCTTTCAAATTTTATCTCAGACATCACTGACCATCTGACTAGATCATTTGTCTGTCGTACAAGCTCTTTCAGTTTTTTGTATATTTCTTTCAGAGATTGTGACCATAGTTTCTAACTACACATTTGAATGATGATATTATTAGTGTCTTTTCCAGCCACTACACATGAAAGTAGGTTCTATTTCTGTGCTCAGTGCATAGTCCAGTGGATGCTCAGTAGAGTTGTTTGAATTTATGAATAAATTAATTGGAAATTTGAGGAATCAGGATGTTAAAAATGTTAGAAGTAAGAAGAAGCATGGCAGTTCACATTTAGGAGCTTCAAACACTTCAGTTTATCTTGTATGTTTGGAAAAACAAGGAGGGCATGTGGTGACTTGGTGTGGTCTGTGAAAACAGCTTCAAAGGCTGGAGAGATAAGCAGGCAGGGAACATATCAGAAGGACCTTCTCTACCTGGTGACAGAATTTTGTTTTTATTCCTCAGGGACTTTAAGGAGAGAGTGACAAGGCTGAATGTGTTTTAGTACGATCATTTAGCTGAGTTGTGGAAAATAAAGTAAATGAAGTTAACACAAGAAATGGAAAAACCAGATAGGAGGCCTTATTTAAGTAATCCAGATTAGAGTAGATTCTAGATTAAGGGGGCAGAATAAATTAATTTGGTGGTTGATGAAACATAGGGATGAGGAGAAGGAGGATTTGAGCATAACCAACATCTGTTCTACTGACGGTCGGAAGGAACTCTTAGATCTTTTTTGCTCTCTTGAAGAAACACGTATTTTTCTATTTGGATTTCAGGTGTCAATTGACTCCTGGTGATAGAGTCCTTGCAGCTACCGTTTTCATCACCCAAAGTAGGATGCTGAATTATGACATAGGTTTGAGACACCCTCTTTCTCTTGCTATAGACATTAATTGTTTTAGCGATCATCTCTGTAGATTTTGAATATTCCCTAAGAATAAACTGAATCTCTTTTCAAGTTTTACTCCAATATTTTTTACCTCCTTAGTACTATGGGTATCTATTCTTATCTTTTTATGATAGAAGACAATTTCTTTATGCAAGAAAGGCATTCTTTAAAATTTTGCAGAATTTAAAAATCAGATAACTGAAGACTGATTTCCTAATCAAAATAAATGTCTAACATTTCTACATAGGTATTATTTTTCTCATAAACATTTTATATATTTTTACATTACCCCATATAAAATTTAGAATTTTGAATATCACAATGTATAAAGTTCACAATTCAAAAGCATAAAATGCAACATTGTATCCTCATAAGGGGATTAAAATATACATTTGTGAATTAACAGACACCTAAAGAATGTTTGTCTCATATTAAGCATTTAAAGAACTTAAGACATAATTTTGCATGTTAAACTTATTCAATATGCCAAAATTTAGGGAATGTAAAGTGTTGTACTAAAAACACTTCACTGGAAGGAAAATGACCTGGAATGTGACATGGCCCTCAGAGGATGGGAGGGTTTCACAGATGAGCTCCGTACTGCAGCATAAGGCGAAGTCAGAGAGGCAGTGGGACTGAGCAACACTTAACATACTCTTAATAATTAATAGATGAGTTTGCTGGGGCAGTAGATTCATCAACTACATTATTCTCTATTATCGTTTGACAATATAATTGGACCTCGTAAGAAGTATTATTATCCTCATCTTGTAGGGAAGAAGCAGAGATAGGTTATGTGATTTATATTAATCATAACCCTTGTAAGTGACAGAGCTACAATTTGAACTCAGGTCTTTCATGCTTAATTAAGTGTAGGGAATTTTCACCACACTTCAGCCAATAGCAGGAGATAAAATGGGAAAGGAAGGTTGAGGTTGTGTTGCAAAAACCTTTAAGTAACAGTTATCATCAATTCTTCTCTTTCTCTTTCAATACATCTCATTTTAGCATTTTCTATCAGTGCTATCTTAAAAATATAGCAAGAACCTATTTGCACTGCCATCATCCAGGGCCATACCACCATTGCCTCTTGTCTGGTTATTGCAATTATCTCCTTACAGGTGTCCTTGCTCTGCCTTTGTCCCCTTCAGACTATGAATAGCAGAGCTGCCTGAAAGCCAGATCGTATCACTCACAGCTCAAAATTCTCTCACTGCCTTTTTCCAGTGGCCTGTGTGGCCCACACCTCTGACCTCACCTACTGCTCTCTCACTCTCAAACATCACCAGCTCACTGGCTTCTTTGCAGTTTTGACAATCTGTTACTTTTTCATTTCTTTTAGGTCTTTAACCACATGCTCTGTCTTCAATGAGGCCACCCTAGGCTACTTTCTCTAAAATTTCAACTTCCTTACCCTGAGATTTCCTATTTCCCTTCTCTGCTTTATTTTTTCCCTAATACAACCATCTAATGTACTATACATTTCATTCCCTTATCTTCTTTGTTGTCTATTTCCTTCACTAGAATGTAGGCTAATGAAGGAGATTTTGTTTTGTTCACTTTGCTATAAGAGTGCCTGGCAACTAAAAGGCACTCAATAAATACTTTTGAACAATTGAATACTGAAAGTTCAATTTTACTCCATTGGCACAATTTTACTCCGTTGGCAACAGGGAAACACTGGAGGCTTTGGAGCAGAGAAGAGACAGATTTATAAAACTTCTTTCATAATATTTGTGGAAATGATAGATTCCAGTAGAAAGAGAAGGAAGAAATAGAACAGTCCAAATAGGAGGCTACTAAAATTAACTCAGGTATAATACAATGACTCCTCTAATCTAGATTGATTCTGGAAAAAAAATACTTTGTATTTATCTGTACAAGAGCCAAGAGATTTTTCATTATATTAGATGAAATCATATGAGATTGCCATTTCTGTTAGTGTAAAATATTCAGTTTTCAACTATGTTTTATGTTTCAACCTAGAGATAGCTTCTGAACTGATGATAAAGAATACTAGGTGGAATTATAATTAACTGAAAGCTACTAAACTTATACACTTTGACCCCTAAAGAATGTGGTACATAAACTTCTAAACTGGGGCAGAGGGAGGTTGTGACTTGTAGGAACCAAGAGTCCAGCCCAGCACACCTCAGCAAGTCCTTAGGGTTCTGTGAAAATTGCTCTAGGGTTTTCATCATCAATCTTCATAGCAACCATCTTAAGACATTAATAAAGGCTAAAACAAGCCTCAAAAATTTTTTTTAAAATTCAAAAGTGTGAAATTTATTTTAGAAAGAACTATTGTAAATGATAAAAACAGAAATACTTTTGGTTCATACAAACAAATCCTCAGCTAACTTGGAAAAGCTGGTTGATTAGTTAAGGGTGTAAGAGAGCCAATGCTCTACATAGAATTCTGATTTTTAAAAGATGAATTAATTTATTCTATCCTATGTTGAACTTTGAGTCCAATAAACCTCATTAATTAATCATTAAAGGAATCACAAACAACAAAACACACAGAAGTGTTATACAACATATTAAATATCAGGTTGTTATATTCACATGCCAAACTGTGTACTGTAAATAATATTAATTCGAATCTGGCTTTTATACACAAAGCCAAAAACACACACTTTGGTTGATTTGAAAGTGATATTTTAAAATGTTACTTCTGTCTTTTCTTGAGAAAAGGACTAGGAGTACATAATTTTCTTGTGAGGATTCTGGTGAAAAGATTTTTACATACAATTATGGAGACAATTTTTGTTCCTAGCAGGAACAAACACAGGATGAACTAACTATTCACTGTATGATTAGCCTAATTTTTGTATCACACTGAAACTAGCTCAGTTCCAAGATGTAATTGCAAACTCATGCCAGTGACTGTGAGAGTGAATACATTTGATTACTCACTATTAAATTTCTTCAGTTAGGTGATCACCTAAATAAAGAGTGATTTCTTGAACAGCATGCCAGATGACAAATGATAGGTTCAGGGGCAGACTCAGTTACTTTGAACAGCAAAGTTGTGGTTCTCATTTCAACAATATTGTTCTGAGGCAGATTATTTGAATTCTTTAAATCATTTACTTTTGACTTCTGTGCAATGAAGATGATTAATGTATGATTTTATTAGTTATAGTAATCTTCTGTATAGCTGTTAATAAAAATCAGCTTCATTCCCCATGGTAGACTGAATGCAGAATGCTGTTTTCCCTTTGAGGGAGACACTGTGTGAATTCTTGGTAGGTGAGGGAATTCCTCCCCTTAACTCTGGGGGAATCATAATGTATAACAACATCCCACACCCTCTCGAAAACAAAAACAAAAATAAAAAAACTTAACTCTTAGTCTCAAATTTCCTGTGCAGTTTTTAGCCATTTCTTCAGTCACTTGAGTCAAAAACCCAGGAGATACTATCAGACTCATTGCTCATTCTTCTTCACCCTCATCCCAATTCATCCTGATATTCTTTCTAAATATTATATTTAATATCTTTTTTAAGCAACTCCCTACTTAGTCATTCTTTCAATTTTCACTCAATACTTACTGAGTGTGGACTATCTGACAGGCAGATAGAAATAACAACAACAAAAAAAAGACTTCTGATTAAGATGGAAGCATAGGTAGACGCCCTTCACCTCCTTGTACAATCATAAGGAAGATCACAACTAACCTCAAAACAGAAAATAGCCAGAGCTGCTGGAAAATTGAACTGTACGGTATGGGAAGCCGGGGTGCTTGGTGGTGGCAAATGTAGCTCAGCCCCAGAGTGGAAAACCACTGGGAGCATGGTGGCATGCAGGACCCACTCCACACACCAGTTTTCCCGTGGGGAACCAGGCCTGCATTTATATAATAGTTAAAAAGCTTGCTTTCTGCTAAAGGATCCCCTCATCCTGGGCTGAGAACAACAGATGTTCAGCGTGTAACCTTGAACCAGTCTCTTAGAGACTATTCTGGGCCAATTTCTAAGAACAGGATGTGGCTAGACAAGTTATCCTTATCATCCATGCATGTGTAATATCCTTTTCTCTAACATGTAAAAGTAATAATCATATAAGGCAATGATTGGCACTATGATTCACAATTTTCTTGGATGTAATCCACCTAAGAAATCAATAAAACCTGTTAAGGCAGGTGCAAACTGCGCTTTCGCCTCTAGAAAGTGGCCAGTTCTGTCCCTTCTTCTCCACAGGATTCTTGCAGTCACTGTGCATTTATTCCCTCATTCACAACGACATGGACTCTGCTGGTCAGAGGTCTGTGACAGTATGGAAGTCCGACAACCAAGGATTTAAAGAAGCTATATTCATCCAGACAGGTAGAGGGGCGGAGACAGGGAGCTGGGGTGGAGAGGACACAGTGTGGCAGTGATGAGGTGGCAGAATGGGTAGTTCCATATTCATGTGTGGTGGGTAAAATTGGAGGCATACCTTGTGAGTGAGTGATCCGAGCTGCAGGCCAGACTGCACAGCCCAGGGTTCTAGTACCAGGAAAAATGAAGCCTCGTAACTGCTGGCTGTAAAAACCAGTGAAGGCTGGTACAGCAGAAGAAACTGCCGATTTCTCAGGAGAGTCCACTTGTAGGGCCTGCATGGGCCTGAAATGTACACAAAGCCACACACTCTGGGAACCACCAACAGGGCAGCAGCCGGAGGGACACCAGTCATATACTGAATAGACTAGAAATGGGGTGAGTGCCAGGCAAGCCTCTGGAAGTCAGGCAACAGTGGCATTGTCTCCTCTCTGACCCCTCCCCTCACATGGAGCCACAAAGTGGTGAATTGGGTTGCCCTGCCCTGGCAAGTATCCAAAACTACATCCCATACAACTTAACAGGTGCACTATGACAGGGAGTCAAAGTGGCTCTACCTAGTATACAGAAACAAACACAGGGAGGATGCCAAATTGAGGAGATGAAGAAATATGGCCCAAATTAAGGATCAGAACAGAACCCCAGAAAAAGAGCTAAGTGAAGTGGAGATAGCCAACCTAATATATAAAGAGTTCAAAACACTGGTGGTCAGAATGCTCATAGATCTCATTGAATACAGCAAAAGCATAAGGGAAAGCATGAAGGCTACACTAAGTGAAATAAAGAAAAATCCACAGGAAACCAACAGTAAAGAAAAGGAAGCTGGGATTCAAATCAATGATTTGGAATATAAGGAAGAAATAAACATTTAACCAAAACAGAATGAAGAAACAAGAATTAAAAATAAACAAACAAACAAAAACAAAACAATACAAGAAGAGTTTAAGAAGACTCTGGGACATCTCCAAAAGTACCAACATCTGAATCATAGGGGTGCCAGAAAGAGAAAAGGAAGAGCAAGAAACTTAAAACTTATTTGAAAAAATAATGAAGGAAAGCTGCCCTAATTTGACAAAGGAAACAGACATACAAGTCCAGGAAACACAGAGTCCCACACAAGGTAGACTCAAAGAGAACCATACCCAGACACATCATAATTAAAATGCCAAAGGCTAAAAATAAAGAGAATCTTAAAAGCAGCAAGAGAAAGGTAGAGAGTTACCTACAAAGGGGTGCCTATAAGACTATCAGCTGATTTCTCAAAAGAAACTTTGCAGATAAGAAGGGGCTGGCAAGAAGTATTCAAAATGATAAAAAGCAAGGACATACAATCAAGATTACTCTATCCAACAAAACTATTTTTTAGAATGGAAGGGCAAATAAAGTGCTTCCCAGACAAGGTAAAGCTGAAGGAGTTCATCATGACCAAGCCCTTATTATATGAAATGTTAAAGGGACTTATTTAAGAAAAAGAGGGTGAAAACTATGAACATTAAAATGACAACAAACTCACAAGTATCAACAACTGAATCTAAAAAAACAAAAACAAATGAAGCCAACTACTAGAACAGGAACAGATTCATAGATATGGAGATCATTTGGAGGGTTATCAGCTGGGATGGGGAAGGGAGAGAATGAGGGAAAAGGTACAGGGATTAAAAAGCATGACTGCTAGGTACAAAATATCAGGGGAATGTTAAGAATAGTATGAGAAATGAAGGCACCAAAGACTTATATGCATGACCCATGGACATGAACTAAAGGGGAGGGGGTACCAGGCAGAAGGGGGCAAAGGGAGGAAAGAAGTGCCTACCTTCATGAAGCTTTACACTCCAGTGGGTAAGACAGACAATAAACAATTACACAAATACATTGCTAATATAATCACAACAGGTGGTCAATGCTATGAAGAAAAATGAAGGACGAATAGGACAGAAATGCCTGGAGGTGACAATGGGAGTGGTGCTTATCTTCCCACACCAATCTCTCCCTGTCTATCCTAGGCATGCATCACTCAGGTCATACTAAAGATTCATAGTTCAATTAATAAACCAATCTTATCTTGCCTTAATGCATGGCAATGGATACTCCTTGTGCTAAGAAAGTCTGGATTTTTCACCTTCACTTGCAACTTCCAATTTTACTCTAAACCTCAGCTTAGGTGATGCTAGAAGACTTTTCTGACATCATGTTGAGATGGCCTTTTTCTTTATATTTCCCTAGCTATCTCTTTGTACAGTAATTACAGTTCATGTCTCACTAAATTAATTAATTAAATTATTTATCAAATAAGTACTATATGGTACTTTTGAAAGTACTAAGTATACAGTGAGTCAGTAACTCATCTCAAGGATGTTGAGTTCTTAGTCATTTTTCTTCACACAAATAAAAAATAAGTTCAATAAGAGTTAGATTGAATTGAATGTCAAAGGTAAAAATCCTGCCTTTTTATTATGAAACACCCCATTTGATCAAGCCTAATAACCATAAAGATAATAATAAAAATAACTAACAATTATCAAAGGCCTACCTAATCCAAAGAAGATACTGTACTAAGCACTTTATGGGTATGGTGTTACTTGGCCAAAGTTATTTAGCTGTTAATAGGGCCTCATTCTATCTGACATGAAAGTCTACTTTTTCTATTCTGCTATAATATGGACTATATTACAATGAACACCTAATTTCATTCTGTTTGGGTTACTTATATTCCCCTATTAAGAATTCATTTTTGACCCAGAAATATCTCTGGTACTGAAGCACTCCTAGATACCATAGGTATTTCTGAGGAGTGCTGTGGTTCTGCTATTCATGTTGGGGATATGCTTGCAGGTTTAACTGTAGCTTCACAAGGGAGTAAACCCACTTCCCTTCCACACCCACTCTGCAACAGTCTCTGGCAGATCTGCTCCAAATGTCACAACCACTGAAAACATTACAATAATGAACAAAGTTTCTTCCTTCACTATAGCCTGCAAATGCTGCCCTGTGGTCAAGTTAGTTAATGTCTCCCAAGCACTGCTCAGGACATGCAATCAACAGCCTTCTCTCTGTAAGGGTAGCAAACATTAAATCATAGAATTAGGTCAGGTCTGGTGGAAACCTCTTGAATTACTACTTAAATCTATCTATGTGCTTTCCCAAATTCTTCCCTTTTAGAGAGAGTCACAAAACCCTTCAGGGCTATTTCAAAATTTTTATTTGAATCACAGTAAGGAATGGCTTCTGCTGATGCAAGGGTTAATGTAGGGGAATTTTCTGAACAGGAAATAGGATAGTAAAATCAAAGGGTGCCTGATTTTTAATTAGAATAAATTCACCCGAAAATGATAATGAATATAGAAACATTTGTTTACAATCTTATAATTGTAACAAGTTTGAGCTAACTTTGTATTATCAAGATGGAATGTCAATTCAAAGTATTTATTTTTTCATAAAATATTTATAAAAGACAGTAAGTTAGTAAATCATTGTCTGTTTTGCTTTCTGAATCAACAATCAACTTGATTGAAACTCAATAAGATTTTTAAGATTCATTTTGATTAAACCAATGTCACTATCAAGTTAATTGTGCTAGTAAATTTGATTTTTATTTTTTAGTTATTATCACATAAAGCATTCTGTATAATTATAACAACTGTCTTTGTTATGTGCTTTTTAAAATTTAAAATTTGAATTATGTTCTCTGATTATTTTAATCTCCAACTCTTTCCTCAAGGTCATAATGTTATTAACGTAATTATAAAATGCTTAAATTCAACTACTGTCTTTGTTTGGAGAACCCTTTCATGCTGGGTGTTTGTGAAAATATATTTTAGTCCAGTTCTGAAAATGTGCCCATTTGCATATACTTAGAGTTAAACGAGTATTCATATGGCATGTTCCCCAAACACTGCTAACTTCCTTAAACATGGGTTGATTTTTGTATAATTCCCTTTCCATGCTTGAGGATTCTAACAATTTCTGTAGATTGACTGTTCTTAAGCATCATTTCAATGTAATCTATATAGTTTTTCTTATAAATGAAACTGAAGAATTCTAGAGTTAAAAGGATTTTTATTTTACCCTGGACTCACTTCTTTGTAGATGCGAGGTGATCATGTATCCAGAAGAGAGTATAATTTGAATTTCTGGTTTTTTTAAACAGAATGTCAGCTTGCCATCTGTTCATCTTTTACTTACAGTATATAGACCCTCTCTGCAATAGGGAATGCAGAGCTGATACATTCTTACTCCTTTAGCAAATCTAAAAGTTCATTGATCATTTGCAGCTCTAAGAGGCTTTAAGAATATCTAGTTTTTTTTTTTAAAGAGATGGTTACATTTTATTTATTTTTAAAAGATTTTCTTTGTTTATTTTTAGAGAGAGGGGAAGGGAGAGAGAAAGAGAAAAAGAGAAACATAGATGTGGGAGAGACACATTGATTGGTTGCCTCTCACACCCCCCCCACCTGGAGACCTGGCCCACAACCCAGGCATGTGCCTTGACTGGGAATTGAACTGGTGACCTTTTCATTTGCAGGCCAACACTCAACCCACTGAGCCACACCAACCAGGGCTCATCTAGCTTTTTAACTAGAGGAAATGAATACTCCACCCTTCCCAATGACTTATCAAGATATAAATGCTAGGTGACACAGGGACTAAAACAAAAGTCTCCTAACTCCAAAACTAGTATAGTTTCCTGCATACCACTGTCTCTGGTTCCTAGTAAAATTCAAGCCCATCAGTTGTTATTTGAGGAAGGTGATCTAAAGAATATGTTATTCTCCAAGGTTCTAATTGTTAGACATAAGTCTTATTTATTTATTTAGACCTTAGAATCACATGTTTTGCAAAGTAACAACACATTCTTAATATCCCTTGTGTATAAGAGAGAACCTCCTGATAAATTCTTTTTATAATGCAGAATGAGGAAAAGTTTGTCTCTCTTAATCAAGATCCTAACCTAGATCCTCCTAATTTAGATCTCTTTGTAAGACAATATGAATACATATTTTGCCAACCGTGTTTCGTTTTTTCCTTTGAATCCAAGAAAGATAAAAGTGAAGGTTTAAGTCAAGGTATATGTTTCCCTGATGAATATACTTCTTTTGTTTAATGATACCATTTTTCACATATTATTGCCCTAAATGCAAGCAGTTATTATTATGTTACCAAATATAAGTTAATGGTTACAAGTGTGTCACAGTAGAGGATCGAGAGGTGTGTTTATATATGTACCAGTGCTGTAGGGAAATAATTCAAAATTATTGAAGATGGCTGAGGAGTTACTGAATGTGGCTGAGTACTATAATCATATTTAGCAATCATAAAAGTTTAAAGATAGAATTACTCAACTCTCATCTTGCAGAATAGAAAACTGAATCTTAGGGAGAGGAAATAATAAACACTTCTCAAGAAGTCAGTGGAAGAACAAGTATCTGAAGAAGAGAAGACTATAAAAAGTCACCCATGAAATGAGGACTCAGAAGAGCTAACTCATCCCTTCCCCCTTTCACTATGTGAGGTTACAGGTTACCATGAGAAAACCACTCTCAAAGGTGGATGGGGAGATACAGAGAATGAGAGGAAAGGGAGAGAAAGTGAGAAGAGAGGGAGGTAGTTTGAGATATGGGAATTCTGGATTCATATCTCTTATTTAGGGCACTAATTCCAATCATGAGGGCTTCACCATGACCTAATCATCTTCCAAAGGCTCCATTTACCAATACCTTCACATTGGGGGTTAGAATTTCAACATATGAATTTGCGGTGACACAAACACTTAGACCCTGTCAATTATTCATTTAAAGTGTGCCATTTGTTTCTCATGAGGACCGCAAAATAGAGGTAGATTTGAATCCAAGGAAATACATGTTTGGTAGAAGAAATTTATAGGAGAAATTGTTCTACCTATCCTGTTATAATTCTCACTTTAATACAAAATCCATAAATTTTATGAGACAGCTTGTAACTTTCACTGCCATCATTTCTTTCCATCATCAGAAAAAGCCTATGACTATGTCCTCAGCTACCACCACTTCCAAATATACTATATTTCAGCACTGCTTCAAAAATTAAGAAGCTGTAACACAATAGTTTACAATTTCAAAGAGTACAAAAAAGTTATATTCTGGCCCTTCTTATTTTGTGGTTGTATCTTAATAATCTTGCATTCCTTTTGCATTGTAGACAAAGGCCATTTTATAATAAATAATAAGCAAATGTTCTCCATTTTATGTTAGTGATATATCATTTGTATGAGTCAAATATGGTCTGAAAAGACAAAGCCTTTCGTTGTCCAGTTGCTGGTAGAGGAAATGAGATTAGTCTTCCCCTTTAGTTGCTCACCTACTTTACAGTCTGTACATACTAAAGCATGGTTATCGGATAGCAGCTGCTCAGCATCTCCTACAGAACTAACTGGGTGCACATGGCGTGCTATAATGCTATACCTTCAGCTTTTACTGAAGGTCTTTACTATAGGCAACACTATTTAGACAGTTTCTGCATTCTTTAAAGAAAATATCTTTTACCCAATGTCCTCCAAATAAAGTCTCACATTTAATCTTTCTTTATGACCTCATTATCAGGATGATCCTTCTTGGGAAACTTGTAAACTCAATATTTTCTGTTAACAGGAATTACACAATCAGTAATGTTCCTTCCCCTCTCCCTCACTGATTACCAAAGAGTTCAAGGCAAATATTAAGTTCATACATTATAATTGTATTAGATCTTGTATTTGCATAGTTTCTTTCTTTCTTCATCACGCCTTTGGCTTCTGTTGCTTTTAAAATAACATGTATGTGCAATGTTCAGATATATGTGTACTGCATATATACATGTTTATAATTACAGATATATGTAATTCCATAAATGTACATTTTACAGTATATTATGTATATGCTCTATAATTGTATTATAAAACCAACTCAGCTCCATTTTGTAAAAGTCAAGGTATAAATACATATAGAAATACTTTATGAGGTTTTTTTAGTCAACACCCCTTTTCCTCTCTTCTTAAAAATTAACTAAAGGTATTTTCAAAACAATTTAAAAGCAACCGCTGTTATAAAAAATCAGTAATTTAAAAATGAACTTTGTTTTCTAAATTCTAAATATGTTTTCTAATTTTTAGAATTAATATGAAATATTATACACACAGAAGTAGTATATACAGGTTCCCAAAACATTCATATATTGTCTTCAGAATTTGTTCTTATACAAATGAAAGCATTCCAAGGAGGAACTGCATGAACATTTACTGAGTGCTTATGATGTACTGTGCTAAGGGCTTCACATGGATTTTTCTTATTTAATCCTCAAAACAACTAAATTAAATAAGTATTTACCACATTTTTTTTCAGGTGAAGAAACAAAATTAGCAAGCTTAGTGGCAGATTGTGTTCTCCAAGAGAGCTACAATAAACTATCCCTTCTCACACATCTTCACACAATGTGAAATTGACCCTCCTACCACACTAACATGTGGGTCAGTTTCCTCCTTTTGAATCTAGTCAGGCCAGTGACTTCCAAGGCTAGCTCATAAGTCAGTATGGCTTCTGCTTCATTCCCTTGGGAGGTTTGTTTTTGAAACTGAATACCATGGTTTGAGGAAGCCCAAGCAGGCAGTGCAAAGGGTAAATACAGGTATTAACAGGGGACAATCCTAGATAAAGTTTCAGCTGACAACCACAATCATCCACCAGACACAGAGGGACAGAGCCTCTGAGATCATTTCAGTGCTTCCCAGTCACCTCCAGAACCATATGAGGCAATAATACAGTGATGGCTGTTAAATTTGGGGATGATTATAAAACAACAATAGATTACCAAAACAGTGACCAAAGTCATAGAGCTAGAAGGCAGAGACTGGACACATATGTAGTTAATCCTACTTCATCACCTATCCTTTTAATCATTACACCACACTGCATCCTATTGACTGTCTTCTATAAACTATACAGAGGTGCACAGGTTTCACATATAGACACATGGAATAATGTGCATGTAGAAGAAGTAGTAGTAGCAGCAGTGGCAGTCGCAGTAACAGACACGCGATAGCAGCAGTACTAGTAGTCTCCAGATAACACCTCAGTGAATATTCTTTAAAAAAATGTTAGCTAATGTTAGCATTTAATGGAAAGTTTAACTTTTTATTTTATTTTATTTTTTGGTTTTTCAATTACAGTTGTCCCATTTTCCCCCCATTGCTCCCCCTCACCCAGCCCAACCCTTCTCCCACAATCATATCCCTCCCCCTTGTCCATGTCCATGAGTCATTTATACACGTTCCTTGACTAAACCTTTCCCTTACTTATCCCCCTTCTCTCCCTCCCCCCTCCCCCCTATTGACTGTTATTCTGCTCCTTGTCCTATTTAGTTCATTTGTTTATGTTGTTCTTTAGTTTCCTGTATTAGGTGATATCATATGGCATTTTCTTTCTTTGCCTGGTTTATTTCACTAAGCATAATTCTCTCTAGTTTCATCCATGTTGTTGCAACTGGCAGGAGTTCCTTTTTTCCTTCTGCTGCATAGTATTCCATTGTGTAAATGTACCACAGTTTTTTTGATCCACTCATCTACAGATGGGCACTTAGGCTGTTTCCAGCACTTAGCTACTGTAAACAATGCTGCTATGAACATAGGGGTGCATAAGTTCTTTTGAATTAGGGTTTTAGGATTTTTCAGGTATAATCCTAGCAGTGAAGAAATGGGAACCCTACTGCGCTGTCAGTGGGAATGCAGAGTGGTGCAGCCACTATAGAAAACAGGATGGAATTACCTCAAAAAACTAAAAATGGAACTGCCTTTTGAACCAGCGATTTCACTGCTAGGAAAGTTTAACTTTTAAGATCTTTGGAGAAATATTTATATCATTAATGCATTTTCCCAGTAATGTAAATTTTAGAAGTTACAAAGATTATGTTATGGCTATAGATGAATAGTTAACATTACAAGTTGCTACTAAATACTTAGTCCTTAATACAAAAGGTCCTGTTTTACAATTTCTCTGCCATTCATTAATTTTTACTTTCTTCCCTTCAAGGGCAGTTAGGTCTGAAATATACAGTTGTAAAACATAACTCTCATTAGAATTAATAATTACTAGATCTTAATATTTTATTTGAAAGAGCTCTTAAAGTCTGATGAAGTCAGAGAAGAATATAAAAAAACCCCAATGAGTATGTTTAATAAGACTATTTATCCATAGAATAATCTGAAATCTTTTTAAGCATGGCTGAAGGTGACCTGTATCTCAAACTCATTAAGATTGCATTGGTTACTTTATAAGACTTAAAAGGGGAGGTTATATATTTCATTAAGTTTTTAGCCCAACACATTTCATTTTGCTTGCTTATTATAAGTAGAGTAACTGCATAATTTATCATATGAACTGAGACACTTTCAACAGTAAAAGGTGGGGGTACTGTTAACATTATACTAGGCCCTCAGGTGTAAAACAGAACTGTGCAGGCAAACCAAGATGTATAGGTCAGAGACCCAGGTAGGTCCTTAGGGAAGAACAGAAATATATAAGACACTGCCTGCAAACATCTCATAATCTCCCAATTCCTCCTATGTTGTAACTGAGAACTGACAGAAAACTACCAGAAAAAAATGACCAATAGGAGAGGTCATGTAAAAGTCCAGAGGTATTTTCTGTGAAGAGGCCATGGGTGTCCAGGGTTCCCTGAATCTCCCCCACTGTTGTACTTCTCCTTATCTGGACAAAGGTTAATTAATCCATGTCCCCAAGAAGTTACATGTGGTCTTCTCAACACTTCAATTTGTTAAACTTCAGAACCCTATAATATTAGAAATTCTGTGAAGTGTATGGAGCTGGGGCACCAAGAACTAGGAGCTAGTGTTTGAGATCAGAGAATTCTGGAGCCCCATTATTTGTAGGTGTTGGAATTTCACTGGAAGTCCATTGTAAAGCAAGCCAGGGATGCTTGGTTTGGGAAGACATTGAACAGTGATATATTTGGTTACAGAATGGGTTCAATGAATTCTATTTCTGAAAAGTCAAATTAAATTTTAGACATATGAAAGTATTTAAATGTAGACTTTAATACATTATTCATTGAATTTTCCTGTTTATTGCATATTTTATATTTTTCAAACATATTTAAGTGTTAACAAATAAACATAGGTTTTTGTTTGTTTGTTTGTTTTACAGAACACTGTAAACTAGTAGTATTGAAGACCAAGTGACCCTATTAGGTAACCAAATTCCACTTTTAATTTTAATCCATGTAGAATCAAAACACTTTAGTGGTGGAGTTTAATCAAGCTTCTGACATACTGTAGACACAAAAGCTGAGTAAGATGGGTGGTTACATGACTTGCCCAAGGCCAAAAGCTAGTCACCGGAAGAGCTAGTTGGTGGCAGCTACCAGCATTAGGCATCTCTTCTTGTCTCTAGCTTCTCTTGGGAAAAATAAGTTAATCTGTGTATATCTGAAGGCTGCATATTCAAAACTGGAGTGATATCTTGGTGCGACTTTGAATTCAAGGCCTCTACAGTTTTTGGAACAACAACAACAAACAAAACAAAACAAAAATGGGGGCACCTACTTACTTGAATTTGCTGTTTTTATTTTAATAAGAGAGGGTGATTAAAAGTGCACAAAAACCTTATAATCACCATCTACATCTGCATACTTTTAAAGAAGGAAATATTTTAATTCTAAAAGAGTAAGAAAATATAATCTTTGGATAAAGGACAGTTCTTCAAATTGAAGTTTGCTTCAGAGAAAACTCTCTACACTGTCCTGATTTTTTTTTTCACCTGCAAACTGTAGAAGGTGCATTGTTAAGAAACTTGAACTTTAGACTCCAGATCTGCAGTCTTGCTATGAATGAGTCCCAACATCCAGAGGCACAACCAGCTCCCTCTGCATACAATGCCACACAGAGAACAATGATGTGCCTTTATTTTGCCATCAAAAGACAAATGGGAGACTTCTGGCCAAGATGAAGGCCTAGACTGATGCGCTCCATCTCCCTCCACAACTAAGAAGGAATACAACTACTGCAAAACCAGAAATAACCAGAAGTTCCAGAAAATAAAGCTACACGAAAGTCCGATGTATGAAGTTATAAACAAGTGATGCTAATCTGGACGGGTAGGAGGGGCAGAGCTGGGGTGAAGAGATCAAGCTATGCTGGCAGCAGCAGCTGCAGCGACGGATGATGGAACTGCGGTAAGCACAGACACCTGTATTTAAGGGGAGGCAAAAAGTACCTGGGGAGCACCTCTGGCTGCAGACCAAACCTGTTAGCTCGTGATTCCAACGCCGGGGAAGGCAGACCCCCATTGCCTCGGACTGTGAGGCCCAGAGGGCATTGGGACAGAGGAGGAGGCCCCCGGTCTCTTAGCAGAGAGTGAACAGCAGGAATCCATCTTGGACCCCTGCCCCCACACAAAGCACCACAGTGTGGTGAGAAGGGTCATCCGGTAGTGACAAGTGTACAGGACACTGCCCTGGATAGCGTAAGTGTGACAGCCCTGCCCAAGAAAGAAAGGTAAAATAAAAACCATCAGAATGACAGGGATCATGGTAAAGATCCCAATCACGCAGCAGACCAAAAAGCAAATACATGAATTAACGGACAAACAGATAGGTAATCTTTCTGAGGATCAGTTCAGAGCTATAGTTATAAGACAGCTTACAGAAATAACAGTGGGACTTAATCAAGACAGGGAAGGAATGAAGGCTTCTCCTGCTGAAATGAACAAGAACACATACAAAACAAGTAGTGAGGGAAGGAAAACCAGGGATTGAATCAACAAATCAGAACATAGGGAAGGAACAAACAGTCAACCAGTGCAGAAAGAGGAAACAAAAAGTGAGGAAAATGAGAAGCTCAGAAACCTCTGGGACAACTATAAAAGAATGAATATCTGAATTATAGGGCTGCCAGAAGGTGAAGAAGAAGAACTAGAAATTGAGAAATTATGTGAAATAATAATGAAGCAGAACTTCCTTAACTTGGGGAAGGAAATAGACTTATAGGTCCAGGAAGCACAGAGAGTTCCCAAAAAAATGGACCCAGAGAGAACCACACCAAGACACATTATAATCAAAATGTCAAAAATTAAAGATAAAGAGAGAATCTTAAAAGCAGCAAGAGAGAAGAGAATTATGTACAAAGGGGTCCCAATAAGACTATCAGCTGATTTCTCAAAGGAGACTCTGCGGGCAAGAAGGGACTGGCAAGAAATATTCAAAGTAATGAAAAACAAAAACCTACAGTCATGATTAATCTATCCAGCGAAGCTGTCATTCAGAATAGAAGGGCAGAGAAAGTGTTTCCAGGGCAAAGTAAGACTGAAGGAGTTCGTTAGATCCAAATCACTGTTATATGAAATGTTAAAGAGACTTGTTTAGAAGAAGGAGGATCAAAACTATGAACATTAAAATGAAAACTGTATCACAACAAACAACAGCAGAAGCTAGGGAATCAAAACAAAGGCAAACTAAGTAGGCAACGAGAGGGGAAAAAGAATTATAGGTATGGGGAACATTCTGGGGGGAGGTCAGTGGGAAGGGGAAAGGGGGAAATGAAGGGAGATGATGCAGGAATTAAGAAGCATAGCAGGAGGGAGTGGAGTAGATAGGAAGATGTTGAGAAGAACTATACGCACAACCAATGGGCATGGACTAAGTGGGAGGAGGGCAACTGGAGAGAGGGGGCATCACCAGGTGGAGGGGAGCAGAAGGAAAAGAAATTGGGACAACTGTAACAGCATAATCAATAAAACATATTAAAAAAAAGGCAAATGGGTTTAATAAAAAGTGCTGGGGTTAAGATTTGTGTGTAAAAACAGAAACAAGAATAAAAATTTCAAAAGATATAAGAACTTTTCTTGGGAATACCCATTCTGTACTCCCACTTTAGTTTAAGTGCCTGGATGATGACTTATTTGAAAAAATGTAATACTGTCAAGAAATGAGAATCAAAAATATCATTAGAAGATACAAGAAAAATGTTAGTAATTGAAATTTGCCATGGAGTAAACTAGAATCTTACAGAAGCCCAAAATAAAGTGCAAATTTGTAGAGTTTCTTAATAAATATGCATCCATTTCTACACAGACTAAGCCTTTGCTTTATTTAAGAACTTCCCTCAAGCCATGGGGTGCAACAGTGTATTTTTTGAGGATTTAGGATGGTTGATTATGAACAGCTCCACAAAGGTAAGAAAAGATCAAAACTTTTGGTTAGTAATAGACTAAAAGGGACAATTTATTAAACAATAGGCACACTAAAAGGGAGAGACAGTCAGACTTCAGTTTCTTTATAATAGAAGCACATTTCTCATTATATTTTGAGTGTTTAAGATGTTTGTACTGTTTGATGTCAAAAGTTAAACTTAAAGAAGCCAGTCTGAAATTGTTTGAGAGCCTTCTTGAAGCAATTTTGGAGAATCTTATAATATAATAAAGAAACTGCATTATTCAAACCTTCTAGGTATAGGAGAACATGGTCCTTTACCACTGGTATTATACAGTATGATGAGATACATTATAATATATCAATAGAGCATTCTAAAATGCTGTGTGCACATGCTGCAGGTATATCATTATACTTAAGTATACTTATGCTGTTAATCTGGGGAACAGTCTTGGCATTTTGAGCAGAAATAATGTACTTTGGGAGCATCTATTAGTGGCTTATACAGTGTGGAAAAGACATATATTTTAGTGCCAATAATATGACCCACTTTGTTATGAGTAATAATTTGACTACTGAAGATTTCAGATAGCACCTGTGAGGAGAGACTTGTGTCCTAGAGTTTATATGGCAGAAAACTTTGGTTCAATTTATAAAAACAAACATGTACTGACTTTAAAATGAATAAAAACTGTTATTGATTTTAATCTACCATTTAAAGTAAATAAGAATTGTTTGACATATAGTAATATTATCTGTAAAAACTTGCCAAATAGTCAAATTGTTTTAAGATATATCTTTTGTTTTGTCAATAATAACATGAACAATCTAGAAAGACCTACTTATTGAAGAATTAACTATTCAACATTTTTAAAGCACTTAGATAAGGAAGGCCCAGGTTTATGTTTCTCTTAGCTATTAATAACATATTATAAAAATAATATTAATAAAATAAGAAGTTGATCATGGTTAAAATATTCTTTGGAAGTATTTTTTATAAGATGAGTATAAAATAATATTCTGGTTAAAATACACTGGAGAAACATATCTGTATAAGATAATAATTATGGTAATATAAATAATTGTTTTACTTATTTACTTTTTAATTTTCTTTTTTTAAAGTATATTTTATTGATTATGTTGTTACAGTAGTTCCAATATTTCCCCCTTTGCTCCCCTCTACCCAGACCTCCCTTCCCTCCAGCAATCCCACCCCACTTAGTACATGTTCATGGGTAGTGCATATAAGTTCTTTGGCTTCACCCTTTCCTATATTATTCTTAATTTCCCCCTGTCTATTTTGTACCAATCGATTATGCTTCTTAATCCCTGCACCATTTCCTCATTTATCCTCCTCCCTCCTCCCTGCTGATAACCCTCCAAATGATCCCCATGCCTATGATTCTGTTTCTATTCTGGTTTGCTTAGTTGGATTTTGTTTTTATTTTTTAGATTCAGTTGTTGATAGTTGTGAGTTTGTTGTCATTTTAGTGTTCATGGTTTTGATCTTCTTTTTCTTGAATAAGTCCCTTTGACATTTTGTATAATAATGGCTTGGTGATGATGAGATCCTTTAGATTTACCTTGTCTGGAAAGCACTTCATCTGCCCTTTCACTCCAAATGATAGCCTTGCTGGATAGAGTAGTCCTGGTTGCAGGTTGTCTTTCATCACATCGAATACTAATGCCAGTCCCTTCCTGCCTGCAAAGTGTTCTCTGAGAAATCAGCTGATAGACCTATAGGCAACCCTCTGTAGGCAATTCTCCACCTCTCTCTTGCTGCCCCCAGGACTCTTTCTTTATCTTTCATCTTCAGCATCTCAATCATGATGCGTACTGGTGTGATCCCCACTGGATCCAGCTCGCCCTGGACCCTCCGTGCTTCCCACACCTGTATGTCCATCTCCTTCACCAAATTTGGGAAGTTTTCCTCATTTTTTTCAATTCTTCCTTCCTCATTCTGCACTGGTTGATTGTTTTTTTCTTTCTTATGTTCCAAATCATTGATTTGAACCCGTTTCCTTCCATTCAACATTGGTTTTGTGTGGATTTTCCTTCGTTTCACTTAGCATAGCCTTCCCTTCTTCTCTTATGCGTCTGCCGTACTCAAGCATATCTGTCAAGCCTGTGAGCATCTTTATCACCAGTGTTTTTAATTCTGCATCTATTAGGTTGTCTATCTCTTCATCTGTGAGGTTGGCTATCTCCTTGTCGCTTAGTTCTCCTCCTGGGACCTTGATCCCTTCCGCCTTTTGGGCCATACTTCTCTGTCTCCTCATTCTGACAGGCTCCTGTGTTTGTTTGCCCAGGTAGAACTGTTGCTCCTGTTATGTTGTAAGGGGCGGAGCCTTAGATATTTGTCAGTACAGGGCGACCTTTTTGATCATGCCATGGCGCTGCATGTGGGGGAGGGATCTGAGAGTAAAAAATGCCACCCACCCAGCACCTGCCCCACCTCCAGGCACCTCTCCCACTTCCACACCTGACTGGTGCCCCTCTAGCTGCTGCCCTGGCTGTCATTCCCAGAGTGGGTGGGTCTGCGGACGTTCTAGGACTGTGGGAGCCCCTTAAACAAGCGAGCTCTGCTGAGAGACTGGCAGTTTCTGCCTCCACCCCAACCCCCACTGGTCTGCACAGTCAAAAGCAATGAGGCTTGGTTTTCCCTGGTGCTGGGGCCATGAGCTGCTAGGTTCAGTGAGGAGCTGTGAATGTTCCCCAGGTGTCCCTCCTGAATTAAAAATGTGTGACTGCGCTCTCTGTCGGACTGCCGCTGCTGCTGCCGCCACTGCTGCTGCCACCACACCGTGTCCTCCCTGCTCCGGGTCCACCCCTCCTACCTGTCTGGACGAGTATTTCTTCTTTATATCTTTGTTTACTGGACTTCTGTGCAGTTTGATTTTCTGGAACTTCTGGTCGTTTCTATTTTTTTTTTTTTTTCGTTTCTATTTTTGAGGTAGTTGTATTTCTTCTTAGTTGTTTTTAATTTTCTTTAAAAAAATGTTTTTTTTTATTACAGTTGCCCTTTTTCCCCTATTGCTTCCCCCTACCCCATCCACCCCTTCTCCCACAGTCAATCCCAACCATATTTTCCATGTCCATGGGTTATTTATATTATTTCCTTGACTAGACCCTTCCCTTTCTTACCTCCCTTCTTTCCCTCCCCTCTCACCCCTTGTCACTGTTAGTCTGCTCCTTGTTTACATGCCTCTGGTTCAATTTTGCTTGTTTGTTTGTGTTGTTCATTAGTTTCCTGTATTAGGTAATATCATACGGTAATTATCTTTTGTTGCCTGGCTTATTTTGCTAAGCATAATTCTCTCTAGTTCCATCCATGCTGTCGCAAATGGTAGGAGTTCCTTCTTTCTTTCTTCTGTATAGTACTCCATTGTGTAAATGTACCACAGTTTTTTGATCTCCTCATCTACAGATGGACACTTAGGCTATTTCTAGCACTTGACTATTGTAAATAGTGCTGCTATGAACATAGGGGTGCATAGGTTCTTTTGAATTGGTGTTTCAGGGTTCTTTGGGTATAATCCTAGCAATGGAATTGCTGGATCAAAGGCAGTTCCATTTTTGATTTTTTGAAGAAATTCCATCCTGCTTTCCACAGTGGCTGCACCATTCTGCATTCCCACTAACAGTGCATTAGGGTTCTCCTTTTCTCCACACCCTCTCCACCGCTTGTTTGTTGATTGGTTGATGATGGCCATTCTGACTAGTGTAGAGTGGTATCTCATTGTGGTTTTTATTTGCATCTCTCTGATGGCTAGTGATGTTGAGCATTCTTTCATATGTCTATGGACCCTCTGATGTCCTCTTTGTAGAAGTGTTTGTTCAGGTCCTTTGCCCATTTTTAATTGGGTTGTCTGTCTTCTTAGTGTTGAGTCGTATAAGTTCTGTATATATTTTGGAGATCAATCCATATTTGACAAATATGTTTTCCCATACAGTTGGTTCCCTTTTCATCTTGCTGATGTTTTATTTTGCTGAGCAGAAACTCTTTAGTTTGATATAGTCCCATTTGTTTATTCTTTCTTTTATTTTCTTTGCCCTTAGGAGATATATTGTTGAAAATATTGCTACGTGGGATATCTGAAATTTTCCTGCCTATGTTTTCCACTAGGACTTTTATGGCATCACAGCTTACATTTAAGTCTTTGATCCATCTTGAGTTTATTCTGGTGTGTGGTGTAAGTTGGTGATCTAATTTCATTTTTTTTGTATGTCCTCGTCCAGTTCTCCCAACACCATTTGTTGAAGAGGCTCTTTTCACTCCATTTTATGTTCCTTCCCCTTTTGTCAAATATTATTGACTATATAGGCCTGGGTTTATTTCTGGGTTCTCTATTCTGTTTCATTGATCTATATGTCTGTTCTTACTCCAGTACCATACTCTCTTGATACAGTGGCTTTGTAGTATAGTTTGATATCAGGTATTGTGATTCTTCCTACTGCGTTCTTCTGGCTCAAGATTGCTATGGTTATTCAGGGTTCCTTTTTGGTTCCATATAAATTTTTGAACTATTTGTTCTAGGTCTGTGAAATATGACATTGGTATTTTAATTGGGGTTGCATTGAATGTATAAATTGCTTTGGGTAGTATGGACATTTTGATGATGTTGATTCTTCCCATCCATGAACATGGTATCTGCTCCCATTTATTTGTATCTTCCTTAATTTATTTCTTAAGTGTTATGTAGTTTTCTGAGTACAGGTCTTTACCTCCTTGGTTAAGTTTATTCCTAGGTACTTTATATTTCTTGTTGCTATTGTAAATGGAATTTTTTTTCTAGTTTCTATCTCTGATATTTTAATGCTGGTGTACAGAAATGCCTTCAATTTCTGAATAATATTGACTTTGTACCCTGCTATTTTGTCAAATCCACTTATTAGGGCAAGTAGTGTTTTTGTGGAGTCTATAGTGTTTTCTATGTACACTATTATATAATCTGCAAATAATGACAGTTTTACTTCCTCTTTTCCAATTTGGAAGCCTTTTATTTCTTTTCTTGTATGATTGCTATGGCTAGAACTTCCAAGACTATTTTGAATAGAAGTGGAGAGAGTGGACATTCTTGTCTTGTTCCTGATCTCAGGGGGAATGCTTTCAGTTTTTGTCCGTTGAGATGATGTTGGCTTCAGGTTTCTCATATATGGACTTTATTACGTTGAGGTATGCTCCCTCTATTCCTGTTTTGCTGAGTGCCTTCATCACAAGTGGGTGTCATACTTTATCAAATGCTTTTTCAGCATCTCTTGATATGATCATGAGATTTTTGTCTTTAATTTTGTTTATGTGGTGTATTTTGTTTATTGATTTGCGAATATTAAACCATTCTTGCATTTCTTGCATCATGGTGTATGATCTTTTTAATATGTTGCTGGATCTGGTTTGCCAATATTTTGTTTAGTATTTTAGCATCTGTGTTCATCAGCAATATTGGCCTGTAGTTTTCTTTCTTTGTTGTGTCTTCACGTGGATTTGGAAATTAGGGTAATACTGGCTTCACAGAGAGAGTTTGGGACTCTTTCCTCTTCGTGGATTTTTTGGAATAGTTTGAGGAGAGGAGTTAGTTGTTCCCTAAATGTTTTGTAAAATTCACCTGTGAAGCCATCTGGTCCAGGGCTTTTGTGTGCCAGGAGTTTTTTGATTACTGCTTCAATTTCACTATTTGTTATCAATCTGTTCAGGCTTTCTGCTTCTTCTTGATTCAGTTTTGGAAGATTATGTTTCCAGAAATTTATCCATTTTATCAAGGTTGTCAAATTTCTTGTCACACAGTTGTTCATAGTAGTTTCTTGCAATCCTTTGTATTTCTGTGGTACTGGTTCTGATTTCTCCTCTTTCGTTTTGGATTTTTGTTTATTTGGGTCCTCTCTCTTTTTCTCCTGATGAGCCTGGCTAAAGGCTTGTCGATTTTGATTATCTTTTCAATGAATCAGCTCCTGGTTTTGTTGCTCTTTGGAAGTGTTTCTTTAGTCTTTATGTCATTTAATTCTGCTCTGATCTTGATAATTTCCTTCCTTCTACTCTGGGCTTTGTTTGTTGTTGTTCTGCTAGTTCTTGTAGCTATAGGGTCATATTTTTAATTTGAGATTCTTCTATCCTTTTTAGGTAGGCTTGTATTGTTATGAACTCTCCTCTCAGGATTGTTTTTGCTGTGTCCCATAGGTTTTGGGCTGTTGTGTGTTCATTATCATTTGTTTCTAGAAATTCTTGATTTTTTTTTTGATGTTAATGTTAACCCATTCATTATTTAATAGCATGTTATTCATTCTCCATGAGTTTGAATGTCTTTGTGTTTTTTCCTAGAGGTTGATTTGCAGTTTCAAGCCATTATGATCTGAGAAGATGCTTGATATAATTTCAATTTTCTTGAAATTGTTGAGGCTTGTTTGTGTCCTACCATATGTTCTATCTTTGAAAATGTTCCATGTGCACTTGAAAAGAATGTATATTTTGCTTCTTTTGGGTGAAAAGTTCTATATATATCAATTAAGTCCATTTGCTCTAGAGTGTTGTTCAATGCCTCCATATCCTTGGTGTTTCTTTGCTTCAAAGATCTGTCCATTGTTGACAATGGGGTGTTAAAGTCCCCTAATATGAGTGTGTTGCTGTTGATATCCTTCCTGAAATCCTTTAAGATTTTTCTTATATACTTCGGTGCTCCTATGTTGGGTGCGTATGTTTCCAAGGGTTATATTATCTTAATGGATTGTCCTCTTAAGTATTATGAAACATCCTTCTTTGTCTCTTTTTATAGCCTTTGCTGTGAAATCTGTTTTGTGTGATATAAGAATTGGTACCCCAGCTTTTTTTTCATGTCCATTTGCTTGGAATACTTTTATCCCTCTCTTCATTTTCAATCTGTATAAATCTTTTATTTTGAGGTGTGTCTCTTGCAGACAGCATATATGTGGGTCATGTTTTCATATCCATTCCACTACCCTATGTCTTTTGATGGAGCATTTAATCCATTTACATTTAAGGTTATTATTGGCAAGTATTTATTCATTTGCCTTTGTACCTATGTTTCTCTCTGTTTCTCTTTTTCTTCATCTTCTTAAAGCAGACCTTTAGCAACTCTTGCAATGCTGATTTGGTGGAGATG
Source organism: Furipterus horrens (assembly GCF_987537825.1). Taxonomy (NCBI): domain Eukaryota; kingdom Metazoa; phylum Chordata; class Mammalia; order Chiroptera; family Furipteridae; genus Furipterus; species Furipterus horrens. Next base: position 162,703,357 of record NW_028327172.1, on the reverse strand, counting down.
TATTCTTTTAGTCTTCCTTTGTCTGGGATACTCCTTACTTCACCTTCCAATTTGAATGAGAGCCTTGCTGGGTAGAGTAGTCTTGGTTGTAGGCCTTTGTTTTTAATTGCTTGGCATATTTTTGACCATTCCCTTCTGGCTTGTAGTGTTTCTGTTGAGAGATCTGATGATAGCCTTATCAGAGCTCCTTTATATGTTATAGCTGTTTCTCTCTTGCTGCTTTTAAGATTCTTTCTCTGTCTTTGAGTTTTGCCTTTTTAATTATGATGTGTCTTGGAGTGGGCCTGTTTGGGTTTGTCTTTGTTGGGACCCTCTGTGCTTCCTGGACTTGGGTGGCTTTTTCTCTCATCAGTTAAGGAAGTTTTCTGTCATTTCTTTTTGAAATAGGTTTTCTATCCCTTGCTCCTCTTCTCCTTCTGGTATTCTTATGATACAGATATTATTATGTTTAATGATGTCCTGCAGCTCTCTTAAACCTTATTTTTTCTTTTTCAGTCCTTTTTGATTTTGTTGTACTGTCTGGGAATTTATTTCTATGTTGTTCTCTAGCTCACTGATCTGATATTCTCCTTCCTCTAGCCTGCTTTTTATTCCTTCTACTGTATTCTTCTATTCAGAAATTCTATTCTTCATTTCCTCCTGTCTCTTATTGATAATGTCTATGATCTTTTTAATGCTAATGTAATTCTCAGTAAGTTTCTTATAATTTCCCTGGATTTCTTTGTAGTTTTATTTGAGCTCACTGACCTCATTGAACTTCCCTATAATCCAGTTTTGAATTCCACATCTGATAGCTTGCATTCCTCATTTCATTTAGCACTCTTTCTGGGGATTCCTCTTTTCCTTTCGATGGGGGGTTGTTTCTCTGTCTTCCCATGTTTTGTGACTCTTCTTGTTTCTGCTTCTTATATTGTTCTGCACTTTCTGGATCTGCCTCTGGTGGCATCAGATTGTATCCCTGTCTTGGCCTAGGCAGCCTGTTGGAGACTACCAGAGAGCTACTGCCTTTGTCTGTCTCATTTAGTTGTTAATCTATTCAATATGTGATTAGCCATCTGGCTTAAGAATTGAGGGTGGGGCAGATTAATTCCTTCAGATGGGGCTATTGCTTCTCCTCAGGCTGAGGCCACTTTGAGGGGAAGGGTCTGCCTGCAGTATGGAGAATGAGTCAGCACTGGGACCTGGTCAGCTTCTCCCTTAGTTCTCTCCTCAAAGCCACCACCCCAAACTCTCCCTAAATGTCTCTAATCCTCTCTGCCCTCTCTCTGCTGGAGCCCAGGGTAAATGGGTGCCAATATATTTTTGTACGTGATCCCTTTAAGAGCTCTTTCTCTCCAGCAGTTTCAGGCCAGCAAAAAACCCAAAAAACCAAAAAAAGTATCAATCATTAGCAATAAATTGAAGATAGGATAAAGTGTGAAATTTGGGTTCCTTATTTTTAATCTGTAGTCCATTCATTCTTAAAAGTTATTGATTGTGCTTATATAAAATTTTGGTATTGCATCTCATCCAAACATGGTATTTTTCAAGGAAGAATGACATCTTTTCCATTTTATAGTGAAATAAAATAAGATAGACAATAAATAATCTAAACAAGGTAAAAAAGATATTCATTATCAGAATAGAAACAGAACGGAGAAAATCTTATTTCTCTAGTGCTCATTTTTTAATACATACCTATTGAACACCTTTCTATATTTAGATACAGTGATTTAGACTTGCCAAGAGAACTAAAACTGGCCATGCCAATGAACAGCTCACCCTATATTAGGAGAGGCAGGAATCTCTATAGTAGAAAAGATGACATGTACATAATTTCTGTAGAAGGCAGAGAGTAGCAGAGATAATTTGAGAGCTTCAAATACACTACTGTAAAAGCTCAATAACAATAATGTCTATTTTCTAGAATTAGTAGAAACTATCATATGTACACATCATAACATGAGAGAGAGAACTCACCCATGTCAGTAGGACAGACTAGAGGAGGCCTGTATGAACTGGGGTAGGGTGATGGCCCTGACTGTCTAAATGGGTAGAGGGCACTGGAGACTGAGGAAGCCAATGAAATAGTGTTGATAGCAAGAACCAGAAGAGTTCCCAAAGAAGAAATCTGTGCTAGTAGGAGCCTGAATGTCAGTTTCATGGAGCGGTCAAGTTTTTGGGGTGTGCCATTACTCACAATTGTGTCTGTCCCCGGGTGAGTGGCAACATCTTTAGTCCCAGTAGTTCTCTGAGCTGACATGGGAGGCTGTGCTCCTACCCCAGGCAGATTCAGGACTGCCTCAGAGCTCAGGTGAGTGTCAGCTTGGCTGCATTGTTTTAGCCAATATTTCTCAGATCATTCTGCAGTGCCAGAACCAGAACTTCACAGTCAAGCAATTACTTGGGAGCCTGGGGAGTACAAGGTATGCAACTATAAAGTAATAGGCTATTATGTAAGCCCACAGTAGAAGAAACTCCTATTTTATTATACAGAATGAAACGGTCCTATGGTTGTATGTAGGCATATGAGCTGCATCACTGTGTGGAAAAAGGGCTGACGTTCCTGCTTAATTTGTAGAAATGAAGCTTCCAGGTTTTATTAAAACTTAAAACACTTCAATTCACAGAAAGAGATCTGTAATTATTTGATTAGGTGATTTTATCTTTACTGAAAAATAATGCTAGTGTTAAATAGTCACTTTTTTTTAGCTTCATCTTTTATTGAGTTCTGTAATCAGCTTTTTATCAAAGTTTAATTTACTTCAATTATCAAAACCTTAGTGTAAACTTGAAAATTGTCAGAAGTAGGTCAATAATTTTGAAACCAATCTAAGTAAAGGGTCTTCAAATGAGAGTTGGCTTTATCTTTCAAGTCCCATTATGAGTGTTTTGGAAAGATAAGTGATTGTATTAGAAACAGAATTAATCACCCTGGCATGTTCTCATTTAGCACTGAACATCACAATGATAGCTCTTATTTGGAAATTATAATATTCCAACACTCAAGTTTGCAATATTTTTGACTTAAAAGATGATGAATATTATACTAGAACTTAAAAATCATGCAAAATTCAGGAATTTCTGATTTGAAAAATTTCTTCATATCAGGAGAAACCTATTTCATGGTAGCATGAAATATACTCATTGTTTCTTGGTTGAGTTCCACTGGGTACTTTTCTTTCCTTTTTTTTATTTCCAAATTTAGTCTCCCTCTGTCCTGTACTAATCTTACCTTCAGCAGCTGACCTTTCTGTTCTACCTGACCGGGAAGATAAAGAACACCTGGAAAGATATATCTCCCTCACTTTTAAGCACTACCAAACACTTGAATGCACACTGTGCTCTGTAACCTTTCTTCAATAATGAAGGGACTAGGACACTTCCTGCTCTCTACTGCCAATGACTCCAGCTGTGGCCTTGGATCCAGCAGGTGAAGATCCAATGTGGCCATAAGTTGTCTCTGGGAACATCCTCAATAGTGAGAAGCATTAATTTTAAGCATGTCACTTGAGTCATCCTGCTGTTAGTTTAAGAGTAGTATGAAAATAGTGTTTGGAGTATGAATTTACATATGTGTGTGTGTGTGTATAATGTGAATTCAAAATTATCAGTATTAGAAGTAGTACACACACATACTCATCCTTGTACATTACTTAAGCCTTTTTTTTTTTTTCAGTGATTTTCACATCATCTACACGAGAATCACCTACTGAGCTTGTTAAAAAGACAAACCCTGGGCTTTACACCAGACCTACTAAATCAGAATCTCTTGTATTTGGGACTCACAAGCTTTCCCTGTGATTGGCATGAAAAATAAGGTTTGAGAGACATTGAGTTGATATGATGGCAGAGATAGTATAAGCTATGAATGCTCTACACTTGAAACCTAAAGTGAGGAAAAGTAAAGCAAGATCTGTCAAGGCAGGGAACCCAGAGTAAACAGAGGACAGATGGTCTAATGGGGAGAATAGGAACTCCACTCATTTGTTAGTCTAGTCTATGCTTCTCATATTGCTGTATGACCTCATCATTATTTCCAATTGAGTGACTAAAAGCTCTGAGTCAGACATCTCAAAATGAAACATTTATCTGAGCAGACTTCATGCTGAAATTAAGTGAGGTGGTCCCAATATTAGCTCCTCTCACAGAATGAAACAGGCCCATGGTTGCTGCCTGCAAGATAAATGAGTCAAATAGAGCAAGTCAACACTCAGTACTTTCTCCCTCTACCCTAACCTCCTTCTTTTGGCTCTGGGCCTGTGGGCAAAGAGGAGGAGAGCGGAGCACAATGAAATTGCCACTTCAAGATCCCCATACTGCTATGCCTATTTATTTTCTCTTTCTATCAGTCCAGGGTCTTAAACTCTAATGTTGAGAAAAGCTAAGGCAACAGTCAGTGAACTGAAATTCTGTTAATTCACAAAACATTTTAATCATCACTTCCATTCCCTTCTCCATATAAAAATTCTACTTCTTTTATTGGCTCTTACCTTCTATCCTCAAACATACCAAGACTTGAGACTCCTTCCATCTTGTTAAACTGTTTTATACTTTCTCTTTCTTACCCTATTAATTATTGCCTTATTTTTCTTCTTTCTTTCATTAAAAAAGTTCTCAAATGACAAGGATTTATCTGCTGGATTCATTTTCTTGCAACCCATTTTCTTTATGAAAAGAAATGCCACTGCTCTCTCAAGTATCACCAATGTTCTCTGCACTTTTTATTGTTCATTAAAAGCCATAAAAAATAATCGAGTTTGACATATATCACCTGGGAATCTAATTAGCTAGACTGCTAATTAATCAATAAAAGCTATGGATTTACAGATTTTTATTTGGATGAACAAAGTTGCATTTCATCACCATTTTACTTTGCCCACTATTGTGTTTATAGATTTATTTCTTATTTATTATAAAAGAAGATGAGAATAGAAAACCACAGTATGGTATAATTAAATAAAGGTTATATCATTACATCTGTTTTCATGAATTTGGACCTTTATACAATTTGTAGCATAACATTTTACAAATATATTAGTAAAGACCATGTCATGAAATAGATATTTCCCTGATGTGTAAATCAAATTTTAAAATCTGAACAAAGGAGATTTTAATTGATAAGGAAAATTCTCTACCTAAAAGTTGTCAATACAATGAATCATTTTTTTGCTTTGTTTTGCACAGATTAAAAATAATTAAATATAATATTAAATAGTAAAATTAAATAAAATATTAAAATAAGTCATTACATATGTTATGAAGAACATATAATAAAGAATATGTTTCAGGTCTTTGGGATTTTCAATTTAATATTTTCAATTTAACATTTTTACAAAGTAAGCTTCATTTAAATTTTATAATAAAATGTAAATAATTGGAACTCTTAATTACTCCCTAATTTTACATGTACAGGGTGGAACAAAAGAAGGTTTACAGTTGTGAGCACATGAAACACAGTTTGTTCTTGTATCAATATTTATTAATTATTGTATTATTTTTTCATACGAACAACTGTAAACCTACTTTTGTCCCACCCTGTACATTGGGCAGGAACTCTTGGATTAAATGCATTATACTAATAAACTATATTAACAAGGATGATGCTATAATGTATTGAAGACTATTTGTAGTAGGCTGACATTTAAACAGTTAGCCTGAATAGGTTTTCTCTTTGTTCATACATCAACTTGTTGTAGGTGTGTTTATGGCCTGGATGTCTCCTTGAACCTACAGGGAACTGAACTTATCAGCTCATGCCATACAGCACAGTAGCTAAAAAAGATCTTTGTGTAGCAAGGCAGTAATACTAGCATCTGAAAGTTTCAGTTACTGCTTATGTTTTACTGCATATTTTTATGTGAAAGTCACATTTTTTATAACTTCTTTGATTCATTTGAGACCCTTTTTTGGTCTTCTTATCCTAAAAATGCCAGCATACTTCCCACAGAGAGCACTAGCATTACTTTCTCAAAACTCATTTCATTAGTGGGGTCAGGTGTAGCAGCGTGCTCCACGTCACTCCCTGTTTAGTGATGCTGTATTCATATACTGTCTGTGCTGATTTCAACATGAAATGATCAGAGCTGGGCAATGCATGGGTCCAGGTGAATGGGCAATATGTGTGGGATAATTTGGGTGCCGAGCTCTCAACTGTCTTTAAATATTTTCCCATTGATCTTCTATTATATTTTCACAGATTAATTTACCATGTTAATAATAATTGTCTTTGGTAATTTAGCTATTTTTAAAAATTGAAGGATTGAGATATGGATTATTTATACCTACCTATATATTGGCATGGAGGCACAAAGACTGCAACTTCTGGAACAATATCAGCTCTTCTGTTCTTCCACTCATTTTATCTATGATTTACTCTTAGATGTTCTTATTGCCATGCCATAATAATCTGTAATTCCAAAGTCATGGCAATTAACATATAACATTCCCGCCTTATCCAGGGGGGATACATATCAAGAACTGCAGTGAATGCCTGAAACCACAGATGATACCAAATCTTATATATACTGTTTGTCCTATACATACATACTTACGATAAAGTTTAATTTATAGTTAAAGCACAGTAAGAAAATAACAATAGTAACATAAAACAATTATAACAACATACTGGAATAAAAGTCATGTGAATGTGGTCTCTCTCTTTTGACATATCTTGTAATATTGTACTGACCCTTCTTCTTGTGACATAATGCCTACGTGATCAGGTGAAGTAAGGTGAGTAAGACATTACTAAGTAAAATAAGGGTTACTTGAACACAAGCACTGTGATAGCATGACAGTTGATCTGATAAGAGAGATGGCTACTATATGACTAATGGTAGCATATGTAACATGAATGTGATGGACAAAGGGATGATTAATTTCCCAGGTAGATAGGAAAGGGATATTGTAAGATCTCATCATGCTACTCAGAACAGAACACAATTTACAACTTATGAATTGTTTATTTCTGAAGTTTTTTATTTAATATTTTCAGACCATGGTTGACCATGGGTAAATGAAACCATGGTAGGCAAAACCATGGATAAGGGGGTACTCCTGAACTTTATTATAACTATGCTTTACATTGACTGTCTTGAAACAATCAACTAATCAACACATGAGTTAAAATACAGTATTCTGGACTAGAAGGGCATAGTAAAATGATTTCTGATGAACGCTGAAAAGAGCTGAGACTTACCAGCCAGAAATTATGGCTATAGTAAAGCAGTATGACTGTAATAAATATCAGTCATGCAAAAATTATAACATAGCAAACAAAATTAGAAGACAGATAGGAGAAAATATAAGGGCACTATATTCCACATCTGATATAGCATAGAGCCAATCAGTGCCTTTAAAATAGAAACATAAAGCTAAGACAAAACCAAAAATAACTATAGTGTTTCCGGAAACACTATAGTTAGCATTGTTCATAATATTTCTCAATATTAAAGAATATTGTGGAAGTAATATCTGTTGTCCTAAAGAAATTTGTTTGAGGTTTGTCAACTACATATTTCTCTGTCTTCAAATGAGTTTGAGTAGAATAATTATTAATTTTATGTATAAAAATGGAATTATTGTTTGAATTCAATTTTGTAAAATTATCTCCATATATACTTTTCATTATTTTTTCACAGATTAATTTGAAAGGCTAATAATTATTATCTCAAATAATTTAAAAGTTACAAAAATATGGAAAAATTTAGGTATGGAGTAGGAATATGGAGATTATCTATCTATCATCTATCTAACATTTATCATCTATCATCTATCTACCTATAGCTGAAATAATTTTCACCAAATATTACCATGAATTATTTTGGGGTAATAATCCTGTTGTAACCCAAGAATATTACAGAGTGTCTAACACTTGCTAAGAACTCAATAAATATTTGTTTCATGAGTGATGAGAAAAAAAAACTCTGCTTAAAGGTACAGAAAAAAAGCAGTGGACATCCTCAGAACTAAGTTTTTATATGGGAGTTCTAAAAGTGTGTGTTACTTAAAGATATTTAAAGAAAAGAGCATTTTTAAACTGTCAATGTTTATGTGAACTTGGGGGTTGAAAAAAGAAGTAGAGATGTTTCTCATGTTTGATTCAAAAGAGCACGTTTGAGGTTCTGTTTGTAAGCCTTTTTAAGATGCATTCCTAAAGGCAGAAATAATCAATTAAATTTCTTTATCATGTGGAAAAAAGTAGCATAGACTCTGAAATTCATGCCACAGAAAGAGGGAAAATGGAATGCACAGCCACAAAAATGCAGGACAGGTGTCAGTCACCTTAGAATCCCAGCTCCGGCCACATTTTTCTTCTCAAGACTCATCACTCTAAGACACAACACTCCTAACCTAGGCATCTTGTGGGCTGAATTGAAAAGCAAGGATCTGATCCTTGACATAATCAAGTGGCTCAGCAGAAACAGAACTGAATTAGGAGTCAGAGGATGGAGTTTCACTTTGGAATAATCACTTTTCTTGGCTTCAGTTTGCTCATCTGTAAAATGAAGATACTAATACCTCACCTGTGTACTTCAGAGGGTGATGATAGAGAACAAATTGGATAAAATGAGTGAACATGCTCTGTAAACTGTAAATCACTACACGAGGTAATTTTATCATTATTTAAGGTCATCCTTGATGTGCTGCAGCAGGGAGGAAGTCAGATAAAGCAGCTTTCATGTGAATTAATGCCTTGTCTTTGGGAGACCCTTAGAAACTTTGTATAAAGACAGTGATAGAAAGTTTATTGCCACTGTTTTAAGCAGACATCTTTAGGTTTGTTTTAAGAAAATAGCTTTTACTAATTTGTCTCATTCTAGCATATACATGTCAGGTTGCTGCATTGTTTGGACTGCTCAGAATGCTTCACTGGCTCCCATCCTTTCAGGGTTTCACTTCAGCTCCTCCTCTTCTTTCTAACCTGTTTTACTTTGATGATATCATCTATTCTCCTGCCTACTCTGCCCCAAATGAATATTTCCTGTTGTTCATCAGACAGGTAGACATAGATGTTGGACAGGCACCTCCAACCAACCATGGCCAAAATAAAACTCATTTTCTTCCCCACTACACCTAATTTCTTTTCCTGGGTTTTCCATCTCAGTTAATTACATCACTATATGCCCAGTCTTCTAATTTGGAAACTATAGGATAAAAGATGTGGTGAATAGTTTTATACAGCAAAACTCTAAGTGATATTATTCACATAGTCTCTGAATGGAGCCAATGTTGTGTACAACCTGCATAACTGACCATGACACCCCTTCCAACAGCTCAACCTCTTGCTCCATTATTGCAATGGCAACTAACTTCTTCATTTTCTACAACTGAGAAAAGTCTGTGTATAATTCTCAATTTATCAGAGGCCCCTTCTTAAACATTCATGACACTTTATCATGGTCTACCTTTAGTTGGTAAGTAGAGAACAATATTCTGAGTATGGATTGTTATGTGTGAAAATTATAATGCAGGGAGATTCTTGTTTTAATTTAAACATAAACATTTAAACATCATATACAAATGTGTGTGTATCTGTGCTTAGTAGAGCGTATCCAAAGATAGCCCTCAACAATCCCCTCTGTCCCTGTGTTCATGCTTCTTCTCACATCATCTCACACTGCTCAGAATGGCTATCATCAACAAAGATGTGGGGAAAGGGGAACCCTATCACACTGTTGGTGGAAATGCAGATTGGTGCAGCCACTGTGAGAAGCAGTATGGAGATACCTCAAATATTTTTTTAAAAGATCTGCCTTTTGACCCAGTGATCCCACTTCAGGGGATTTATCTGACAGAACCCAAAATACTAATTTGAAAGAACATAAGCACCCCTATGTTCATTGCAGCTTTAGTTAAAATCATCAAGATATGAAGCAGACCAAATGTCCATCAGTAGATGAGTAGATACACACAATGGAATGCTACTTGGCTGTAAAAAAGTGAGAATTTTACTCTTTGTGACAGCATGGATGAACCTCAAGAACATTATGCTAAGTGAAATAATCCAGTTAGAGAAAGACAAATACCATATGATTGCACTCATATGTGGGATCTAATGAACAAACTGCCCTAATAAGCAAAACAGAGACAGACTCATAGATGGAGAGCAGGATGACAGCTGTGGGTGGAGGGATCAAGCAAAAAGGAAAAAGGACTCATGGACATGGACAATAGTTTGGTGATTTGGGGGGAGGGGAGTTTAAGGGGGACAAATGGTAATGGAAAAAGTACAGTAAAAAATAAAAATTAAAGAAGTGGAGCTTATGTCTCCTTCCCTTGAGTTTGTGTTGGTATTATGATTAGCCCTGTTCAATGGAATATTACTATGGGAGATGTAGCTGAAACCTTGCTAAGCCTTAAATACAGTGTTTGCACATTGAGACTTGTCATTTTGAAACACTCCTTCTTAGAACTCAGCTGTGAAATTTTAAGAAAGATACAAAAAGGATAACCAAGGCATGTTGCTTGATAGACCCAGTGGAAATCCTAACTGACAGCTGGCATCAACCTGTCAATCTTGAGAATGAGCCATCTTGGACATTCTAGCTCAGTCAAGTTCCCAAATGACTATGGCCCCATTCACCATTACAGGGAGCAGAAGAATTACCCAGCTGAGCAAATAATCACAAAAAGTCATTAGGAATAATAAATGCTTCTTTAAGTCACAGTGTGGGGTGGTTTGTTATCCAATGAAAGATAAGTAAAATTGTTTGTGTGTGAATATATGTGCATATGTGTATGCATGAGTGTGTATTTAATTCACCTCTTTAAAAAGTCTAAGATAAAGGCAAAGAAGACCATTAACTAAAAGTGGTATGAACTTTTGGTTTAAATAGTTTCCAAGACAATTCTTTTGCAGTAAAAAGCAAAATGAGGATAAATAATAGAAAAGAGGAGAATACCCCAGAGATAAAAACTGGACTTCACCCTGGATGGAGAATTTGGAAAATGGATCTCATAATCTAACCTTCTGGCTATCCTTTAATATGTTATACCTATCTCTAATTGAGTAGATAAAACCTCAAGCTAGTAGATAAAACCCAAGGTTAAGAAGCTTCAAACACCTTTGAAGTCTATGTAGAGACCCTGTCTGTTATCTGGTCACTTGTCTATAAGACTAGAAAACTTGCTGAGAGAGAGGTAGCTTGTAAGCTATAGGGCTAGTGCCTTCAACATCTATTTGGGAGCTAGGATGCAGCAGGGAGGAGTTTGCTTTTCTCTTCCCACATCCTTATCTCATGTGGATCCTCCAGATTTTTATTCAAATAGCCCTGAGACTAAACATTCTGCAGCTGAGAAAATGTGGATGAATCTTAGTTGGTATTTTGAAATTCAAATCCAGCACCATTTCCATTCTTACTTCCTCTATTTTAGTTAATCTCTTTTTCAGCTTTGAGACTAAACCACTACTCTCATCTCCTAAATAGTTACCATCTATAGTTTCTATTTCCTTCCATTAATAATCCATTCTGTTGTCAGTAACATTTCTAAAACACAAATCTGTCACCCCACTTCCCAGATGGAAAACTTGTCACTGAATTTCTTGACATACAGGATTAAGTAATTGTAACTAGCACAGGAATGGGAGATATTGGATGTCAGGCAAAGGAGGCTGGGTTTTATACAGTAGGGAATATGGATTGTATAATGTTTTTTTTCAGAAGGGGAGTGAAATAAAGCAGTATTTAAAAAATGTCTTTTCTACACTCTAAGTATCAGATTTATTAATTGCTTTTGATTTTAGACAGGTCTATGAGCCCGCTAGTTATAGTTCATAAGAACTAAAATTATTTTTTTTTGCAGGTCTCTTTTATACACTTTTCCATTCTTATCTGCACATTGGCTTCCAGTGCAATTCACACTCATAGTCACATGTGTCTCCAACTCAGCTGTCCCTCTACTTATCTCTCTGAGTTCATAACTTTAAGCTTATGTTTACATATATAAAATACTTATCTCCCTCCAATTTCTATCATCTAAAGAAAGTAGAACCAGTCCCAATGGATCAGATAACATTTCTCTTTTTTTCAAACATCTCCCAAAACAGATATCAGAACCTATGTTAGGATATGCTAACATGGAGTAAGAAGTATGTCTTAAAATTGGGCTACTTTAAGTGGTCCCTCTGGTATTAGGTCAAACTTTCTGTGAGTAGTTGATCATGTTTCAGTTTAAACTGCCTGGCAAAGTTCCTTCACTTTGTACAAACACAATTGCAGGGGGTATTTCTAGAGACCAGCAGTCATTGCTACTTCTGTCACTGGCATGTGAAGCTGGTAATTAAAATCATTCAACAGCCATCCTCTGAAGTCTTTTCAATTCATAGCAGATTGACTGAATAAAAAGATTAAACACTAGGAGAGATTTCTCAGCTCCATGTAGTTCCTGCTAAAGAGCTGGTTATTGCTCGAACTTTGGTCAGGGCACAGATAAGAATTTATTATTTACAGATAATGAATACATAAATAAGTGGAACAACAAACCTCTCTCTCTCCCCTGCCCATCAATAAAAAATAAAATTAAAATAAAGATTTAGTTATTGCTCTGGCATCATCAGAAGTTGGGAGTAAGCTCAGTAGGGACTTGATGATTTTATTCCTCATTTTAGACATGTTCTCAGTTTGAATATCTGTCTACCTTACTAATTAGATGGTCTTCCCTAAGTCGCTGAGCCTCAATGAATTTCATTATTCTCATCTGTAAAAGGTGTATAATAGTATTTACTGAGAATTAGAGATTGTCAGGCTACATGTGTATATGTGGGGGGTTAGTGTGTATATGCACATGTGCATGTGTGTGGACATCACTTGACATAGCACACAATGAATATAGCCATTCTATGATGGCTTTGCCTATTACAGGTCTGCCTGGAATTGCTGGAGACTCTATTTTTCCTCCCCATTCTTCAGTCTCAATTTGTAATATCAGCAAGCTATTCTCTGAGGTAAATGTGAAAATTATCTCAATATTTGGAATATTGTAAATAGCTGAATATAAGCAACCTCATGTCAAAATCCATATCTTGTGATACCACACAGAACAGGAGGCAGTCCCCAAAGATTGGGTCTATGGTGCTTTCAGATAAACTATTCTTCAAGAATGGTGTTATGGCCCTTTGAGAATTTTGTTATACATGTATGAAAAATCAGATTATGAGGCACACAAAAATTGAAAATCTAAAAGAGTGACACTCTTTTTATGAAAACACTGGGATTTGTTTCACCAGTCATTTATCTTTTAGGAAGTCTGCTAACTGGCAAAATGCCATGTTTAAATCTCTCTTTATTTTGAATTGTGACTGGGAAGTACAAGCTTTCCCAAATGTAATTTTGATCCATTTTGGTAGCCTCAGATAGTACCTTGCATTGGCTGTCCCAGGAAGGACCTGCCAACAGTGCTTAGGTAGAATTTCCAACATATGGAATCATCTGGGTACATACCACATGCAGGGTTGGCGGTGGCCACTGTGCCAGCCGCAGTTCCTCATGCATAAGAAATGTATGCTTGGCTATGTCTTTTGTCCACCTTTAAAATCCTTCTGGATTCAGCATGAATACAGTGGCTCTTATATAGAACAAAACAACTTGGGAGATTTTATTTTTCCTGTACAAATGCCCAGAGGCACTCATTCAGTTAAGAAACAAATTAAATTTTGTGGTGGAGAAAGAGTAATATGTTTGTAATATCTTGTATTGTGATGTCAATGTGCAGTTCAAAATAAAATCATGTGGACCTTTTTTTTTTTGCATAACTCACTATAACATTCTTTTCTTTTAAATTGAGGTAACATTGGTTAACCATATTATATAAGTTTCAGGTATACAACATAATAATTCAATATCTGTATAGTCTATTAGATGCTCAACACAAAAAATCCAGTTTCCATTTGTCACCATAAATTTGACCTCCTTTACCATTTTGCTCTCCTCCACCCCCTCTTCCCTACTGGTACACCACTGCACTGTCTATATCCATGAGTTCCTTTCCGTTCTGTTATAATTGTTTGTTACTTTTTTTTGTTTTATACTCCACGTGTGAGTGAAATCATATAGTGGACCTGGTTTTAATCACTAAAAACAGCATCACAATAAAAAGTCTAACTGAAAAAGCAGCCCTGTTTCACTGATGATATCTTAACAAAGCACAACATATAAGAAGCATTGGTTTTTTCATACATGCACTAAAATTCTTCTTTACACCAGAAACATACCAGGTTGTTTGTCATAATCTGTAATTTATTATTTAATCCCTGCATTTTTAAGAAAGTAAATTTAGTTAACATTATTGATTTAACTAAAAATTATTGACTAAAAATATTTATACAGTATAATAAAATGTAAGGACACTTCATAAATGCATATTTTTCTTTCTGGTATCCCCATTAATTTCTCTTCTGTCCTTTCTGATGATGAAAATAATCATAAACTAATCAACAGTAATATTGTGTAGTTGTACTTCTTCTCTAACTCTGTAGCACTGATAGATGGCACAAAATTTCAACCATTTTTTTAGCTTTCATTATCATTCTTTTTATTAAAGACAGTGGTACCAGAATAGTTACACCATTCTCCTATCTACCATCCTCTGAATATAAAATAAAATTTAGAATACTTTAGTAAACTTATAAAATGAAGGAGCTTACTTTTAAGTTGATTTAATGTGAGAAAATTTTCTGAAATTGAAATTTCACTTTATATTATTTAACGAGTTCATTGTTTTTCTTCTAAATATTTTCTGTTTTGTTTAATAGTAATCAATCAGCAATGTAATTTAACAAATACCAGTCAAACACTGTCACTGACATTGGTATCTTGTGTTGAAATAAATTCCAGGCCCAATATGGAGTTGCACTTGCCAGGGCTGCCATTGTTAGCACACTAAAACTTAGACAACTCTCATGTCTCTAGAAATGCTCCACTGTGCCCAGAAACACTGTCTATCCAGTTAGCCCATCCTCAACTGCCAAGGCAACTTTTGGCTCTATACTTGTGTCCTTGTTCCTTATTCATTTTCTGTTTTTTTCTTCCTTGGTCCTTATTCTTTATCAAAGAATAAGCTTCCTTCCTTGTGCTCCATATTGTAGATTCCTGAACCCTTGTTAATGGAGATTGCTCACTTCATGACATGTGAAATAAAGTTTGTTTTTATTAATTAAATTGTTTTCTTTAATAATTTTAAAACTTGTATATGACAAAATATCATTGTTTTGTTATGACAATGTTGACCAAATTCTTGGTTTAAGTGTACATTTTTTGCAATCTGCTCAGATTTTAAATAATAGTTTAAATGATTTGGAATTACTCAAGCCTGAAAACCATTTTCACTTCATGTTTTAAAGTGGGAGAATAGATATTTTTCTAGGTCATTTAAAAATAATTGTTGGGTTCAAAAAATTTTATATTTGGCATTTTTGGAGTTTTACAAACAATGCTGCACAATTAACATATGAAGCCCCTATTTCCACTGTGGGAATTGAGAATCTTTTCTTATTTGCTTCTTTCTATCTGCATAGGTCCTTCCCCTTAAAAGTCTACATTATTCTGAATATGCAGAACATGCAGACTGAATACAAATGCATAATTTTGCTTTCTCCTGCAATCCAACTAAAATGACATTGTAAAGGATAAAATTAAGGTAAGAAAAACCACAATAGCAAGGAAAATTGGAGAAGAGAGGAGAGCACACTAGAGATGTCAATAAAATATTGGAAGCTGGGAAACAGATGGACAAGTGGTGACATACATATATAGATAAGCACAGGAAGATGAAAGCTGTGTCTGTAGTGGGGGAAGCAAGAATTAATACAAATAAAGCTATAACACACCAAAATGTCTCCAGGTTTAGAGGTGTCAGATACTTCTGAAGGCCAAATAATTGGTAGTGCTACATAACAAATAGAATGCATTATGCTTCCAGAGTCTGTCTTTAATTCTGGCAGAAGACAGGTAGATTCCTGTCTGGACAGGACACCATCACAAACACAGTGAAGAGAGGGGATAAAGTGAAAGTCTGTATGTTAGCAAGTGAAGAACCTCAATCCCTTTCTCTGGCATGTGTCTGAGAATTTTAGTAGTCAGAACTACATAAAACAAGTAAGAGACTGTTGATGCCTCTCCTGGAATATTGACTAACCCAAAAGGAAAGACCTAGGGAGCCAAAATAGCTGGATTCTTGCCCAATCATTTCATAGTGAGACCAACCACTTGACGAGCTCCAGGTATTCCTACAGAGCTTCTACTGAGTTTTATGGTGTCTTCAATCTTAAATAGGCTAAATAGGCAAAGGCTGTCATGCATGTTAAGAAAACTTCTAAGTTTAAAAATAAAAATAAATAAAAGAAAATAAAGAGATAAAAAAGAAAAAACCCAGAACTTAAAGGAAACATGGTAATGCAGGGAGCGGAAGACCTAGAAATAAAAAAAAACATTATAACTAATATACTCAGAGAACTAAGAGAAAATACTATAGCCATGAAACAAACAAACAAAAAAAGCTTTTGAAAAGAACCATAAAAATCTTCATAAAAATGGGAAAATGTAGAAACTAAAAAATGACAACAGAAAATTTAATAACTGAATTAGAAGAGAAAGTACAGAAAATTTATCATTAAGTAGAACAAAAAGAAAAGGAGGAAAAGAGAGGAAAGATAAGAAAATTAGAAAATAAGTCCAGAAAATCTTATCATTGAATAATAGTTTCAGAAAGGAAAAACAGAGGACACAGAGAAAAAATTACCAAACAAGAAAGCATCCCAGAAACGAAAGACTTGATTATTGAAATAATTTACACAGAAGATTTAATTCAAGAACAAATATTTATCTCACACTTATTGTTGGTAGATAATTCTTCATGGTCTCTCACACTTTTGCATGTCTTATGAGAGAAATCACTGTTTTGTTCCAAACTATTTTTGATGAATATTTGTATGGCAAATAGCCTTGGAAAATAGCGACAGACTCTCCCCAGAGGGCAGAGTAGATTTGTTTATATCTTACTGTTGGTAATTGTTGGTAATAAGACTCAGGATCTCTAAGCTCAGGTTCCTCTTTGTAGATACAACCTACAATGTATGCAGGTACCAGTCACCTGACCCTTTCCCTATCACCCTCAGGAAACTGGAACTTGGGGAACTGAAGAGAAATGATGGTAGTCTAGTTACTGTGAATTTATTGTTGCAAGTAATAAACTGTCCTTGGTCTTTGATTCAGGAATCTTGTGCCTTCTGCCAGCATCCATGAAACTGTGGCAGGCTAACTAGTTAGCTTGTAGACAGAATCAAAATTCAGACCCTGTATAGTTCTTGACAGTTGTGGCAGGAGGATGGGGTGCTGAGAGATATGGCTCTCTGAAAGAGGAAGGATAAGAGTCTCACAGACTGATTAACAGGATTTGAAGGAAATACATAGGAATCAATAGCAAATGTTGACTAAATTATATGGTTAACCAAGCAGTAAATGATCCTCCATTGCCTGTTAATGAGAAGGAATTGGGGTAGTGGTTGACTGAGTAACAGGTAGAAGGTTCAAAGACAGCTGCCCAAATAGCTCCCTAATTTGTCTCAACTCTCTATCCCAGTCAGGGGCTTCCTTGCCAATCTGGTAATCAGTTTCAGATCTACACTATTGGACCAAACACTACTAATTATTTTTTCCTTGTGAGGAGGAAGTTTTTTTCTCCTTTCACATAGAAGTTTTAGAGTTGTGCACTCTGACTGAAAGAGAGAGGAGAGAAATTTGGGACTGCTGTGGCCAGAAACCAAGTGAATCATTACATTTTCGGCTGGTTCACTTGAAAGAGTGAATGGAGAGGACATACAGTGTGTTCAAAAGAATGTCAGCAGCAAGACCATCACTGGGCCCAACACCTCTTGCAGCCTATCAGGCTTAATTATATTCAGAGAAAATAGGAAAAGGTAGGAGAGTTTATTTATTTACTTATTGATTTTACTTCTTTATTTTTGCAGAGGGTGCTGGCTGCTCTAAGGGAGTCTGGTCTTCTCAAAGTAGATCTCTCTGAGATAGATGAACTCCAGTAGGAAAG
The DNA here is from genome assembly GCF_987537825.1 of Furipterus horrens. NCBI lineage: Eukaryota > Metazoa > Chordata > Mammalia > Chiroptera > Furipteridae > Furipterus > Furipterus horrens. The sequence continues at coordinate 162,685,333 of NW_028327172.1, read as the reverse complement.
CAGACATGAGGCATTGACAAGGTTGGGGGGTCTTACTGCCCTGGATTTCATTTACAGTGGTGATGCAGGCGACTCAAAGGAGAAGAAAAAACTGACCCAAAGAAGTTTAAAAGTTTGGCAGAGACGCAGCTTGAGAAAAAACAATTACCTAGCTTACTGGCACAGAGCTGCTTTCTCTCTCCATGTCCTGTCCTCTCCAGTCCTCATTCCTGCCTTTCATCTTACCCTACCTTCAGCAGCTTTAAGGAGGAAGATGTTTAGGGGTGGGGTTAGGTCTCCAAGTCCTTAAGGAGAACTGAAAGCTGTATATATTGTACATATGCATGTATGTTGGGGAGGGAATGGTCTTGAACTTTTAGAGCTTTCTTGGATATAGGTGCCTACCATCCTAGCCTGCTCTGAGAGGAGAGGGGACAAATTCCACCGATTGTATATAGACAGAATTCGCAGGGGGAACAATGGGAAGAAAAGTTAAAATGAACAGGGCCTTTTGGGCCAATTCAATGTACTGTTTTTGTGGCTTACACTGCAGAATATATTATCAGTATTATATGCATGTACTTTGAATGTTCATAGAGCCAGAGAGTGTTTTCGCAAATGAAAAGAGCTATAGTTAGAGGAGTGCTAGTATCTTTGTGGCCCCATAAGCCTAATGACACTTTGAGAGAAATATCTCTGTGACTGATGATTTTGCTGATTGAAATTTTTGGCAAAAATATAGCTTCTACCTAGAGATATCCCACGGGAGTTTGGGAATTTTTGTCTGCTTGACACAGCTACCAGGTACATGCTGTTGTACAGTAGCGTTTAGTTTGCTACTATGTCCAATGTATAGAATCAATACTACTCCATTGCCACCATTGTTTATGGGTTGTCATCACCCTGGCCATGGCAACACACTCACCATCACAGACTGGGTACACAAGAAAGAGCCCCGAGTGTCTTAAGAAAATGCCTGCAGTAGATTCTGTGAACTTGGGATGATTGTGGAGATCTCTCCAAAATAAGTCTACCTTTGTTTTATTGGAAAACCATCTCTCAGTGATAACCGACTTGTTATTTTTGCACAATTCATGAGGCAATTATTAACGCCAAGAAAAAAAAAACTTTGTACAATTATAATCATGGGCCTTCACATAACTCAACTGTGAATAATCTTTAAATGGGCATAGAAAGGAAAACAAATATTGTGATGGATCTATATTGTGAATATAGGGCAAGTGAAGAAATGTGGATGTGGATATGTTTAGTGCTAGTGGAATAAGCTGCTAAAGATCTAAGTTCCCCTTTTCCTCAGAAGGTAGTCATTAGCTGTTGTCTAGTTAAAATGTTATGAAATAATATAAAATCTTATTTAAAATTAAGGAGATACATACCAGAAAAAAATAGCTGAAAGAGCTGAAAATGATGACTCTTTGGGAATGAAAATTGGAATGAGCAGGAGGTGGAACAGGAGGTTATGGGGGTGTACTTAAGCCTAACTAAACTGTTTGACATTTCAAACTATATGCATGCTATGTTAGTTTGCTAGGGCTGCCACACTGGGTGTCTTAAATGATATAAATTTATTTCTCACAGCTCTGGAAGCTGTAAGTCCAAGTTCAAGGCATCAAAGCATTTGAGTTCTCCTGGGGCTTCTTTCCTTGGCTAGTAAATGGTGGCCTTCTCTGTTGTTTTTCTCTGTGCATCTCTTGTGTCTGTGAATCCAAATTTCCTTTTCTTGTAAGGACACCAGTCAGATTGAATTAGAATCCACATTAGTGGCCTCATTTTAACTTAATAATTTCTTTAAATGCTTCATTTCCAAATATGGTTATATAGTATTCTGAAGATTTTAGGGTTAGGGATTCATCATATGAATTTTGAGGGAACACAATTCAGCTCATAACTCATGGCTTAATTAAAATGATAATTCTACTTGAAAAAATATCCAAAGATTTAAAGCATGTAGAGCTTAATAGTTAGCTGGAGCTTCATGCTTCATTGTCTGCTCCAACTGCCATAGCCATAGATATTTCACTTTGTACAATATGCAACGACTTGAAAAATAACATTTAATTTTAGATTTATTTACCATGCTTCAAGCAAGATAGTGGTAGCCATAGCATCTTGGGAGAATGCCACCTCTACTATTTTTATCAGTTGTTTCCACTCAATCTTGCAAAATACACTTCGCACCACCTGATCTCTCATGTTCACACCAGCAGCTCCTCAAGCTTCTTATCCATGTTATTTTTCATTTGTTTGTTTTCCCTCCCTCTCTCTCTCTCTCTCTCTTTTTTATCTCTTCTCCTTTTAGGTTAATACCTTATTTTCTTCCCACAAGAACATAACCACAGAATTCTTGCCTGTTCTTGTAGACAAAATTAGGCAGTTATGACAGGAGAAAAAAAATTCACCTTAATGGTCTATACCTGGCTACTTCTGTAATTTGAGATGTGTTCTATAAATAAGTTAAAAATGGCTCTGGTTAAATCCCTTTGGAGACATATGGCAAAGCTAATTAAATCCCAATTTATTACACTTTAATTAATTTATCAATTGCCAGAACACAACCAAAGTCTAATTGTAGAAAGGTTACAAGAACATAGAATAAGAATATAACAAATATGGTAAAAAGAAGATTAGGATAGAAAAATCAACGCACTTCTTGAGTACACTATTTGCCAACATTATGCTAAATGTTATACACAGACAAAAGTAATTGAAACAGGCTTCCTTCCCAAGAGTTTAAAATCTACTTGGTGACATTGACTTACATAAACATAAACACTTATAGGAAGTATTTAAATTTCATACACATAAATAATTCTATAAAATCAAACTAAAGAGAAACAGAAAGGTCAATGAATTCAGATTCTTTTTGCAAAGATGCACTCTGCTTTCTTTTGGGGTAACTCTTGAACAGTATACCCAGTGATGCCTGCCCTGGTCCCAGAATGAGGAAGGGGTCTCAGGAAATGCTGGAGGCAGTGGGACTAAAGCTGCAGCATGGTGCATGATAGATTTTCCTACCCTCATGTAAAGGGTAAACAAACAAGCATGGCAGCATCCCATTGCCCCAGCAACTGGGTTAGTGAAGCACATGGTGGCAGAGGGAGACCTTGCACAGAGTTTACCCAGGCTGGTGAGGGTGATGGACAAAGAGAAAAAACTTCCTACTCTCTTCTGGAATATGGCTACGGGGGGGGGGGGGGGTGTTCAGATCCACCAGTCTAGCTTGGCAAAAGAATGGATTGTCTAGGAAATGTGGACTCTTATGGAGTGCACGAATTTTGGGTCCAGGGACAAACAGGGTAGAGACTCAGCCCAAGGGGCTAGCAGCCTTGGGCATGGGCCCCACAAAGAAAGCCCTGCACAACTGACTGCAGCTGTCAGCAGCAGCCCTGGGCCCCCAGATTTGGAAGCAGCTGCAGTGTGGTGATTGTGGCATGGCATTGGCCTCACATATGTGCCCTCTGGATAGGGAGCTTGAAGCCTAGCAGCCTTGTTCTCTGAGGACAGATAAGAATGAAGGGGAATCTCCAAGCTTAGTTTTGGGTTTCAGTATTTTGGGAAACGAATGTTTTTTTTTTCTTTTGTGTTTTGCAGAAGAGAGGAGCCCACAGCTGGGTAGTCCCCCACTCCCTTAAATTGTGCAACATAAAAAAAATTCCTTTTTTCTTCCCCACCAACCTTCATCTTATGCCTGTGTTTGGCACTGGGCAGCTGAATCCCCCCTTTTGTTCAGTAGCACTAACAAAGTTTTCTGGCTAGCATTTAAACTTTACCTTGGTTATTATTACACAGCAGTCACGAAACTATATTATTTGTCAAGTGTCTTATTGCCTTGAAAAATGAAAGGTGCTACAAGAGTTAAAATAACATTACGTCTACAAAGAAATGGCTTGGCTTTAAGCTAAGCATTTCAATTTGACTTAAGCTTTAGGTATTATCACTCTTTGTAATGCAAATCATTCTACAGTACAAGGACTTTTCTAGCTCTGGGAACCTTCATGGCTAGCAAAAGTGAGATCAGCTCATTTGCAATATGCAATAGTTCTGCTGCATTTTGGGGTTAGCTCATGGTTTGTGACAGCCACTGGCCTAATGTGTTTTTTGATGTGTATGTGTGTAGGACCCTGGCTGGTTTGGCTCAGTGGATTGAGCGTCGGCCTGCGAGCTAAGTGTCGCTGGTTCGATCTTCCAGTCAGGGCACATCAGAGAAGGAAAACTCTGACTCCAAAAAACCTCCACTGCCTTGGGGAAAGGCTAAGGGAGTAAACCCCGACAGAAAATCCGGAGCCGGAGTCCCTAAGGCGGTTTGACGTTGTAGTCAACACCGGCAACTCCTGCGGCGCATCTGAAGCCAAGCTGTATTGACTCCGTCTTTCCCTTGGACCCTTCAGCTGCGAAGAGAGGGGGGGTCTGCTGCATGGGCAACAGCAGACCCTCCATATCACCCTGCCCAGGCTCTGTAGCTTCAGCTTCACTGGAGAGGACACTCCAGCGTCATCGCAAGATGTTGATTCAACACGGGAGGAGACAGATACCGTGTCACTCCCGAGTCAGACTGCACAGCCATTCTCGGCGGTGCAGATAGACTCTTAAGAAGCTACACCATCGTCTCTCGAGACGGACGGCTGCCGATGATGACGATGATGTGTGTAGGGTTTGTTTTAGCATGAATTTTATAAAGAAATTATGGATAAAAGTTACAGTTCAAATAGTAAGATCTGCTTAAAGTTTCTTCAGAAGGGTTGTATTGTCAAAATTAAATTGCTTCCATAGAGTTTTAATTAAACCATTCTGATTTGATTTTTTAATTTGTTTTTCTAGTAGATTATTTTCTGAAAATATTTTCTAAAATATAATTTTTTTTAGGTTTTTATCTCATAATTTTATTGAGATAAAATGAACTTTTAGGAATCTTCTAAAGATTCAGTGACATTTCAAATTTAACAGAAGGCATGTGATTGAGGAAAAGGGGTCAGGAGTGGTGTAAATGGAGAGTCAATTAAACACAAAAATAACCTCATACACTGTCCTGGAAGTCTTCTCACTTTCCTTAATTGTCTATTAATTAATTTTTCTGTATTGGAGGGTAGGACAGAGATTACATATGGCATAAGCATTTGTAGCAAAAGCTGCATTTCAAAACTGTGAGGTCTAAACAAAATTTTCAGATCTGTAGTCTATTGTTCCTTAAATAATATTACATTTATGATCTTGACTGTAAAGTACTTAAATTCAGTGAGGCTGACACACTACTACAGGCTACTAATTACCTACAGACACAACAGAATGAAGTTAGAGCTAAATAAGCTACTGAGTAATAGGATGTGGAAATAAATAAGAAAAAAATAGTAATTCTGACTAGGTAGATCAAAAACATAGACTTGGGGTGTTTGACTTGGCAGTTGAAAGATATGGACTTTCATAAAAGGAAAACGGAGGAAAAGTCATTTCAGTTTGAAAGAACATTGCATGTGAAATTTGCCCAGTGTGATGCCTGACATGGAGGAGACAGTAAATAAATATATTTTCCTGCCCATGTCCAAAGACATGTATGTCCTACTGCCTGCCATGTTTTATGCAGGCTAAGTCGAGGAGCATGGCTGGAGTGTAAGGCATGTGAAAGGGTTGTTTAAAGAGACAAGGATTTGACTTGGGTCTTGAATATAAAACACATGGGTTCTTTTACCTACTAACTTGTGTGACCTTAGATAAACTTCTTGCTCTCTGGGACTGAATTTTCTTATTTGTGAAATGGGGATAGTATTAGTTTCTTAGAGCTGTGGTAACAAACTGTCACAGATTTGGTTTATTAAAACAACAATAATGTATTGTCTAACAGTTTTGGAGGCTAGAAGTCCAAACTCAAGGTGTTGGCATGGCTACTTCCCTCTGAAGCCTGTAGGGAATCTTTCCTTGCTTCTTCTTACCTTCTGGTGATTTGCTAACGATCTTTATTGCTATTGGCTTTGAGCTGCATACCTTAAATCCCTGTATTTGTTGCCATATGGTATTCTCTTTTTGTGTTTCCATCTTTACATGGTTATTTTTATAAGGTTTCCAGTTATATTTGATTAAGGGCACCCTACTCTAGTATGACCTCATCTTAACTAATTATATCTGCAATGACTGTAAATCCAATAAGGTCATGTTCAAGGTACTGGGCACTGGGATTTCAACATATATGTTTTTAATGAAATGAAACTCAACCCATGAGAGAGAGTAATATCTAGTTATTTTATTGTATTGTTGAGAGGTTTACATATAATGTATGATAATGTATGCATGTTATAAAATACAAAATTAATTCAGTGCATGCTACATGCTGAGCACTGCTGTGAGTGAATTATGAACATTGTCAGCAGAAATAGGTCCATGATCACTTTCATTTTTTCAGCTGGGGAAAGTGAGGTACAGAGATATTAGTTGCCTTGCACAGGGTCACATGAATAGTAAGAGGGTGAGCCAGAATCCAAACCCAGTAGTATAACTTTAGACACAGGTTCTAGAATTCTACCCCGTATGTCTCTCAGCCAGAGCATGCAGAAAAATATGTAAAAGAGAAAGCTGTTTCCTTTTTTCTCCTTAGCTGCACTAGTTCTTTCTGAAACCATAAAATGTTTAATCATACCTCAAAGTAAAAATTAAACTGACAGTGTACAAACTTGAATGGATGCTCTTAAGGTGCTTGATTTATGTTCCTTATAAATGGAAGGGAAAAAAATTCTTCTATTGTCCTAATTTCCTTGTCTACAATGCATGGTCATGAAAGATAACCTATTTCATGTAACTTGACTTACAATCATAAGAAACTGGATTAAAAACAGAGGAAGAGTTTAGGTTTAAAACATATGACTCCTAGAGACTTTTGGCCAAGGTGGTGGCATAGGTAAACACATCTCACCTACCCTCACAACCACATCAAAATTACAACTAAAATATAGAACAACAATCACTCAGAACCATCAGAAATTGAGTTGAATGGAAGTCTGACAAGTACAGAATTAAAGAAACAACAACAATCCAGGCTGGTATAAGGGGTGTAGACACAGAACAGGCTGGTCCCGCATCCACATACAGTGGATAAAAATCTGGGAGGGATATATCAGGAGTGAGGAGTCCTATCCCCACACAAGGCACCCCAGCTAGGATTTCAGTGCTAGAACTTCTGGCTGCAAAAACCAGCACGGACTGAGTCAGTAGAGAAAACTTCTGGAGTCCCAAGCAGCTCCCCTTAAAGAACCCACACACAGACTTACTCAGACTCACTCCCTTTGAGCTCCAGTACTGGGATAGCAGCTTGAAAGTTACCAGTGGCATAAAGAGAGGAAATGAATGGTCTGGTATCAAGGAAAGACCTGGGGGACAGCCTCCTCCCAGACAGAAATGCGGGCCTTTTCTGAGCCCTCTCCCCACAGAACCATAGAGCTGGCAGGTGGATACCATATCTGAGACTCCATCACCTGCTAACACAGTTCACCCTGCCCTGGAGATCCCCCTGAGACTCTATTGCACCCAACTCATGGGCCAAGCCAAACCATTGCCCATGACCTTTTTGTATGAATGGCTGGTCTTGGCTCATGCTTCACAACTGCCTAAATGCCATCAAACAAGCAACTGCCAGCCTAAGTTAGCCCCCATCTCCCATACCTCTTGCAAATTGGTCTCAGGTTTGGCACTAGCAGCAGCCAGCCTATATTTAAAGCTTGAATTTGCCTGGGAATCTCTAAGCCCAGCACAACTAATAGCCATCTCAGATTGCTCTATAGTTCCTGCAGCCTGGCCAAAGGCAGAACACAGAAGTGGGCTGATCTTGTCTCACACCACCTGGGAAACTCCAGAGTCTACACCCCAGTGGACAACTACAGACCATGTCAGAACACCACCACCTTGTCCTTGCATAGATGATCCTCCAAGGAGGGTGGAAGTTGGTGGTCAGTGGTCATAGCCAGTCCTTGCAGCTGACTGGCCTGGGTAAATTCCTCCTATTGACCTGCCAACTGTGACCAAAGCTCAATTACAAAAGGAGGGAGTACTCAGACCGTATAAAGGGTTCACCTCAAGTACCCAGCTTAGGTGATAGCGGAGGCTTGTGCCACTGGACTCTACAGGTCAACTACTACATTAAGCCACACTACCAAGACACAGAGTCAAAGTAGCTCTACCTAACACATAGAAACAAACACAGGGAGGTTGACAAAATGAGGAGACAAAGAAACACAACCCAAGTGAAAGAACAGACCAAAACTCCAGAAAAAGAACAAAACAAGGTGGAGATAAGCAATTAATCATATGCAGAATTCAAAACACTTGTTATAAGGATGTTCAAGAAACTTAGTGAGAACCTCAACAGATCCAGCCAGAAATGAAGTATATACTAACTGAAATAAAGAACAATTTACAGGGAAACAACAGTAGGGTGGATGAAGACAAAATCAAATCAGTGATTTAAACATAAGTAAGCAAAAAAACCAAACCAAAACCAAACCAAAACAAACAAACAAAACCCAACCAAACAGAATGACAAGAAGAAAAACAAATCCAAAAAATGAGGACAATGTAAACAGCCTCTGGGAAAACTTCAAGCATTTCAACATTTACATCATAGGTGTGCCAGAAAGGGAGGAGAAGGAGCAACATATTGGAAGTCTATTTGAAAAAATAATGAAGAAAAACTTCCTTAATTTGGTGAAGAAAATAGATAATGCTAGTCCAGGAAGCACAGAGTCCCAAACAAGGTGGATGCAAAAATACCCTCTCCAAGACCCATGAAAATTAAATGCCAATGGTTAAAGAGATAGTCCCTGGCTGGTTTGGCTCAGTGGATTGAGCGTCGGCCTGCGAGCTAAGTGTCGCTGGTTCGATCTTCCAGTCAGGGCACATCAGAGAAGGAAAACTCTGACTCCAAAAAACCTCCACTGCCTTGCGGCATACCTCTTCAGGGGAAAGGCTAAGGGAGTAAACCCCGACAGAAAATCCGGAGCCGGAGTCCCTAAGGCGGTTTGACGTTGTAGTCAACACCGGCAACTCCTGTGGCGCACCTGAAGCCAAGCTGTATTGACTCTGTCTTTCCCTTGGGCCCTTCAGCTGCGAAGAGAGGGGGGGGTCTGCTTCATGGGCAACAGCAGACCCTCCATATTACCCTGCCCAGGCTCTGTAGCTTCAGCTTCACTGGAGAGGACACTCCAGCGTCATCGCAAGATGTTGATTCAACATGGGAGGAGACAGATACCGTGTCACTCCCGAGTCGGACTGCACAGCCATTTTTGGCGGTGCAGATAGACTCTTAAGAAGCTACACCATCGTCTCTCGAGACGGACGGCTGCCGATAGGTTAAAGAGATAATCTTAAAAGCAGCAAGAGAAAAGCAGTTAGTTATCTACAGGGGAGTTCCCATAATACTGTCTGTCAGCTGATTTCTCCAAAGAATTTTGCATATTAGAAGGGACTAGCAGGAAATGTTCAAAGTCATGAAAAGCAGAGACCTACAGCCAAGATTGCTCTCATTTAGAATCAGAGTAGATAAAGAGCTTCCCAGATAAGAAATAAACTAAAGGAATTCATCATGACCAAAACATTATTATATGAAATGTTAAAGGGACTTATTTAAGAAAAAGAAGATCAAAACTATGAACAATAAAATGGCAATGAATACATATCTATCAACAACTGAATTAAGAAACAAACTAAGCAAACAAGAAGAACAGAGACAGAATCATGGATACAGAGAGCATTTTCATGGTTGCCATATGGGAGGAGTTGTGGGGTAATGGATGAGGAGATCAGGGGATTAAGAAGTACAAATAGGTAGTTACAGAATAGCCATGGGGATGTGAAGTACAGTATAGGAAATGGAGTAGCCAAAGAACTTACATACATGACCCATTGCCTGAGGGAGTAGAGAGTGTTGGGTGGAAGGGACCAAAGGGGAAAAATTAGGACAACTGTATACATAAAACATATGACTTAAAATCCTATAACAAACTTGTAGCAATTTTCAGTGGCCTATATAAAATGTCTGCCAGATCATGGAATAAAGGTCACTTCTGTATGGTTATTAGCACAGGCCCTTCTTGGCTGCCCTTTCTGTCCTTTTGCTTGTCCTTTAACAATTTGGTTCTGATTAGGCCCTGTCCTGTGCTCATGAAGGGAATATGTCAGATGTGGAAGCTGCATTTGTCACGAAATTGCTTACAGAAGGCATTTTGTGCTCTAAGGTGACTGAAGCTTCACTCAGAGCTAGTTTGACCATTCTGAGAATGTCATCCACCTAAATCAGTCTTTTCAACCGGTGTGTCACAAGAATTTTTAAAACATGCAATACCTGACTAGTACACTGACCTTTTCCCCTTAGATTGTCAAATAAAAAAAATGACCACAGCCAACACAACAATAGCCATCTGGTGTGAATCAATCAAAAGTATACCTACTTTTTTTTTTTGTCAGATCAGTGAAAAACATATTCTTTCGGTGTCCTGCACAATTTTAGTAATTAGTTTATGTGTGCCATAAAATGAAAAACTTTGAAAATTGCTGATCTAAGCTATCTTTGTCACTATTATTATGGATAATAAAATATTAAATAAGTATCTGGAGAAAAATAATATAAAAAAGCAAGGAAGATGGAGATCAGCTCTTTACCTGTAAGTATCAGTGGATACCATGATTAGAATTATCATCAGGCACACAGGTTATTGCTGCGAGGCAGGCTACCTAGGCCACCTCTCTGAATGTGAGAAAATGGCACTGTGAAGTTGCATTCACCTCTCTCCTAAGAACAGACCTGTACTTCCAACTCTCTGTGGGACATTTCCATTGTAGTTCTAACTCACTAGGATACAAAACAAACATCACTTTTTTCTAACTTTTGGGACTCTAATTATGCAACCAGTGGATCTCCTGGGCCTGCCTTCCATAACTGCAATTTGCTTTCTAATCTCTGGAATTTTTTTAGCTAACCATTTTATTTTGCTCACTTTTGATGACTCATGTTGTATTTTTAGGAATATCAATTCTCTCTTGTCCTTGTAAGTTCCTCTGTATTTCTGTTATTTTTTCCTTTATCCTACTTTCTTGAGCATTTTTATGTGCTTAGAGCTCTTACCTCATTTAAAAACTGCATTATGAAATTAAGATGTTTGCTCTAAGTTTCATTGGATTCAATTTGTCTGTGACACGTTCTTTGCTAGTTTGCCCCATTCCTGTCCATCGACCTCATCTCCCCCGATATCCTTTTTTTAAAGTATATTTTATTGATTATGTTGTTAAAGTGGTTCCGATTTTTTCCCCCTTTGTTCCCCTCCGCCCAGTACGTCCCTTCCCTCCAGTAGTCCCACCCCCTTTAGTTTATGTTCATGGGTCATGCATATAAGTTCTTTGGCTTCACCCTTTCCTATATTATTCTTAACTTCCCCCTGTCTATTTTGGATCAACCGATTATGCTTCTTAACCTCTGCACCATTTCCCCATTTCTCCCTCTCCTCCCTCCCAGGTGATAACCCTCCAAATGATCCCCATGCCTATGATTCTGTTCCTATTGTGGTTGCCTTAGTTGAATTTTGCTTTTATTTTTTAGATTCAGTTTTTGAGTTTGTTGTCATTTAGTGTTCATAGTTTTGATCTTCTTTTTCTTAAATAAGTTCCTTTGACATTTCATATAATAATGGCTTGATGATGATGAACTCCTTTAACTTTACTTTATCTGGGAAGCACTTCATCTGTCTTTCCATTCCAAATGATAGCTTTGCTGGATAGAGTAATCCTGGTATCAGGTTGCCTTTCATCGCATTGAATACTAATGCCAGTCCCTTCTTGCCTTCAAAGTATCCTCTGAGAAATCAGCTGATAGTCCTATAGGCACCGCCCTGTAGGCAACTCTCCGCCTCTCTCTTGCTGCCCCCAGGACTCTTTCTTTATCTTTCCCCTTTGACATCTCAATCATGATTCATCCTGCTGTGGTCCCCTCTGGGTCCAGCTCGCCTGGGACCCTCCGTGCTTCCCACACCTGTATGTCCATCTCCTTCTCATAGTTTGGGAAGTTTTTCTCATTTTTTTCAATTATTCCTTCCTCATTCTGAACTGGCTGACTGTTTTTTTCTTCCTTATGTTCCAAATCATTGGTTTGAACCCCGGTTTCCTTCCCTTCACCATTGGTTTTGTGTGGATTTTGCTTCTTTTCACTTAGCATAGCCTTCCCTTCTTCTCTTATGCGTCTGCTGTACTCAAGCATATCTGTCAAGCCTGTGAGCATCTTTATCATCAGTGTTTTGAATTATACATCTGTTAGGTTGGCTATCTCCTCGTCACTTAGTTCTCCCACTGGAACCTTGATCCGTTCCCCCTTTTGGGCCATACTTCTCTGTCTCCTCATTCTGACAGGCTCCTGTGTTTGTTTGCCTCTGCGTCCCAGGTAGAGCTGTTGCTCCTGTTACATTGTAAGGAGGGGTGCCTTAGGGATTCATCAGTACAGGGTGAGCTGTTTCACCACGTTGTGGCGCTGTATGTGGGGGAGGGGTCTGAGAGGGAACAATGCCACCTGTCCAGCACTTGCCCCTTTTCTAGGCACCTCTCCTACTTCCGCACTGGACTGGCACCGCACAATCTGTTGTCCTGGCCATTGTTCCCAGAGTGGGTGGGTCTGCGGATGTTCTAGGACTGTGGGGGCCCTTTAAACAAGTGGACTCTGCTGAGATCGGCAGTTTCCACCTCCGCCCCAACTCCCACTGGTCTGCACAGTCAGAAGCAATGAGGCTTGATTTTTCCCGGTGCTGGGACAGTGAGCTGCGAGGTCCAGTGAGGAGCTGTGAATGTTCCCCAGATGTCCCTCCTGAATTTTTAAAATGTGTGACTATGCTTTTTGCTGGCCTGATGCTGCCGCCACTGCTACTGCCACCAGACTGCATCCTCTCCGCCCTGGCTCCGCCCCTCCTCCCTGTCTGGATGAGTATTTATTCTTTATATGTTTGTTTGCTGGACTTCTGTGCAGTTTTATTTTCTGGAACTTCTGGTTGTTTCTAGTTTTGAGGTAATTGTATGTCTTCTTAGTTGTGGAGGGAGATGCAGCGTGTCTGTTCACGCCTCCATAATGGCTGGAAGTCTGTGTGTCACTATCTGTATTCTTCCATATCCTTTTTGATGACTAACTTTTGAAGGAGATCAATTTTTCCTGAAGTAGTTATTTGTAGGCAAGTATATTGGAAAGAGATGGATTGAATTCTTTTCTAAGGAAGCAGCAATTTTCCTTAAGAGTTTGGGTTTTGTCTATGGATTTTTTTAGCTTTTACTTGACCCCAACCAGTGGGAAAAGACAGATGCTACATTGTTGACAACCTAAAGCCTCTCTTCTCCACTAGCTCCCTTCCTCTGCCAGCTTTGGGGATTTGCCTCCTTACAGACACAGATCATCTGTGTGCCAGTCCTTACTTGGCCATGTATCCTCTACTTCTGGGAACAAAACAGAGTCCAGGGAAGTTTCTGCCACCATGATTTACACCCTTTTCCACTGTCATGGACATGAAATTAAGTTTTAGACTTTAGGCTGTGTCTCTCAACCTGACTTAAAGACACATAATTTTCCAGTACTTCTGACATCTGTGGCCCTGATGTCTGTTCTACATTGCCCATTGCCTTCCACCACAACCCCGCCTGATAGTGCGTGCTCTGGGCAAATTTTAAATAAATATACACATAAATATTATTTTGTTTTGTTTTGAAGCTTCTTTTGTTTTCTAGTTTTACCAATGCTGGGCTTTATAATTGTTTCTAATTTTTCTGTTTGTTATTGTGAGAAGTTTTCAAGAAGAGAAGTAGCTAATTTTATTTCAACATATTTAAATATGACTGGAATGTGATAAATGTTTTGTAAAGTAAGGTTCATAGGTACTCTACAAGATTTGGGTTATCTAGACATTGTAGTTTTATTTTTCTTGAACTTGTTATCTTTTTAAAACAATTGAAATGTAAATCACCTACAATTCGCTCTTTTATAGTGTATAGTTAAATAGTTTCTAGTATACTCACAATGTTGTGCAACTATCACCACTAATTCCAGGAATTTTCATCACTCATAAAGAAACCCTGTACCCATCAGTGGCCACTTTTTAGTCACTGTTATTCACAGTTCCTGACAACTATTCACCTACTTTTTGTCTCTGTAAATTTGCCTGTTCTGAACTTTAAGATAAATAGTCATACAATATGTGGCCTTTTGTCTCTGGATTCTATCATTTAGCGTAATGTTTTCAAGTTTCATCCATATTGTAGTATGTATCAGTACTTCACTGCTTTGTATTGCTGAATATTATTCCATTGTATAGATAGACCATATTTTGTTTATGTACTAATTAGTTTATGGGAATTTGGTTAATTTCCAAGAATATTAGAACTGAATAGAAAAAAAGGCACATATAACTTTACAAGTATATATTTATTGATCACTTACATGTAAGATACTCTTAGAAATCATACAGGGAATATTTATACATATAAAATATCTTATAAGGCAGGCATTATTTTTATGAATATGAAACTATTAAACAGAAATGAAGTGCCTGGCTCAACGTCATAGACCTACAATGAGTGGGCAGGGTCCTTAGGCATAGGCAATCTAAAGTCTATGTTTTCTCCATTATGCTATGTGGTCTCTTGCTACATCATGCTCTCTCACACAGACCCAAAGTGGTGTGCATGATATGGAGGTGGGATACTGGGCAGTAAAGAGGAGTTGTATCTTAATTAAGTCTTGGAAACATGTGGAAAATTGGGTAAATATCTTGGCAAATTAGCAATCTCAATCAACTCTAAAGTGATGGAGAGATTTTATAAAAGGCAGGACATTTTCCCATTAAAATTATATGCTTCTTGACACTATCAGACTTCCTAAAATATTTATTATAAATTTACATATAAAAGGAATTATTTCTAAATGATCAACTCTGCTCACGCTTTGAAACTAAGAAAGAAGAAATATTGCTAAGATTCATCCAAATCGCTTAAAAATATCAGTCAGTGTACCTAAGGTTTCTTCCTCAGCTTTCAGCAGCAGCAGCTGGAGCAGCATCAACAGCAGATGGCCTAGTCAACAGAAAGGACTCAGGAGCTCTCAAAGCTGGGGCTGCCCTGGCATGTGAAGGAGGTCAGGAGTTGGGTGAGAGGACAGCTGAAGAGTGGAAAGAACAGCAGGGCTTTGGAAATTGAAGGACATTTCCATTTACTTTTCTGTGAGATGAAAGAATCTTAATAGAGACAGTTCTTGTCTTCATTGATTATATTTCTAAATCCCCTCTTCCAAACCGAGTAAAGAATTTTCTTAGGGGAACAGCAAATATGTGTCCAAAATGAATGAATATGCTTGCAGAACTGGCCCTCAGTTGCAGTAATCTTTTAGATAGGAATATTTGATTCATGACACTGGTTACTCACATGACCAGAGATGTCCAGAAGAAAGGTTGGCTTTAAGTATTGTTTGATTTAATCTGAAACATCGTCATCAGGACTCTGACTCTATATTGCTCAATAAACAGAAAGGACTGCTAGCAGGCTCAGGCTCACCTTATCCACCTATTCACTCCGGCAAAAAGTTCTTATTGCTGTGGCAGAAAAATCCCTGATTGGCCAGGCTTGAGTCACATGTCCATCTCTGGCAAATCATTGTGGCAGGGGGAAGTATTGAAGTTTTTGTAACTCTGGATCACGTGCTCACCTCTAGGGTTAAGGAGGGGCAAGATCTGCTCAATCCTTGGTAGGCACTCTCCACTAATTGGTAGAGGCTCTTAACAGCAGAAGGAGTAAGAGGAAGAGCTAAAGAGGAATATGTCACTATAGATGTTCATACTAATCGTTGTGCACTTGTTTCTGTATATATTGCATGTGTTCTTAAGGATCTAAGGCTGAAGAAGGTATCCATTTTTTTTCCCCTTTGTGTATGAATGACTCAGTAGATAAGCACTTAAAATGATGGCAATAAGTAGCATTGTTATTTCCTGCTCTCTGGCTCTCTGCTAGTTATTTTATATATTTTCTCATTTGAATCCTTCAATACCCTTACCATTATTACCATTTTACAAATCAAGGCACTGATTTTTGGGGGGAGGTTAATTTGCTTAAGGCTCCACAAAACTACAACTTGCTGCAAAAGAATTTATTCTACTTAATCGTAGAGACCAATTTAATTTATATAAATAGTCGTTTTACATATGGCATTGTCACTAATATTCTGATTGTACATCTAGAATAATAGCAACGATAATGATTAACAGAAGTTTAGTTAAGGGAAAGACACTTCTGGCCAAGATGGAGGTGTAGACAGACATGCTGCATCTCCCTCCACAACTAAGAAGAAATACAATTACCTCAAAACTAAACACAAACAGAAGTTCCAGAAAATAAAACTGCATGGGAGTCCAGCAAACAAAGATATAAAGAAGAAGTATTCATCCAGACAGGTAGGAGGAGTGGATAGGACGTGGTGTGATGGAGGCAGCAGTGGCGGCAGCAGCAGACTGGCAGAAAGTGCAGTCACATGTTTTAAAAAGTCAGGAGGGACACCTGGGGAGCATTCCCATCTCCTCACCAGACCATGCAGCTCACAGTCCCAGCACTGGGGAAAATCAAGCCTCATTGCTTTTGACTGTGCAAACCAGTGGGGGTTGAGGTGGAGGCAGAAACTGCCAGTCTCTTAGCAGAGTCCACTTGTTTTAAAAGACCCCCCTGGCCCTAGAACATCCACAGACCTACCAACTTGGGGAACGATGGTCAGGGCAACAGCTAGAAGGGTGCCAGTCCCATACAGGAATGGGAGAAGTGCCTGGAAAAGGGGCAACAGCTGGGCAGGCAGCATTGTTCCCTCTAAGACCTCTCCCCCACATACAGCACCACAACATGGTGAAACAGGTTGCCCTGTACTGATGAATCCCTAAGGCTCCACCCCTTACAAAGTAACAGGAGCAACAGCTCTACCTAAAACACAGAGACAAACAAACACAGGAGCCTGTGAAGATGAGGAGACAGAGAAGTATGGCCCAAAAGGGGGAATGGATCAAAGTTCCAGTGGGAGAACTAAGCAATGAGGAGATAGCCAACCTAACAGATGCATAATTCAAAACACTGGTGATAAAGATGCTCACAGGCTTGACAGATATGATTGAGTATGGCAAATGCATAAGAGAAGAAGTGAAAGCTATGCTAAGTGAAACGAAGAAAAATCCACACAAAACCAGTGGTGAAGGGAAGGAAACCAGGGTTCAGATCAATGATTTGGAACATAAGAAAGAAAAAAACAGTCAACCAGTACAAAATGAGGAAACAAGAATTGAAAAAAATGAGGAGAGGCTTGGGAACCTCTGGGACAACTTTAAACATGCCAACATTCAAATCATGGGGGTGCCAGAAGAAGAGGAAGAGCAAGAAATTAAAAACTTATGTGAAAAAATAATGGAGGAAACTTCTGAAATTTGGTGAAGGAAATAGACATACAAACCCAGGAAGCATGGAGAGTTCCGAGAGAGCTGGACCCAGAGGTGACCACACCAAGACACATCATGATTAAAATGCCAAAGGTGAAAGATAAAAAGAATCCTAAAAGCAGCAAGAGAGAAGTGGAGAGTTGCCTACAAAGGGGTGCCTTTAAGACTATCAGCTGATTTCTCAAAAGACACTTTGCAGGCAAGAAGGGACTGGCAAGCAGTATTCAATGTGATGAAAGGCAACCTGCAATCAGCATTACTCTATCCAGCAAGGCTATCATTCAGAATTGAAGGGCAGATGAAGTGCTTCCCAGACAAAGTAAAGCTAAAAGAGTTCACCATCACCAAGCCATTATTATATGAAATGTCAAAGGGACTTATTTAAGAAAAAGAAGGTCAAAACTATGAACACTAAAATGAAAACAAACTCACAAGTATCAACAACCGAATCTAAAAAATAAAAAGAAAATTCAACTAAGAAAACCAGAATAGGAACAGAGTCATAGGCATGGGGATCATTTGGAGGGTTATCAGCAGGAAGGGGGGTGGGAGAGAAATGGGGAAATGGTGCAGGGATTAAGAAGCATAATCGATTGGTAAAAAATAGGGGGAAGTTAAGAATAATATAGGAAAGGGTGAAGTCAAAGAACTTATATGCATGACCCATGGACATGAACTAAGGGGGGGGTGGGATTGCTGGAGGGAAGGGGGGTGCTGGACAGAGGGGAGCAAAGGGGAAAATAATTGGAACCACTTTAACAACATAATCAAGAAAATATGCTTAAAAAAGTTTTGTTAAATAATTAATAATCATATTAGTTACTAACAACTATTGGACACTTACTATGTAACAGACACTATAATTTATTTTCTCTATAGCAGTTACAATGACTTTTTAAAAATTACAAATCAGAATAAAGCAGATTTGGTCATCTCCAATTTAATACATTCTTTGACTCTCTTTGCATTGAAATGAAACCCAAACTCTTTACTGTAGGTTAAAAGGCTTTGCTTCTCTCACCAACTTCTATCCATACCCCTTCTTCTCTTGCTTATTTTGCAAAACATTGAAATTTTTTTTCAGTTCAGCATACTTGCACTTGCTAGTTCATCCTCTAGAAAGTTTTTGTCCTTTTTTTCTCGCTATTGATTTTTTGCAGGGCTGATTTTCTCTCAGCCCTCAGGTCTCAGCTGAAATGCAACCTGAAGGAGGAACTTCCCAAGACCACCTATCTAAAGCACACTTCCCTGCTCTGTTCCTTACTCTCTGTTGTGTCCTCTAATTTGTTTCTTTCATAGTACTTATAGTCTATAAACATCTGTCTCATGTTGTTCATGTTTTCTCAGAACTTTGAGCACAGGTCCAGGTACATACTAGGCACTCAGCACTTTCTGAAGACAGAAGGATTGTTCACAAAGTCTTATGAAATAAACAGTTATTAGAATCATAGTTTATAGCAACGAGGACATGAGGAGTTAGATGGGCTTAGGTAAATTATCCAAATGTTGCATAGTTAGTAAGTGGCAGAGTCCACATTCAAAGCCTTATTACCTAACTCCAGCGCCTCTATACCTACTATGTTTATTTGTTTGGGGTTTTCCTATATCCTAGTTAGAGTTAAAACTCAGTAACAGTGTCCCATACCATTCTTCTCCAGAGAAAATTTTTGATAGTTTATCTACTGAGTCATTCATAAAGTATAAAGCAGGAATGTTTGTCTTCAAATCCTAGAAATTCTCTTTATTTTACAGAACTGTTCTCGGAAATTTAGTGACTCAGTAGCAACAACATGAATTTTATTATAACTTTTAAATTTCTGAAAGTATTTTGAGCTCTATATAACATTGTTAAATATAAAACAAATTATGTAATAGATAAAATCCTCCTTATTGAGAATCTCTAATTAATCCATTATCTGTATATGAATAGACCATATGTGGTTTCATGATTCTTCTTCCTTTCACCTTCCAGTCTCCCCTTATTAAAAATAGTATGTCTCACTTTTCAGGCTAACTCTGGTTTTATTTCCTAACTTAGATGAAGAGACTACCTAGTCATTCTTAATTTCTTTGTAATCATTTCTTAAGTAAGAACCAAGGTCATCTTCCCTAATCTTTTTTTCCCAAATCCATGAAACTGCCTTTGTTTACAAGCAGAATGATTTAGAGAAAATGTAAGAATCAGAAGGCCAGAATAATTTGGACTATAATAGTATGTAGTTGTAACACATCCCTATATAAGGGAGAAGGAGAGGACAGAAAGGGAAATTGAGTTCCCACCTGTTTTAGTGATTTGATATTCATATCTTATTTAATTTGGTCCAAAACCTAAATAGGTCATTATTATCACTGTTGCAGAGAGAAGAAAATAGGTTCATAAAGGCCATATGGGATTCAAACTCAGGTGTGACTGAGCCCAAAGCCTTGACACTGTAGGTCCTTTATATCATACTGGAAGATAGCAGGAAAGAGTTTCTAAAGCTTCCACTCAGTCAATCTGGCCAATTATCCACAGCATATCCATGAAGCCTGGTTTATCAAATAAATTCTCATCAAATAAATTGGAAAGAATCCCTGTATATTACATGGGAAAGGGCAGGGAAAGCAAGTGGGCAATAATATGGAGACTGCAGGCTCACATTAGAAACTCAAAAACATTAGTGAATAAATGAATAATTCTAACATAATTCTAATATAACAGTGATGGTCCTTAGCAAAAGAGTAAAACATTCAAAACTTTAAAGTTTGCTTTGGGTGTTTTCCTTTCTCCTCCTCAACATGCTCCCTGTCTAGGTGCCCATTCTAGGAGCACTAATGAAACTTTCAGAAAGTTTAGGGAGGGAGAGGGGAAGAAAAGAGAGGTAGGGAAAGAGAGAAACAAATGGTTTCTATAAGGATGCTGCTCTTTGTTAATTCTAGTTCTGCAAAAGCACTTAAGGAGAGTGAGTATAAGCTTTGAATGTTATTTACCTGCTCGGTCATAGCCTAGCTTTGTAATGTGGTCTGAGTGTAAGGTTGCCAGATATAGTAAATAAAAATACAGGATGCTAAGGTAAATTTGAATTTCAGATAACCAAAAAATAATTTTCAGTATGTCCCATGCAACTTTTGGAGCATACTTAAAAAAAGTTTATAGTTTATTTAAAATTCAAATTTAAATAGTTGTCCTGCGTGTTATCAGCAATTGAATATGACTTTTATTTTCATAAACAATAATGTGTACTGAAAATATCACTGTCTCATTTATAGGTGGACATTAAAAATCCTCCCTGGACTGAGCAATTCAAGGCAGCCCTTTGTTCACTGCCAGGCTAAGGCTTAGAAGATGCTGCCACCAGAGGCTGCCTCTGGAGATGTGACATTTGGGAGTTGACACACAGAAAGAACATAGGAGATGGGGTGAGAGAAAAGGAACTGAAGAGATGAATTAAAGGTCTCACTACCTCTGCCTCCTGGAGAAGTTGCAGTAAGAATTTTCATTTATATCTCTGTTAGAGTCTAAGACTCTTGAAGGAAATCTGAAAGTCAATGTTTTTTTAATACAATTCCCTCACCATTGACTCTCTGAGTGGCACTGTGATGTTCTCTGCAGTCCCTTCTACCACCGGCCATGGAGCTGCTTCCCTTCTCCTCTTACGGCCCAAGGACCCCTGCACAATAATGTTAAAATTGAAAGAAGAGGTGATTGCATTCTTGTAAAAATGTGGCTCATCACTACCAACTAACTTTTTCCTCTCCTGCCTCTTCTCAAAACTGTGAAGTCTCATCTTGCATATACATAATTTGCTGGAAGTTATAGCATTGCAAACAGTATTGCAGTGCACACAAGATAGCTTCAGAAATAACCTTAAAAGAAAGCAAGTAGTAATAAAAAAATTAAAAAATGCTTAAACAGAGTTTCACACGTCCTCATAAAAATAAATTTGAAGAAGGCAGCCTACAAACATTTGCCTTTTTCCTTGCTCTGTTTATGCAAAAAAAAAAAAAAAAAAAAAAAAAAAAAAGTCTGCCTCTCCTGTCTTCAGGTGTCTGGTGCAATTCTGAAAGTTGCTGGGGAGATAGAGAAGTTTACCTGAATATCTAGGCAGCCTTTAATATTTATATCTAACCTCTTTATAGATTCAGCCAGGCCTCAGGAAGGAGGTGGAAGACAGGTACATTTTCCTCAGGGGATTTCTTTTCCTTCTCACCTGGATCACTTATCCTCAAGAAACCCTATTTGGTTACACTAAAATATGCAGGGTATTTACCCTCGGTGGACTGATCCCACTACACATAATAGAATGGGCTTTTAAAGATGGGCTTTCATTATGACAGGTTCACTAAACTGATTTGTGTGGCAGGTGCCATTGCCTAGTGTCCTTTAAATCACCTTCAATAGGTGACCAGATGGCTAGTGAGAGTAGCACAGACTCTACTCTCAGGTCATGTCTGGCTCCAGCTCTTCCCCTTACTCTGAGAGGAAAGAAAGAGGTTAGCAATCGGCAAGCTGTCTTGTCTTCCAGACATAAAACTAAGCTATATGACTACAACATGCTGTTAGGACTGTTAATTAACTCATTAGCTCATGGTGCGGTAACAGACATAATATTTTTCTTTGTATAGAACAAAAGCGATTCTCTTCAACTGTCTCTATGTTTAATTTTTTAAATGGATTAGTCACAAACCTTATACTGCTTTACATTTATTATGTAGCTATGTTTTTAGGAATCTATCCCTATCAGAATATTCATGATTATTATTATTGTTCTTAATTTAGGTGGGAAATAAAAACATATGGATGTTATTTGTTTGGGTTCAGAGAAGACAAAATGTTGAAACATGGGAGCCTCAAGCTGAGCTCCAGGCTGGGCAGACAAAAGGTGTGAGGCAAGGCAAAATGAAATCCTATCCTATCCTTATAGGTCAACAGTGACAAATCAGCAGAACAGACTGAGAAAAAGTAGAAATCAATGAGTTGCACTTTCTTATGAGATAACAAAGCTTAGCCTTAAGTCTTTGCAGCCTCTTTACACACTATTAGAAATGATGCCTAATATATCTGGCATCACCTTTATTTGAGCATCATCTCAGGAAGACATTTTAAATACGTGCATTTACTCCACATATTTGTGAAGCTATTTGTTTTTCCTTGGAATTAAGTTCTACAAATACTGTCATATTATGAATTAGCTGCAGATTATTTTTGTTCCCAATTTGTTATTCATATTTTATTTTTATTAGCTAGCAGACTTTTAACTTCAGTTATTTTAAATTTCAGGGCATATACATTGAACCTGTATTTTACTATATGTGAAAGAGGCTAGGCGCTGACATTTATTCATATTTGGGGAGAGGTGAGTTAATTATATTTTTTATCAGAAATCTTTATCAACTTAGTTTAAATTTGTTTGTCTATTGATTTGTATGCTACCTGGTTTTATCACTTCTGGGGAAATGAGTGAATTACAGGTATAAGCAAACACCTTACCATTCCTTAATTATTGTATCAAAAGTTAAATATTTTAGATCAAGCAACAACAATGGAATAAAAAGAGGTTGTTACAAATCCTAAGAGGGTTTAGTACCATAACTTTTTCCAGTGAAAATGAATATCACTGCAGTTTTTCCTAGTTTGCTTCCCTGGATCCAGAAAAAAAAGAGACTCTGAGCTCCTAGGCCTGTATCGGGAAATATTAAAGTTTTCCCTCTTTATTGTTTATCTCCCTCCTAAACTGGTCCTAGACCTGGGAAGGGTCTTTGATTTTGACCAGAAATCCAAGGGTGAGTTTTAAACTACTCTCAAGATGAATTAAGACTCACAATGAACATCAATAAATTGAACTCATGGATGATTAAATAAAAGAATTATAGGTTCATGGAAAATATTCTTAGCACACACATAAAAAGATAGACAACACTGTAAAAATATGAACTAAATAAATTCTAGAAATAGTTATTTTTAAAAATTAAACAAGATGATAAAAAATGCAAGAATCATAATATGAAATTTGAAGTAGACCAAATGAAATTAACATTGAAAACAGTAAAAAGTAACAGGCAGTAGAGATGATCTGAAGTTATACAGAAGATAATTGTAAACATATCCAGAAAATGATTAAAATACCAATGAAAATTTTAACAGAACTAGACCAATAATTTAAAAATTTATATGGAACAACAAAAGGCACTAAATAGTCTCTGCAATCTTGAGAAAGAAGAGCAACATTGGAGAGATCATGCTACCTGATATCGAACTATATTACAAAGCTATAGTAATCAAAATGCCATGGTACTGACATAAAAACAGACACATGAAACAATGGAGCAGAGTAGACAGAAATAAATTCATGCTTATGTAGTTAATTAAACTATTACAAAACATACAAAGATATACAATGGGTTAAAGACAGTTTTTCTATAAACTGGACAGATACATGTTAACAAATAAAACTGGATCACTTTTGTATACCATATACAGGATTAAAATGAAAATGGATTAAAGATTTAAATGCAAGACTTGAAACCACAAAATTCCTAGAAGATAAGATAGGCGGTATAATCTCTGACTTTGCTGTTAGTAATTTTTTTTTTTCTGAATATATTTCCTCAAGCAAGGAAAACAAATAATAAGTAAATGGGACTACATCAAACTAAAAAGGTTTTGCATAGCAAAGAAAACCATCAACAAAATGAAAGAAACAAACAAACCTACTAAATGAAAGAACATATTTGTGAATGATACATCTGATATGGAGTTAACATCCACAATTTATAAGGAACTCATAAAACTCAGTACCAGCAAGAACAACAATGCACTTTTAGAAATGGGCAGAGGACTGAAATAGACACTTGTCCAAAGAGGAGAACATACATATGGCCAATTGAGTTATGAAAAGATGTTCAATTACATTAATCACCACAGAAATGCAAATTAAAACCACAATGAGATATCACTTCACAACTGTCAGAATGGCTATCATCAATAACTCAGCAAACAAGTGTTTGCAAAGATGTGGAGAAAAGGGAACTTTTGTGCATTGTTGGTGGGATTGCATACTGGTGCAACCACTATGGAAAACATTATGGAGGTTCCTCGAAAAATTAAAAGTAGAACGACTTTATGACTTACAGATTCACTTAGGGTATTTATCCAAAAAATTCCAAAACATTAACTTGAAAAGATATATGCATCCCTGTGTTTATTGCAATATTATTTACAATAGCCAAGATATGGAGGAAACCTTAGCTCCCATCAGTACGTGATTGGTAAAGAAACATAGATACCTGGAAGGTATTAATGCTAAGTGAAATAAGTCTGACAGAGAAAGACAAATACCATAGGATTTCACTTCATGTGTAATCTAAAGAACAAAATAAATGAACAAACAAAACAGAAACAAATTCATAGATACAGAAAATAACTGATAGATGCTAGATGCAGGAGATTTGCGGTGTTAGTGAAAAAGGTTAAGAGATTAGTAAGGGCAAATTGGTAGTTACAAAATAGTCACAGGGATATAAAGTACAACATAAGGAACATAGTTAATAATATTGTAATAGCTGTTTATGGTGCCAGGTGGGTTCTGGAAATATCAAGGGGCCATTCTGTAAAATCTGTGATTGTCTAGACAGTGCTGTACACCTAAAGCTAATATAAAATAATATTGATTAGCAACTGTAATGAAAAATTTCAAAAAAATCCAGAAAATGAAGGAGGTAAACCAAGAATTCATAAAATTGTGAACAAAGATGATCAGAGTGAGGGATAGACTATGGAGTGCTATTTTATGAATAACTAAAGTCTCTAAATAATAATGAGCATAGTTAGATTCAATACTGAGTGATAGAGTAGGACCAAAAAAATAAAAACCATCCACTTTTAAGAACTAAAGTTACTTAAGTCAGATATTATAGATCTCATAGAAGGCTATAAATACCAAATAAGTAGAAATTAACATCAAAGCACAACTACTTATTAAAATAAAAATTATGCATATAGCCAGTTTAATAAGATAACTAGTTCTACAAATCAAAGGAAAAAAAAGATATTTTCTATCTAACTTCAGTTTTCATTACTCAGAGGTAAGCAGTTGAAACTACTGACAGTTTTTGACTGTATTCAAAATATCTAAATATGTAAGTTCTAAATTTCATACTTACACTACTATTTTTGTGGTCTTTTTTCAATGTCAAATATTATCTATTGACTTTTTTGCCATGAAAAGTGAAGACTGAGCTATCCTGATTCTTTTTTTTTTTAATATGCTTTATTGATTATGCTGTTACAGTTGCCCCAGTTTCTTTTCCCTTTGTTCCCTCCATCCAGTGACATCCCTCCCTCCAGTTGTCCGCCTCCCTCTTAGTCCATGCCCATTGGTTGTGCATATAGTTCCTCTCAACATCTTCCTGTCTACTCCACTCCCTCCTACTATGCTTCCTAATTCCTGCACCATCTCCCCTCCTTTCCCACTTTCCCCTCCCTGACGACCTCCCCCCATAATATTCCCCATACCTATAATTCTTTTCACACTCTCGTTGCCTACTTAGTTTACCTTTGTTTTGGTTCCCTAGCTTCTGTTGTTGGTTGTTGTGATACAGCTTTCATTTTTTAAAAAATATTTATTTATTTATTTATTTGTTTATTTTATTTTTAGAGAGAGGGGAAAGGAGAAAGAGAGGGAAAGAAACATCACTGTGTGGTTGCCTCTCACTGGCACCCCCAACTGGGGACCTGACGTGCAACCTAGTCATGTGCTCTGACTGGGAATCGAACCAGCGACACTTGGCTCGCAGGCCAACGCTCAATCCACTGAGCCACAGCAGCCAGGGCCACAGCTTTCATTATAATGTTCATAGTTTTGATCTTTTCTCCTAAATAAGTCCGTTTAACATCTCATATAACAGTGGTTTGGATCTGATGAACTCCTTCAGTTTTACTTTGTCCTGGAAACACTTTCTCTGCCCTTCTACTCTGAATGACAGCTTCACTGGATAGAGTATTCGTGGTTGTAGGTTTTTGCTTTGCTTTACTTTGAATACTTCTTGCCAGTCCCTTCTTGCCTGCAGAGTTTCTTTTGAGAAATCAGCTGACAGTCTTATTGGGACACCTTTGTATGTAATTCTTCTCTCTTGCTGCTTTTAAGATTCTCTCTTTAGCCTTAATTTTTGACATTTTGATTATAATGTGTCTTGGTGTGGTTCTCCCTGGGTTCAGTTTTTTTGGAACTCTCTGTGCTTCTTGGCCCTGTAAGTCTATTTCCTTTCCCAAGTTAGGGAAGTTCTGCTTCATTATTTTTTCACATAATTTTTCAATTTCTAGTTCTTCTTCCTGGCTGGTTTAGCTCAGTGGATTGAGCGTCGGCCTGCGAGCTAAGTGTCGCTGGTTCGATCTTCCAGTCAGGGTACATCAGAGAAGGAAAACTCCGACTCCAAAAAACCTCCGCTGCCTTGCGGTATACCTCTTCAGGGGAAAGGCTAAGGGAGTAAACCCCGACAGAAAATCCGGAGCCGGAGTCCCTAAGGCGGTTTGACGTTGTAGTCAACACCGGCAACTCCTGCGGCGCACCTGAAGCCAAGCTGTATTGACTCCGTCTTTCCCTTGGACCCTTCAGCTGCGAAGAGAGGGGGGGTCTGCTGCATGGGCAACAGCAGACCCTCCATATTACCCTGCCCAGGCTCTGTAGCTTCAGCGTCATCGCAAGATGTCGATTCAACACGGGAGGAGACAGATACTACCATGTCACTCCCGAGTCGGACTGCACAGCCATTCTTGGCGGTGCAGATAGACTCTTAAGAAGCTACACCATCGTCTCTCGAGACGGACGGCTGCCGACGAGTTCTTCTTCACCTTCTGACAACCCTATGATTAGGATGTTGGCCCACTTATAGCTGTCTCATGGGTTTCTGAGCCTCTTCTCATTTTTTCTCACTTCTTGTTTCCTCTTTCTGCACTGGTTGACTGTTTGTTCCTTCCCTATGTTCCGATTTGTTGATTTGATCCCTGGTTTTCTTGCCCTCACCACTAGTTTTGTATATGTTTTTCTTCATTTCAACAGGACTAGCCTTCATTTTTCCCCTGTCTTGTTTAAGATCTGCTGTTAGGTCTGTAAGCGCTTTTATAAGCAAAGCTCTGAACTGTGCCTTGGAAAGATTTTCTATGTGCTGCTTCATTAGATTAGAAATTTGCTGTCTGGTCAGCTGTGTCACTGGAATCTCTATCATGATCTGCGCCATCCTGAACAGTTCTGTGTTTACCTTTGCTTCCTGGGCAGGGCAGTCACACCTCTTACGCTATAGGAGGTGGGGAGCCCTGTGCACTCGTCACAACTGGGTGTTTTCTGCGGGGGTGGGGGTCCAAGATGAATTCCTGCTGTTCAATCTCCACTGAGAGACCAGGAGCCTTCTCCTCTGTCCTCACCCCC
Source organism: Furipterus horrens (assembly GCF_987537825.1). Lineage (NCBI taxonomy): Eukaryota > Metazoa > Chordata > Mammalia > Chiroptera > Furipteridae > Furipterus > Furipterus horrens. The sequence goes on along the minus strand of NW_028327172.1, from coordinate 162,657,474 downwards.
ACTGGACTTCACAGTTCAAGGCAATGGGGGTCTGCCTTCCCCGGCTTTGGAATCGCAAGCTGACGGGTCTGGACTGCAGCTGGGGGTGCTCCCCAGGCCCTTCTCGCCTCCCCTTAAATACGGGTGTCTGTGCTTACTGCTGTCCTGCCACCGTGACTGCTGCTGCCATGGACAGCACAGCTTGACCTCTCCTCCCTGCCTTCACCCCTCCTATCTGTCCAGATGAGCACCACTTCTTTATAACTTCATACCTTGGACTTCCATTTATTTTCTGGAACTTCTGGTTATTGCTGGTTTTGCAGTAGTTGTATTTCTTCTTAGTTGTGGAGGGAGATGGGGCATGTCAGTCTAGGCCTCCATCTTGGCTGGAAGTCTCCTGTCTTTGTTTGCTTCCCTGTCCCAGGGAGAGCTGTTGCTCCTACTACGTTGTAAGGGGCAGAGCCTTAGGGATTTGTCAGTAACGGGTGACCTGTTTCATCACGTTGTGGCGCTGTATGCGGGGGAGGGGTCTGAGATGGAACAATGCCGCTTGCTCAGCACTCGCCCCTTTTCCAGGCACTTCTCCCACTTCTGCACTGGACTGGCGCCCCTCTAGCTGTTGCCCTGGCTGTCGTTCCTATAGTGGGTGGGTCTGTGGATATTCTAGGTCCATGGGGGCCCTTTAAACAAGCGGACTCTGCTGAGACTGGCAGTTTCTGCCTCTGTCTCAATCCCCACTGGTTTGCACAGTCAAAAGCAATGAGGCTTGATTTTCCTTGGAGATGGGACAGTGAGCTGCTCTGGTGAGGAGCTGGGAATGCTTGCCAGGTGTCCCTCCTGACTTTTTAAAACATGTAACTGCACTTTCCGCCAGTCTGCTGCTGTTGCCACTGCTGCCACCACCACGCTGTGTCCTCTCCTCCTGGGTCCTGCCCCTCCTACCTGTCTGGATGAGTATTCTTCTTTATATCCTTGTTTTCTGGACTTTCATGCACTTTGATTTTCTGGAACTTCTGGTTGTTTCTAGTTTTGATGTAGTTGTATTCCTTCTTAGTTTTGGAGGGAGATGTAGCATGTCTATCTATGCCTCCATCTTGGCCGGAAGTCCTGATTCTTTTTAATATATATTCACTTACCTCCATTCTTTTCCCTCTAATAAAATCATTATAATTTGGAGTAAGACCAATGTATAGTATTTTTTTATTCCCAGTTATTTATATCAGGCCACTTTATTGCCCAGTCTGGAAGTTTTTAACATCTGCTTTTCATTCTTAGTGTTCTTGATTAAAATATGACATAAATAAGACTGAGTGTTCTCTCACCAACCCTATTCATTGTTCTGAACCACCTATGGGTCTATTCAATTGGAGTCTATGACATTTTCAGGTTTTGCTGTATTCTTTTAGGAATTCCTATTATTTGGACTTTAGTTGTCATGGACTGAGTCTCAATTTTCTTCAGTTTTTCATTTCTCTTTTCCTTTCTTTGTCCTTTGGTTGCCCTTCTAATAGATTTTTGCCAATGTTCCACTTCAAGATTATATTTCTTTTTCATGTATATAATTGGTGTTTTTGTTTTCTTATTTTTACTTTCAAGGGCTTTTGTTGCTCTTTGAATATTCCCTTTTAATAATCTCCTGTTCTTGTTTCATTCATACATAGCATTGTCTCATTATTTGGTTTCCTGCATTGAAATCTTTTCATGCCAAAATTATCTTCTTTATTTTGTTTTATTTGGGTGAACAATTTTCCAGTTGGACTGCGTCTCAAATTTCTCATGGAGTGTCTGGTTATGTTTACAAGTAAGACACTAAAACAGACTAAAAGGGAATTATTATTCAATATCCAGAATTTCATCTCACTGGCTGTTTTCATCATGGCACATTTTCCCTAAACTGTGGTTCAAGTCCTCATGTCTAGAATATCTTTGATTTAGTTTCTTTAGAAAGTATACATGCAGAATTACATGGGGTGGAGGATGAGCAAATGCCACTTACCTTTCTTAGGAAAAAAATGGTGAACTTGAAATTTTTATAAAATTAGACTTTCAACCAGTGTACCTACTTCCAGCTCCAGGTATTATCTTTTCACTGAAATTGGTGTCTCCATTCTTGAATCCTTCTGATGGTCTCTGTGTTTCTGTGTGCCTCTTTTGATCAATCTTCTTGTTCCTACCTAGGTATCAGCTTCCTCTGTTCTGATAAATCATATACTTGGAATCTCCCTGTTTTGCAGTTCCAATCTCATTGTTCATGTGGGTCTATGACCAAAACCTCACCATATATTTATCTTTTTTAGTGTCAGTTTAGTAGGGGTTTGGAGGAAATGGTGATAAAGAAATAACTTGTTCTTATTTAATTAGAAATTTAAATGTTTTCACTTAAAAAGATAGAATCCTACAATTATTGTCTTATGTAGGAAAAGGAAAAAAATACTTAGAGTAAAAAATCATGAAAGGTTTGGATTTGCATTCTGTAATTTCAGATTGCTTTGGTTCTGTACTGTTTTAAGGTCTCTCTAATCCTTTACTTCTCACCTTTGCTTCTCAGATAATGCCAACCTCCCCCCCTAAATTTCTTGATTAAATTGGCTCTCAAGTCAGATCCTTGGTTTCCAGTTAGGCCACATTTATGGGTTACTAATGAAAGCTCTTTACCACAAAATAACCTTAACAAGGTCTGACATTCTGTCCTTTAATAATGGAACATAAACTTTGTTTCTAGAAGGCATTAAAAATATCACAAACCCTTATTAAAATGTAAATGTCCATGGATGGAATAACCTCTCAAGCTATTAGCAATTACTATGGTCAAGAAAGCCCAGAGCCAGAGGGAAGTACAGCTGATCACGTACATTGATCTTTAACATTTTACAAATTTTTTTTTTGGCTTTTATGTTGCTTACCTTTAATTGAGCCATTTATTTTATAACAATGCTTCAATTTTAGCTATTGCTTTTTACTTCTATTATTCCAATATATGGCTTCTGATATGGATTTTTCTTTTTTGTAGCCATTTTCTTTTGTTTTTGTAATTTCTTCCTACTCACTTAGGCTTTACACTACTTGGAAATTTTGAAAATTTATATTGACTTGAAAACTATTTTAGACTTAATTATTCTTATTTTCCCTTTTAAACAGCAGTTGCTTGTGAGTGGGGTGTCTTAATAGATCATGGATGATCTCCTCACTCTATTTTCTGTACCCTGATCAAACTTTCGCAGATGAGTCACATTAATCAAGTAATACAGATTGTTTATGAAACAGTACCCTGAATCCTTGTGAGCACTCTTATTTCTAAATAAATATCACGTTACAATATCAGCATTACAGAAATAGAATGAGGAAAGACCAGCTTAAAGTAATGAATTCAACAAAGTGCTAATTTAAAATATTAGCAACCACATTTACAATCCAGTAAAAAATTGTTTTAAATGTAACAATTCTGTGTCTGAAAAGTAAAAATCCCTAAAATAATTTACATTAGCTTATGAGGATACAGATAGCCTTTAAGGTGTATTTTTCTATTATATACTCACATGTATCAAGCAGTAATTTTTTTCTGATAGAGTCAGATATGTCCTCCTTGAAAGAAGGCAAATTACTGTGTCATTTAACTGAAATACCTTTGCAATAATGTTCACATTTTATAGGAATAGTTTTCAAGTAAAGCATACTTTTTAATCATTCAAAGAGGAAAAGGAAAGTGATTTGAAAAAAATGAAGACATTAACTTATAACCAGATACTACCATGCTCTTAGAATTTAAAAATTGTGCAATCATCAATGTAAAAATTATTTATTTTTATAAGTTTTCTCCTTTATTCTAACCACTAATAATTAACTATTACTTTGTTACCCTCTTGACATCTTTAACAATCCTTATCAGGACCTTCTCATGTCTATTGTCATTTTTCTGTGCAAGTGCACGCAACCAGAATTCATTTTATCTTTTTTCAATACAATTAATAACTTAAAAATATGATAAGGAAATTCTTCTTTTTTCCTTTAAATTAGGAATGCGTCATTTTCTGAGATTGGTCTAGTATATGTGTAGTATTGTATAAGTATGTTTTAATTAAATGGAAGCAAGAATGTTTGATGTTCAGAAAACTGTAATTATTTATTAGGAAAAACTAAAGATAGCTTTAAATCATAGTATGGCTTTAATAATCAGGCTTGTATTTTTAAAAGTCTAGGTGAATTTATTTTGAGAAGTTAGATCAGAATTTCTTAATTAGGATATTTAATTAGATTTTCTATGTGTATAATGTAAGAGTGAATTACTCCAATACTAGTCTACAGCTAAGTATATGTAACATCAAAAATAAGTTGGTAGCAATACATTCTACAATAAAGTTTCTATATATAGCAAATGAATAGGTTCATTAATTTTTCATGCCCAAATTCCTCTTTCTTCTCTTCTTCAAATTTACCTGTTCAAATCTAGGAAATACCAAACATACAAGACAGAGATATTCTCAATTGTGACCCACAAAATATTAATAACCATGGTTCTTTATTATTATTATTATTATTTGATATAGCACCACTTAGAATCACCTATATATTAAGATCTGGTCAAGATGGCAGCATAGGCAGATGTGGCTCACTTGTTTGCACAACCACATCAAAATTACAACTAAAATACAGAACAACTGATGGGATACTCAATTGTTAGAAAAATTTAGTTTTAGGTAATAGCTAATAAACTTAGTAATCAATATATGTAAAAAGCTATTGTTTTAGAAACTGAAGGTATGACCCACCTTGACCCCAGGAGACCATAAGCAGTTCCATCTTTGTGCCTCAGGAGGGCTGCAAGCAATCAAAATGGTATCTGAGCCATTGTACTCCAGATGGAGAGGACCACTGCCCAAGGACACAAAGACCACCGCCCAGGACACAGATGAAAGAATGCTGCATCTTTTATCTGATTAACTTTTCCTCTGAATTCTAAACCCCTTACCTACACTTTTCTTCTACTTAGAAAAAGGGTCCATTTGTAATGGAATTTAAGATGGTCTATTAGGGTACAAAAAGGCCAGCTTTTCAGATCGCTGACCATCTGAATAATGCGCCCATAAAGATTCAATCCCTGTCTCTGCTTATTGGGTCTGGTAGGTCACAGGCAGCATGAATGCTGGCTTTTCTGGTTTCACAATCATAAGCCAGAAACATCAGAAATCAAGTTGAATGGAAGTCTGATAACCACAGAATTAAAGAAACCGCATCCATCAAGGTGGGTAGGAGGGACACAGACATGGAAAGGGCTGGTCTCTCATCCACATATTGTGCATAAAAATTCAGGAGGGATATATCAGGAGTGAGGAGTCTTAGCCCCATATCAGGCCCACTAGCCCAGGGTTTCAGTGCCAGGAAGATAAGTCCCCACAGCTTCTGGTTGCAAAAACTAGTGGGGATTGAGTTGGTGGAAGAAACTGCTAGAACCCTAAGCAGTTTATCTTAAAAAACCCACACATGGACTCACCTATTCATACTCACTCCCTTGGAGCTCCAGCATGGGGTAGCAGCTTGAAAGTCACCAGTGGTATACAGAGAGAAACTGAAGTGTCTGGCATCAAGGCCAGCAGAAGCCATTGTCTCTTTTCTGAACCCTCCCCCAATAGAGCCAGCAAGCTGGTGCCATATCTGAGACTCCATCAACTGGGCTAACACTGTTTGCCCCACCTTGGAGATCCCAGAGACTCCACCCCACCCTTGCCCACCTAAGCTGCTTTTCCATATGAATGGCTGGTCTTGGCTCAAGCTTCACAATTCCTAAAGCCTATCAAACAAGCAATAGCTGGCCTCAGTAAGCTCAAGGCCTGGCACTACCAGCAGACAGCTTAAATTCACAGCTTGGCTTTGCCTGAGAATCTCCAAGCCCAGCACAAGTAGCAGACATCTCAGATTGCTTTATATCTCAGGAAGAGTGCCCTGGGAAAAGCACAGGTGGGGGCTGACCTTGGTCTTCACTACCCAGGAAACCCCAGGGTCAGCACACTCAGTGGACAGCTATAGACCACATCGGAGCACCACCACCTGCTCCTCCACAGCTGATCCTCCACAGAGTGGGGAAGTTGGTGGTTAGTGGTCACAGCCAGTCCCTACAGCTGACTTGTCTAAGTAAATCCCTTCCACTGATCTTCCAACAGCAACCAAGTCTCAACTACAAAAGGAGAATGCCCTCAGCCAACATGAAGAGTACAGTTCGAGTACCCAGCTTGGGTGATAGGGGAGGCTGTAGCACTGAACCCTACAGGACACTTACTATATTAGATCACAGTACCAAGACATGGAATCAAAGCAGCTTTACCATATACACAGAAACAAATACAAGAAGGCTGCCTAATTGAGGAGGCAAATAACTGTGGCTCAGATGAAAGAAAAGAACAAAACACCAGAAAAAGAACTAAATTAAATGGCAGTAGCCAACCTGTCAGATGCAGAGTTCAAAACAGTGGTGATCAGGATGCTCAGGGAAATGATAGAATATGGCCACAAAATAAAGGAAGACATGAAGTTGTACAAAGTGAAATAAAGAAAAATATACAGGGGACCAACAGTGGTGGGAAGAAAGCTGGGATTCTGATCAACGATTTGGAATGAAAGGAAGAAATGAACATTCACCTGGAACAGAAAGAAGAAACAAGAATTGAAAAAAACAAGGAAAGGATTAGGTACCTTGGGGGCAACTTTAAATGTACTAACATACTAATCATAAGGGTGCTAGAAAGGAGGAGAAAGTACAAGAAACTTAAAACTTATTTGAAAAATATAATGAAAGAAAATTTCCCTAATCTGGCAAAGGAAATAGATATACTAATCCAGGAAGCACAGAGAGTCCCAAACAAGGTGGACTCAAAGAGGACCACACCAAGAGATATCATAATTATAATGCCTAAGGTTAAAGATAAAAAGAGAATCTTAAAAGCAGCAAGAGAAATGCAGAGAGTTACCTACAAAGGGGTGCCTATAAGACTATCAGCTGATTTCTCAAAAGAAACTTTGCAGTTAAGAAGGGGCTAGCAAAAAGTAGTCAAAGTGATGAAAAGCAAGGACCTACAACCAAGATTACTCTATTCAGCAATGCTATCATTGAGAATGGAAGGTCAGATAAAGTGCTTCCCAGACAAGGTAAAGCTAAGAGTTCATCATCATGAAGCCATTATAGGAAATGTTAAAGGGACTTATTTAAGAAAAAGGAGATTAAAACTATGAACATTAAAATGACAACAAACTGACAACTATCAACAACTGAATCTAAAAAATAACAACCAAAACAAACTAAGCAAATAACCAGAACAAGAACAGAATCATAGGAATGGGGGATCATTTGGAGGATTGTTAGAAGGGAGGGGGAAGGATGAGAAAGAGGGAAAAGGTGCAGGGATCAAGAAGCATAACTGGTAGGAAAAAAATAGGGGGATGTTAAGAACAGTATAGGAAAGGGTGAAGCCAAATAATTTACATGCATAACCCATGGACAGGAACTAAGTTGGGAGAGGGTTGCTGGAGGGAAGTGGGGTACTGGCCAGAGGAGGGCAAAGGGGAAAAATAGGGGCAAGTGTAACAGCATAATCAATAAAATATATTTTAAGTTGCAAAAAACCAAAATCACCTATGTATCCAACTTACCAACTTTATTGTAATCTTACTTTGAAACTAGGGTAATATCTTCTACTTTTTTGAAATCTCAAACTATGCCCTTTAGGAATTCATAGTCTTCTCTCCTGGAAAATATTAGTTGCTTAACTAATTAAAAATATTAATGGAAGCAGCAATTCAATTTACTTAGCTGTTCATGAGCACTGATCTAAAAAATTGCTTGGGAAGGTCTATGGATTTAATTACCTTAATTATGACTGAATGCAGTTAATGCTTAATTTTTTTACATTAACATATATAATAAATAAATTTTGTTTTCACATTAACATATATAAAAAAAAAACTTTTGTTACACTTCATGAAGCATAGTATCACCCATAAACCTCTAATATATAAAAAATATTACATGTATACATCTATATGTATGTATTATTGAAGATGTATTTATTTACACATAAATTTATTAGCTAAAAAAAATCCTCTACATTTCACATTAAACTGAAGTCTCAGAGCCTCTGTCTACTTTGTAATATGGAAATAATATAAAAAAGCCTTTGCTTCTTGCAAGACTCTGTTAATCTTCCACAGATATAATGCTACATTTAAGAAAAGTCTAAGAAATGAGAAATGAAAAGTCCCATTAAATATAAAAAAGTTATTTTTATAAGCAATGTACTGGCTAAACATACATTAAGGCACACAGACATTAATATATTAAAATACATGTTCCTGTCAAGATGGTGGTATATGTAAATGAATACTCAGAAACTCCCACAACCACATTAAAAATTACAACTAAATTACCAAAAAACCATCATTCAAAATGCATGAAACTTAGCTGAACAGAAGTCCTATAACTAAGGATATAAAGAAAAAACCACATTGAAACTGGTAGGAAGTGTGAAGACCCAGAAAGGGGTGATCCCACACCCACATGTGTCAGATAAAAACCAGGAGGGATATCTTGGCTGCGGAGGTCCACCCTAAAGAGTAGGGGTAGTGGTGGGGTTTCCAGCCCCACATTGGGCAACACAGCCCAAGGTTCTAAGTGCCAGTAGAGAATTCCTGCTGTGAAAACCAGCGGGGATTCTGGTTGAGTGAGACAGAGGGCTACTGGGGTCTTCTTAAAGATCCCTCTGCATGGACTTGAACTCACTCACTCTGAGCTCCAGGGCTGGGGGAGCAGCTTGAAAGGTGCCAAGAACAATGGTGAGAAATTGAATTGTCCAGTGAGGTCTGGAGGGGCAGCTCTCTCTCAGATAAAAGTGTTGGCAGAGGCCATTGTTTCTTTGCAGAGCCTTCCTCCACAGAACAAACAGGTGGGCACAAGTCTCTATCAACCTGGTTAACACTGTTTGCCTTGCTCTGGTGATTTCCTGAGACTCTGCTCCATCCAATTTTAGGGCCTACTCAGCATGTTTCCAGTGGCTTTTCCATACAAAATCTTTGCTAATGCTTCAGACTTTCCTGAAACCTCTTAAACCAGTAGCCTTTGGCCTCTGCATGCCCCGTACCTCTTGCTAAGTGGCCCCAGTCCCTGCACTAGTGGCAGCTAGCCTTGGTTCACGGCTTGGTCTTTCCTGGGCACCTCCAAGTCCAGAACAAATGGCATCCAACTGCAGATTACTTTGTAGCTCATGTTGGATGGCCCCAAGTAGGGCACCCAACTGAGAATTTCAGACCACTTCAGATTACAACCCAGCTACTTCCATGAGCAATACACTAAAAGGGTAGACTTTTTTATGTGAACATAAAAGCCACACTTAAATGAGTCTTGCTGCATGGGGTAGGCCTCTGCACAGCAGCTTCTCCTCTCTCATTAGAGTTGAACCTGGAAGCCAATTGGCCTGGGAGTCAACCCTTCCCTCTGATATGCCAAAAAGCAATCAAAGTCCAGCTACAACTGGACAGTTGCACACAGCCAACATGAGGCACATCTAGAGCACCCAGCCTAAAGGACCACGGAGGATGTGCCACTGGGCCCTAAAGATAGCCTACTACATAAGGTCACTCACCAAGACTGGGATATTCAGAAGTTCCACCTACTGTACAGAAATAAACACAGGCAGCAACCAAAATGAAGAGAGAAAGAAACAATTTTTAAATGAAAGAATAGAAGAAATATCCAGAGATACTAAATTAAATGGAGGCATGTAAACTACCAGACACAGAATTCAAAACACTGGTAGGAAGAATGGTCAAGGAACTTAGTGAGAACTTCAGCAGTATAAAAAAAGACATGGAAACCATCAAAAAGAACCAGTTATAAATAAAGCATATATTAATTGTAATGAAGATAAACTAGAGGGAATCAACAGTAAAGAAGATGAAGCAGGGAATCCAATCAATGAGTTGGAAGGTAAGGAAGCAGAAAACCCCAGTCAAAGACAGTAAAAAGAAAAAAAATTGTTAAAAAATGAGAATAGTTTAAGGAACCTCTGGGACAACAATAAGTGTACTGACATTTAGATTATGGGGGTGCCAGAAGTAGAAGAGAGAGCAAGAAATCTAAAAATAATGATAGAAAACTTTCTTAACCTGGTAAAAAAATACACATATAAGTCCAGGAATTGCAGAAAGTCTCAAACAAAATGCATTCAAAACACATCATAATTGAAATGCCAAAGTTAAAGACAAAGAATCTTAAAAGCAGCATGAGAAAAGTAGTTAGTTACCTACAAGAGAGCTCCCATAAGACTGTCAGCTGAATTCTCAAGAGACACCCTTCAGGCCAGAAGGGATTGGCACAGAATATTTAAAGATATGAAAAGCAAGGACCTACAATCAAAATTACTCTACCAAGCAAAATATCATTTAGAATTGAAGGACAAATAGAATGCTTACCAGTCAAGAAAAAGCTGAAGGAGTTAATCACCACCAAACCAGTATGATGAGAAATAATAAAGGGTTTCTTTAGGAAGAAGAAGAAAACAAGATAAAAAATATGAAAAATAAAATGACAATATACACATATCTATCAACAAGTACTTTAAATGCAAGTGGATTAAATGTTCCAGTCAAAAGATATGATGACCAAATGAATGGATAACAAAACAAGATCCTTAAATATGCTGTACACAAGAGAGTCACTTCAGATCAAAAAACCTGAACAGACACTTCTCTAAAGATGACATACCAGATGACCAACAGACATATAAAAAGATGCTCAATGTCACTAATCATCAGAGAAATACAAACTAAAACCACAATGAGATTATCACCTCACACCAGACAGAACGGCTATCACCAATAAAACAACAAACAACAAATTTGACGAAGATATCAAAAAGGAAACTCATACACTGCTGGTGGGAATGCAGATTGGTGCAGCTACTATAGAAAACAATATGGATGCTCCTCAAAAAATTAAAAATGAAACTGCCTTATGACCCAGTGATTCCATTTCTGGATATATATCCAAAGAAACCCAAATCACTAATTTGAAAATATATATGCACCTCTAGGTCTATTCCAGAGTTATTTACAATAGCCCAGCTATGAAAGCAACCCAGGTGCCCATCAAATGATGAGTGGATACAATAGCTGGGGTCCATATATACAATGAAATATTACTCAGCCATAAAAGAATAAAATCTTACCATTTTCAATGGCATGGGTCAACCTAGAGGGTGTTATGCTAAATGAAATAAGTCAGTCAAAGAAAGAAAAATACCATATGACTTTACTTATATGTGGAATCTAAAAAACAATATAAACAAACAAACCAAATGGAAACAGACTCATAGATAAAGAAAACAGATTGATGGCTGGCAAATGGAAGGGGATTGAGAGGATGGGTGATAAAGGTGAAGGGATTGAGAAGTACAGATTGTTAGTTACAAAATGGTTGTGGGGGGTATAAGGTACAGCCTAGGGAATATAGTCATTAATGTTCTAATAACTATGTATGGTGTGAGTTGGGTACTGCAGATATCAGGGGAAACACTTTGTAAATTATATGATTGTGTAACCACCATGATGTATACCTGAAACAAATACAAAATAATATTAAATGTAAACTTTAATGGAAAAAAAACATGAAAGTTAGAAATAAATACAAATAGGTAAGAGCAAGAATGCAAATATCTATATCTATTTTTTCTGTGACCTGGTAGATGACTTTTCTTCTTAGCTAAAAGGGCTTGACTTTAAAATTTCAAGTGTAAGTAACTGTGATGTAAGGTCAGAGGAAAATTAAAATTTACATAATTATGTCAACAAAACGAAAATGTAACCTACTGAATAAGAGAAAGTCATTGAGGCTAGTATCCAAAATGTATAAAGAACTGGTACAACTTAATAGCAAAAAAACAACAATCCAATTTTTAAAATTATATTTTTCCAGAGAAGACATAGATGGTCAACATTACATGAGAAGATGCTTAATGTCATTAATCATCAAGAAAATGCAAATCAAAACTGCAAGGAACTATCATCTCACACCTGTTAGACTGGCTATTATCAAAAAGATAAGAAATAACCAAATGTTGGGGACCATGTGGAGAGAAGGAAACACTTGTATACTGTCAGTGAAAATGTAAATTATTACATCCACTATATCCACTATGGAATACAATATAGAGGTTCTTCAAACAATTAAAAATAGAACTATATGATACAGCAATCCATTTCTAGGAACCCATCAAAAGAAATTAAAGAGTGGGGGAAGATGGCCGCGAAGTAGGGACAGTGTTCTCAGCTCGCTCCTGTTAAGGAGAGAATCCAGGAACGAATGCAGAGAGGAGTGACTGAGTGAGTGTGGATCTCTGATCACGTGAATGGGGAGGAGATTGTGGGAGCAGCGTGGAGGGGGGTGGAGGGGTTTACCACACACTGCAGGCTGAGTCATTCCGAGACTCCGAGACTCCGTGCGTTTGCAATATCAAGCCGGAGAGCTCACTAGCCGGGAGTGAATTCTTGTAGGGAGTTAGGGAGAGGATTTGGCCGAAAAAGCCAGAGGAGGGAGAGAACAGTGAACAACCAGGACTGGGAGAAAGTGTGCGATCTGAGTCTAGAGGGAAAACTCTTCAGCTGCAACCTCCGGCCGAAAGCTCGGCACTTTGAATGAGCCCAGCACTAGCGCTAGGGCCCTACAGATCAAAGGAGCAGTTTTGGGGCAAGGAAATCGGCAGCACAGAAAAGCTGCTGCGGAACTCCGGACCGGGGGAGAATTGAGCAATCGCGCTAGAATTCCACAGAACAAAAGGCGGGTTTGGGGCTAGGAGAGAAATAGGACGTGCAGGGTGTGTAAGTAGGGAAGAGAGCGGAGGTTCTGGAGTGGAGACGGTTTTAGGGCAAGGAGAAGGGGCCGCAGGGAAAGGCTGCTGTGGAGCGCCAGACTGGCAGAGAGCTCCGGGGTAGGAGAGCGCTGCGCTGACCGACCACACTAGAATCCTACAGAACAAAGGGACGGTGCTGTGGCGGGAAGAAAGATAGAGCGCGCAGGCCTATAGACAGGGAAGCCAGCAGAAGCTGTAGCTCAGAATAGAGACAGTTTTGGGGCAAGGAGAAGAGTACATGCAGGAAAGCTGCTGCAAAGCTCCAGACTAGGGGAGAGGCCCTGGGCAGGAAAGGGCCACTGGGCCTGGCGCTTTCCACCGACTGTGCCAGAGTCCTGCAGAACAAAAGGACGATCTTGAGACAGAGAGAGAGGTAGGGTGCGCAAGCATATAGACAGGGAAGAGAGCAGAAGCTGTAGCCTGGGAATAGAGACAGGACTGGAGGCAGGGCGAGGATTGCTGGCAGGCACAGGCTGGACCAACAGAGGGAAAGAGTAGCTGGACAAGCCTGAGGAGGGCTGAGGCTGCCTCAGGAGGGAACAACTAAAGGCAGCTCACAGCAGAGCGGTGGTAGGCCCACGAAAAAAAGATTAGCAATCTCAGAATCAAGCAGAACCCTCCCACAGCCAGCCAACCAACCAGAAAAGATTTGAAAGTCATGGAATTTTGAATAGGAGTGGACTCAGGAAGGAAGCAAGGAAAAACAAACAAACCAAAAATACCCAGAGACTGTGCCTAAAAGTTGAATTGAGTTAAAATCCTCATTCTTTTATCTCTCACTCTCTCTCTAACTGCCCCTACCGTCAGTCCCCTCTTATTCTCTCTCCTTTTCTCCCCTCCTCTTCTCTCCCTTCTCTCCCCTTAGCATGTCTCCCCTGCATCCTATTCTGTTAATATTTTAATTTTAAATTCTCTCCCTTTCTCACCCTCTCCTTTCTCTGCACTACGCACCTTCAATTTTATTAAATTTCTTTCTTTATTTTGCCCCCCTTCAGTCTACATTCGTTTTCCTTTCATCCCTTGTCCTTATTTTCCTTCTCTCCCTATACATATACTCTCTCTCTCCATATTCCACTTTATATTCTAATCTTTTAATATTCAAATTATAATTCTAATCTATCCCCCTCTCCCTTCACTCTCCCATTCTTACCTCTTCTCTTTTTCTACCCCATCCCCTCACTTCTTTCTCTACCTCTTGTATTTCTCTCCTTCATCCTATCTTTTGTCAACTCTTCAATTTCAATCCTCCCCTCCCTAATATCTCCTCTTCCTCCTGATTTCCTTCCCTCCTCTGAGCTCTTTTCCTCCCACATCCTCTTGCTTTCCTATCTCCTATTCCTCTCTCTCTCTATTCACCTTTTCTCTCTATCTTGCAACTTTATATCATGTTTTAATCTCCTAATCTTTTTTATAATATATAATTTAAAAAAGAATTTTAATTCAGTACCCCCTCTTCTACCTCCCCTTCTTCTTTCGTTCTCTCTCCTACCCTTCTCTTCTCTACTCTCTCTCTCTCTTTCCTCTCTCCCTTCCTGTCTTGCTATTTTCTACTCTGTATTTTTATTCTTAAAAAATTCTTTCTCAATCTGTTTCCTACCTTCTAACCTCCCCAGCCCTCTCTTTCAATTTCAGGCTGTCTGTCTACCTGGATGTCTGTTGTGTCTACCCTACCTCCCATGCTAATCATATAGTATATACCGATTATATAATCCTAATACTATACACTTCCACTTTCTCACTCCACACTGTAACCCTCCCCTCCTTTTCAAACATACAGTGTGTTAATTGCTCTCATACATAACCTTGATCCCAATTGCTAATATCAATACTCTATCAACTTCCAGCTCAAAAATTACCCTTCCTTCATTTAAAACAACTCCTTTCTGTTTCTCCTACGAAATAAGAGTCCCAGTATCTCCACAAGTATATTAACATGGGCTCATTTGCAGCCTATAGTGAGATTGCAGTTGGGGGAGATATTGGAGGGTGTGGATTTCTTGCCTGGGTTGTGTGATTATGTTTTAGCAGCACCTCCACAAAAGATCTCTAGACAAGGTGGGCAGAGTGACTCTCAATCAACTAACCAGAGAAAAAGATCCACCAAAAAGTAGCTGAAATACAACCAGACAGATTAAAGAAATATCATCAATGACAACACAGATGGAGATCCAGGAGGGCGGAGGAGTAAGTGGAAGCTACACTAACCTCCTCCAAAAACCAGCCAGTGCTGACTCAGCCCCAGTACAGCAGATAGACCATTCCCCTCCAAGTGGCATCATACTAAGGGGAAATAAAAGCCCTAACTGCAGGAATTAAGCTGCCACACCCACGGTCCTTAAGCCTGACGGCCAATCACAGATTGAATATATTAACAACTAAAGAAGAGAGACAAAGGCAGTAGATCAATGGAAGTCCCCAATAGGCTGCCTAGGGCCAGTCTGGTACATGACCTGACGCTACCAGAGGCAGATCCAGGAAGAGCAGATCATTCTAAGAGCACCAACAAACAATAGGAATCACAAAAATGGGGAGACAGAGAAACAATCCCCCATCAAAAGGAAAGGTAGAATCCCCAGAGAGAGTGCTAAGTGAAATAGAGGGGAGCAAAATATCAGATACGGAATTTAAAACATGGATTATGGAGAAGCTAAATTAGCTCAGCGGAAACTACAAAGAACTCCAGGGAAACTACAAGGAACTCCAGAAAAACTACAAGGAACTCACAGAGAATTACACGAGCATGAAAAAGGACATAGAAGCTATCAATAAGAGCAAGGAGGAAATGAAGAATACGATCTCTGAATTGAAGAACACAGTAGAAGGAATTAAAAGCAGGCGAGAGGAAGCAGAAGATCGGATCAGCGAGCTGGAGGACAACGTACACAAAAACTCCCAGACAATGCAACAAAATGAAAAAAGACTGAACAAGACTGAAGAGGTTCTAAGACAGCTGCAAGACAACATGAAACGTAATAATATCCGTATCTTGGGAATTCCAGAAGGAGAAGAAGAAGAGCAAGGGATAGAAAACCTCTTTGAAAAACTAATGACAGAAAACTTCCCGCACATGAGGAGAGAAAGAGTCACGCAAATCCAGGAAGCACAGAGAGTCCCAATGAAGATGAACCCCAACAGGCCCACCTCAAGACATATCATAATTAAAATGACAACATTCAAAGACAAAGAAAGAATCCTAAAAGCAGCAAGAGAGAAACAACGAATAACATACAAGGGAGCTCCAATAAGGCTATCCTCAGATTTCTGAGCAGAAACACTACAAGCCAGAAGGGAATGGCAAAAAGTATTCCAAGCAATGAAAAACAATGGCCTACAACCAAGAATACTCTATCCAGCAAGGCTCTCATTCAAAATGGAAGGCGAAATAAGGAGTTTCTCAGACAAAGGAAGACTAAAAGAATACATCTCCACCAAACCAGCAATGCAAGAGATGCTAAAGGGTCTGCTCTAAGAAGATAAAGAAACAGAGAGAGACAGAGAAGAACACCAATACAAAGGGGAAAAATGACAATGAATAAGTACTTATCGGTAATAACCTTAAATGTAAATGGATTAAACGCTCCAATTAAAAGACATAGGGTAGCTGAATGGATTAGAAAGAATGACCCACATATATGCTGTCTACAGGAGACACACCTTAGAACAAAAGATCTACACAGACTGAAAGTAAAGGGATGGAAAAAAGTATTTCAAGCAAATGGACATGAAAAAAAAGCCGGGGTAGCAATACTTATATCAGACAAAACAGATTTCACAGCAGAGTCCATAAAAAGAGACAAAGAAGGGCATTTCATATTACTTAAGGGAAAAATCCATCAAGAAGATATAACCCTTATAAATATATATGCACCCAACTTAGGAGCACCCAAATATATAAGGAACATTTTGAAAGACTCCAAGAAAGATATAGACAGCAACACACTCATCGTAGGGGACTTTAACACCCCATTGTCAACAATGGACAGATCTTCAAAGCAAAGAAACACCAAAGATATTGAGGTACTGAACAACACTCTAGATCAAACGGACTTAGTCGATATATATAGAAGTTTTCACCCCAAAGAAGCAAAATATACATATTTCTCAAGTGCACATGGAACATTTGCAAAGATAGACCACATGGTAGGACACAAAACAAGCCTCAATAAATTCAAGAAAATTGAAATTATATTAAGCATCTTCTCAGATCACAATGGCTTAAAATTGGAAATCAACCTCAAGGAAAAAAACTCAAAAACATTCAAAGTCATGGAGAATGAATAACATGCTATTAAATAATGAATGGGTTAACAATGACATCAAGGAAGAAATCAAAAAGTTTCTGGAAACCAATGATAACGAACACACAACAACCCAAAACCTATGGGATACAGCGAAAGCAGTCCTAGGAGGAAAGTTCATAGCAATACAGGCCTACCTAAAAAAGCTAGAAGAATCTCTAATAAAAAATTTAACCCTACAGCTACAAGAACTAGAGGAAGAACAACAAGCAAAACCCCGATCAAGTAGAAGGAAGGAAATCATCAAGATCAGAGCAGAATTAAATGACATAGAGTCTAAAGTAACAATTCAAAAGATCAACAAAAGTAGGAGCTGGTTCTTTGAAAAGATAAACAAAATTGACAAGCCTTTAACCAGGCTCATCAAGAAAAAAAGAGAGGACCCAAATAAATAAAATCAGAAACGAAAGAGGAGAAATCACAACTGATACAACAGAAATACAAAGGATTATAAGAAATTATTACGAACAACTGTATGGCAAGAAATTTGACAACCTAGAGGAAATGGACAAATTCCTGGAAAACTATAGTCTTCCCAAACTGAATCAAGAAGAAGCAGAAAGTCTGAATAGACCAATAACAGCTAGTGAAAATTGAAGCAGTAATCAAAAAACTCCCAACACACAAAAGCCCAGGACCGGATGGCTTCACAAGTTAATTCTACAAAACATTTAGGAAAGAACTAACTCCTATCCTCCTCAGACTATTCCAAAAGATACAAGAAGAGGGAAGACTCCCAAACTCGTTCTATGAAGCCAGTATAACCCTAATTCCAAAACCAGATCAAGACACAACAAAGAAAGAAAACTACAGGCCAATATCGCTGATGAACATAGATGCTAAAATCCTCAACAAAATATTGGCAAACCGGATCCAGCAACACATTAGAAAGGTCATACACCACGATCAAGTAGGATTCATCCCAGGGATGCAAGGATGGTTTAATATTCACAAATCAATAAACGTAATACACCACATAAACAAAATGAAAGACAAAAACCACATGATCATATCAATAGATGCGGAAAAAGCATTTGATAAAGTACAACACCCATTTATGATAAAAACTCTCAGCAAAATGGGAATAGAGGGAGCATACCTCAACATAATAAAGGCCATATATGAGAAACCTGAAGCCAACATCATACTCAATGGGCAAAAACTGAGAGTATTCCCCCTGAGACCAGGAACAAGACAAGGATGTCCGCTCTCTCCACTCCTATTCAACATAGTCTTGGAAGTTCTAGCCACAGCAATCAGACAAGAAAGAGAAATAAAAGGCATCCAAATTGGAAAAGAGGAAGTAAAACTGTCATTATTTGCAGATGACATGATAGTGTACACAGAAAATCCTTTAGATTCCACAAAAAAACTACTCAACCTAATAAGTGAATTCGGCAAAATAGCAGGATACAGAGTCAATATTAAGAAATCGAAAGCATTTTTATACACCAACAATAAAAACTCAGAGATAGAAACTGAAAGAAAAATCCCATTTACCATAGCAACAAGAAAAATAAAATACCTAGGAATAAACTTAACCAAGGAGGTAAAAGACCTGTACACAGAAAACTACATAACACTGAAGAAAGAAATTAAAGAAGATACAAATAAATGGAAGCATATATCATGCTCATGGATGGGAAGAATCAACATCATTAAAATGTTCATACTACCCAAAGCAATTTATAGATTCAATGCAATCCCTATTAAAATACCAGCAACATATTTCACAGACCTAGAACAAATACTTCAAAAATTTATATGGAACCAAAAAAGAGCCCGAATAGCCACAGCAATTTTGAGGAAGAACACAGTAGGAGGAATCACAATACCTGATATCAAACTATACTACAAGGCCACGGTAATCAAAACAGTCTGGTACTGGCATAAAAACAGACATATAGATCAATGGAACAGAATAGAGAGCCCAGAAATAAACCCAGGTTCATATGGTCAACTAATATATGACAAAGGGGGAAAGAACATCAAATGGAGTGAAAAGAGCCTCTTCAACAAATGGTGTTGGGAGAACTGGACAGGGACATGCAAAAAAATGAAACTAGACCACCAACTCACACCATACACTAGAATAAACTCAAAATGGATCAAAGACTTAAATGTAAGCCATGATACCATAAAAGTCCTAGAGGAAAAAATAGGCAGGAAAATTTCAGATATCCCACGTAGCAACATTTTCACTGATATATCTCCTAAGGCAAGGGAAATAAAGGAAAGAATAAACAAATAGGACTACATCAAACTAAAAAGTTTCTGCTCAGCTAAAGAAAACATCAGCAAGATGCAATGGAAACCAGCCATATGGGAAAATATATTCGCCAATGACATCTCAGACAAGGGTTTGATCTCCAAAATATATAAAGAACTCATATGACTCAACACCAAGAAGACAGACAACCCAATTAAAAAATGGGCAAAGGACCTGAACAAACACTTCTCCAAAGAAGACATACAGAGGGCCCATAGACATATGAAAGTATGCTCAACATCACTAGCCATAAGAGAGATGCAAATAAAAACCACAATGAGATACCACCTCACACCAGTCAGAATGGCCATCATCAACAAACCAACAAACAACTTGTGCTGGAGAGGATGCGGAGAAATGGGAACCTTGGTGCATTGCTGGTGGCAATGCAGATTGGTGCAGCCACTGTGGAAAACAGTTTGGAATTTCCTCAAAAACTAAAAATGAAACTGCCTTTTGAACCAGCAATTCCATTGCTAGGATTATATCCAAAAAATCCTGAAACACCAATTCAAAAGAACCTATGCACCCCTATGTTCATAGCAGCACTATTTACAATAGCCAAGTGCTGGAAACAACCTAAATGCCCATCTGTAGATGAGTGGATCCAAAAACTGTGGTACATTTACACAATGGAGTTCTATGTAGCAGAAAGAAAGAAGGAACTTCTACCATTTGCAACAACATGGATGGAACTAGAGAAAATTATGCTTAGTGAAATAAGCCAGGCAACAAAAGAAAAATAACTTATGCTGTCACCTATTACAGGAAACTAATGAACAACACAAACAAATGAGCAAAATTGAACCAGAGGTATGTAAACAAGAAGTAGACTAATAGTAACAAGGGGGGAGGCGGGAGGAAGAGAAGTGTGTAAGAAGTGGAAGGGTCAAGTAAAAAAAAAATAAAACATGTATGAATGACCCATGGACATGGGCAACTGAGTGGAGACTGAATGTGGGGGAAGGGAGGGGCATGGTGCAGGGAAGCAAGAGGGGTAAAAAAGTGAGACAACTGTAATGGAAAAACAAACAAAAAATATTTTTTTAGTGGTTGAAAAATGAAAATATGAAGAATGGAAATGCCAGTTCAGTGAATATTAGGACAAAGATTTTCCTTCATGTTGTATATTTTTCTCCCTATTTGATCCCTCCAGAGTTTGGCATTCTAAACAAATAAGTAATGACATAAGTTCCTTTGCATAGAACTAATAAGACCAGTTGTTAATAGAGGTTCCTTTTTTTTTTTTTTTTTTTTTTTTTTTACCAAGTCTTTGACTGGAAAGTCAAGCCTAAAGGAAACATACTTGGGCTCAGGTTGTTACCAAAAAGCCCTGAGGAACTGGGAATGACTTTCAAAGGTAATAAAAGCCCGTGAGATAAAAGGCCTGGTACCATGGTTGGTTGTGCGGTCCACAGCAATCTCTCCAGGGAAGGAACGAAGGTTGTTTTCCTGAAAGATGGCTAGAAGGGACCTTAAGGCACAATGAAAAGCCAGAAGGACTTGGAAAAAACAGGTGTGTACAGGCAAGGATGAATGCCAGATATGTGGCTCAGCTTCTGTGCTCTGAAGAACAGACTGAGGGTCACCCCAAATATTCCTTGGGTAAGTTCCAGCAAAGCAGAACTAAAGATCATAAGTGATCATTTGTGCTCTTGTTATGTTTATGCAAATGAACAGGATAAATTAAAAATGGACTTAATGTAGTCCCTTTAAAGACAAGGAGGGTAATCTTAGGAAGAAAAATCATTATTCAAGGAAAATCACAATGAACAGTAGTAGAGTATAAAATAGGGCAACTAACCGTCTTAAAAGTTTCTTCTCATTTAAAATATGGTTTCACTTGAAAATTAAACCATGTCTATGATATCATCAAAGATATTCAAGTTGCAGGCAAATAGAATTTCAAGTGCCTTGCAACTGAATGTCTTCCCAATAAGACAGTCTTACAGATTTAGAGACTTGTTTGTGGGTTATGTTACATAAATTAACACGTGTTTTCTGTTTTCAAAGGACATAAGCCTATGATCGCATTACCTGAGTGATTGTCTGTACGCATAAGCCTCACTTAATCCTGTCTGCAGCGCTGCCTCCTGAGACTCAACGGTTTGGCTTAACTAAATGGCTGGGTTGGTGAAGAATGGGGTGGTCTGTGGGCTTCACTTTAAAACTTGTTTCTCTTTTCTATCCTAATGGCTTGGAGAGAAAAGGCCCAGAGGTCTGAGAGGGGGGAAACCTAAACTATTTCCCTCAGCCCAAACTAAGTATAATGGGCAAAAGGGTTTTGGACAGGTGAGATGTGCCTAGAACACCTTCCTCCAAAGAAGCCCCCCCCTTTTTTTTTCTTTCTCCTAATATGGAACATTGAAAAATTAATCCCTGCCTTTTGTCATCTAGTAGTTATGGATTGAATGATGTCTTTTAACCCTTTTCGCCAAATCTGTTGCCCCCAGAATACAACAAGGATGCCAGCCTGTTAAACCAAGCATGCCGTTGTCCGGAGGCAGCCAACTGACCTGGAGTCTGCACGATCCTTCCCCATGTGGGAAGGCCACCCTCCCCTCCACACCCCCACTATTATTAGGGTTTTCTGGACCCAGGGGTAGGTAGGACGACGACCATGTCCAGCTTGAAGCAGCTAGAGGAGCTTGAGACCTTCGCCCATTGTCCTTTACAAGATTACAAAGGGTCCTAATATTTGAGAGGGGGGGATAGTTATTTTTTACGAACCAGGGGTATTGACTTGGGGGAGGATTGCTGGGGGAGGGAGATGCTGGGTGGAGGGGAGCAAAGGGGAGAAAATTGAAACTGTTGTAACAATATAATCAATAAAAAAACATTAAAAAAAAAGAAAAAAAAAAGAAATTGAAAACACTAACTTGGAAAGATAGTTACATCACCATGTTCATAGCAGCATAACTTAAAATAGCCAAAATATGGAAAAAGCCTAAGTGTCCATCAATGAATGAATGAATAAAGAAATAGTGATGAATGAATAATAATGAACTATTATTCAGCCATAAAATAGAATGAAGTCTTGAAGCCATTTGAGACAACATGGATAGAACTTGAGGACACTGTGCTAAATCAAATAAGTCAGATAAAGAAAGAAAAATATAGTATAATCTCCCTTATATATTAAAAAAACACAACACCAATCTCATAGCTACACAGAATAGATGGGTGGTTGCCAGAGGTGGTGGGTGGAATTGTAGGATAAATAGGGGAAGGAGGTCAAAGTTTAAAATAAAAACAGTTGATTTGAATATACTTGAAGAAACTGAGAGCAATTTGGGAAATAAAGACAGAATCCTAGACCAAGAAGGTGATATATATTTAAATCTTGAGCCCTTCTAAAAAATTTTCAAGGGAAAGAACACCCAAAATTTTTTGGCACATATTTTGTACATCATGCATCCGCTACTGATCCTGATAATAACCCAATGAAGTAGGAGTTATTAATAGATTTAACAGATGAGTAAATTGAGTTTTACTGGAGGTAAGAAACTTTTCAAAACTTGTATACATAGTAAATGGCAGTATCAAGATTCAACCCTATTTTCTATCTTAATTCCAAAGCCCATCATACTCTTTTTGTTATGCTGCTTCTAAAAAAAATTAAATTATATAGTGAACGCTACTATTACAAGATTCTAGTATGTGAATATGCCTGTGTATGTGAGTGTTTGTGGTGTGTATATACAGGTACATGATCTCTATAATATCTATATTTTTAATATGTGTTACAAACCTAATATAAATTAATAAAATATAGCTATTTAACCCTGGCTGGTGTGGCTCAGTGGATTGAGTGTCGGCCTGTGAACCAAAGGGTCCCAGTTCAATTCCCAGTCAGGGCACATGCCTGGGTTGTAGGCCAGGTTCCCGGTTGGGGGCGTGCACAAGGCAACCACACATTGATGTTTCTCTCCCTGTCTTTCTCTCTCCCTTCCCCTCTCTCTAAAAATAAATAAATAAAATCTTTAAAAAATAGCTATTAATAATAATCTACTTTGAAAGAAGAAAATTAAAAATGTTGATTTTTTAATGATATAAAGCCTTTAAAATTAATGAACTTGTAGGGTGTATTTTGGTAAGAAAAATTATATTCAATATGCTTGTAAGGAAAAACAATCTTTGTGAACATTAAAGAAATACCCAATATTTTTATTTGAAAGAATTAATTGATTTAATAAGCAATATCTAAAAAACCCTTCAATAGGTTCACTGACGTTGAATAGAACAGAGAAAATATTTTACCTGTTTTCCTCATTTTGTGTCCGAGCTCATTAAGTACTTCTTTCTATATCTCGATAGCTGGGGACACTGATGTGGTTAAGTGTTTGTATTTTATTTGTTATTAATGTATGCCTACTTATATTCATTCTGCCAGTACCTAGTCAATCACAAATTGTTCTGACCTAAGAGAGATTGCCTTAGTTCTTAAATAGAAATGCACAAAAGAAGCTCTATTTCAACATCTCCTTGTCTAGCACGTCATTCTGGCTTTGCTTGTGGTATTCTACCTGCAGATGGAGTCTAGCTCTTGAACTCCAGCTTCCATTTGGCTGATTTCTCTTCTTATATTTCATTTTCCATTGCCAGTCTCTGGAACTCAGACACCCTGGGTTTGTAAGTACGTTTTGGGTCGTTGATCAAACTGATGAATCCCCTTGATGTGGAAGCATCTGCCCCTATCTGGACCCAGACAGTTCACCTGCCCATCTGGGCCTTTGTTAAGTCATCTCCTTTCTTGGATCTTCATTAATTGCCTGTCTTGTTTTGCTTGAATTGGCATTCCAGATGCTGGCCTTTTCTTCAACCTTGTTTTTTTCTTTGTGACTCATACCTAGGTATCATATTCTTAGTATTATAAATTATTTTATTTAGATCTCATGAAATCTTTCCCTGAACAACTTCCCTGATCACAGCATGATATCTACCAAGGAACTCAATTTCATTTTAATTATATTTATTGTTGAAAAGTTCATTCTCATTTTGAGTCAAAATTCACCTTCCTATATTTCTTCCTAGTTGGCCTCTCTGACAATGAGCACAATGCTTGTGTATTATAGACAATAAACAGTAGCTGTTATTATTATTTATAACTCAAAATTTTCAGTTGAAAGATGTTTCTCTCCATGGAAAATAATACAGTGGGAAAAAAAGCTGTAAGTTACTCAGAAAGTATAAGCAACTTGCCAAACATTATAATTAGTAAATTGTAATTCAATATTAACATAAGCTATTTCAGTTTAGTTACTTTTTTCCCTGTGATTTTGATTTCACTCAATCACACTGTGTCTACGCACTCCCATGGTTATAGTCTTGACATTGACAAAAACTGCAACCTCTACATAATCTCAACTTCAGTTAGTCACCCTCTAAACTTTACTGCCTATCTCTCTAAATAATTCCTTCTAGAATCCAGAAATCCTTTTTTCCCATTAAAACCATTGATACATTCATCCTACTTCTTTTGTTCTATGTGGTTTTTTTTGCCTCTTTAACCAGCCTAAAATTCACCATGAGCAGTCATAAGTACTCAAGTCCTTTATCTCTCTTCAGATTATCATATTCTTGTGGGAAAGTTCTAACCCAGATTAAATCCATTTCTTCATTATTCTGAGCCTATATCCATATAGCTGAATGTGGCTGATAAAGACTCCCAACCATACCAACTAGTTTCCCTTTAATGGTGTCTGACTATGCCTAGTCACTTCTTTTTCCTATTATATTAATTATTTTTTAAAATTTTATTCTATTTTCTCAAATACACAACAACTTTTCCACATTCTCAGTTTTATTTAAAAATTGAAGTTTTCAGAAAAAAACTTCCAAATTGGGAAGGCAGGGGAGGGAGCAATGGGGGAAAAGTGGGGCAATGTAATAGAAAACAGTAAATACATTTTTTAAAAAAGAAAAGCACTTCCACAAGCTTCCATCACTATATCTACCCATGCATCTTATTCTGTGTAAAAATATTGTATTTTCTCTTTTGTTACAATGGGTGTATGATTTGTGTTCCTGGGTAAGGTCAAGTCCTTTATGTATACCCTTGATCCTATCTACTCTTGGCTACTCAATAACATTTCCAGCATGCTCTCTTTTGTTTCCAGGACCATGATTTTTCCCTCTCTAGTGATATTTTATTAGCTAAAGGACATGCTGTTATTTCTCTCATATCTTGATACTGTTTTCTCTGAAGCTAGTGCTTCATTTCTATTCTTCTTTTTATAGCAAAACTCCTTGAAAGTGTCTTCTCTCCTTCCTGTCTTCAATTTCTCTTCTGTTCATTTGAACACACTCAAATTAGGCTTATACCCCCTCCTGTGAAACTGCTCTTGTAAAGGTCACCAATGACTAACATGTTGTTAAATCCAATGGAAATTTCTCAGACTTAATCTTACTCGATTTATAAATAACACTTCACCTAGTTGATCACTCTTCCTTTAAACCATTTGATACCTGGCATCTGAAACTATCATCCTTACTTAGTTTCTCTTTTATCTTTCTAGCCACTCATTTCTCAGTTTCTTTGCTGGCTCCTTCTCATCTCATTCATCTCTATAGATTACAGTGCCCTTAGGCAGAGTTCATTACTTGGACTTCTGTTTTTTTTTTTTTTGTTTGTTTGTTTGTTTTTTTTAGTTTCTCTGTCTAGGTGTTGACATTCTCTAAAGAAGGCTTTTAATATTACCTTAGTACTAATAATTCCCAAGTTGTCCTTTTCTGTGAATTCCAGACCAACATATCTGTCTACTTAATATGTTCACTTAGATGTTTAACAATAATCACCTCAAAATTAACATGTTAAAATCTAAGCTGTCCTCCACTCCTCACCAAAGTTCTGTTTGTCTTCACCTCAGTAATGATAATTCTACTTTCTGTTTTATAGAGCTTAAAAGTTTGATGTCATTGTCGATTCCTCCTTTCCCCTCACACTTCACAATAGCAAGTCCTATTGGCTCTACCTTCAAAACTTACCCTGAATTTGACAACTTCTGACAAACATTTCTTGCCTAGATTATTGCCATAGTCTCCTCAATGGCTTCTGTGTTTCTTCCCATTCCCATTCTTAACCAGGAATGAGAGAGATCCTGTTAAAATATAAGTCAGGTTATGTAATTTCTCTTTTCATTCAAAATGAAATTCTTACTATGACCTGCAAAGTCTCATGTGTGTATCTCTCTGAATTAACTTCCTATTCTCCTACTTGTTCTTTCCTTCCAGCCACATTGGCTTGCCACTATCCCTCAAACACTCTAAAGAAGCTGATTACTCATTATAGTTTTGATTTGCATTTCCCTAATAGCTAGTTAAGCATCTTTTCATATAACTGATGGCTGTTTGCATGTCTTCTTGGTAGAGGTGTCTGTTCATGTCCTCTGTCCATTTTTCAATTGTATTGTTTGTTTGTTTGGTACTGAGTTGTATAAGTTCTTTATTTATTTGGGATATTAACCCCTTGTCTGAGCTCCTGTTTGCAAATATCATCTCCCATTCAGTTGGTTGCCTTTCTGTTTTGTTGCCAGTTTCTTTTCTTGTGCAGAAGCACTTTAATTGATATTATATTAATTTATTTTTGCCTTTACTTTGCTTGTCTTTGGGGTAAAAACTACAATGAAATACCACCTCACACCTGTTAGAATAACTGTTATCAACAAGACAAATAACAATAAGTGTTGGAGAAGTTGTAGAGAAAAAGGAACTCTTATTCACTGCTGGTGAGGATGTAAACTGCTACAACCAGCATGGAAAAGAGTATGGAAGTTCCTCAAAAAACTAAAAATAGAGTTGCAATATGACCCAGAATTCCTCTTCTGATAATCTGTCTGAAAAATTAAAAAACAAGTATTTGCAAAGATATATGCACTCCTATGTTTGTCGCAGCATTATTCATGGTGACTGAGACATGGAGACTACAAAAGTGTCTCGATCGATGACTGGATAAAGAAGATGTGGTACATATACACAATGGAATACTACTCAGCCATAAGAAAAAACGAAATACTGCCATTTATAACAACATGGATGGACCTTGAGAATATTATGCTAAGTGAAATAAGTCAGTTAGCAAAACCTAAGAACCATATGCTTCCACTCATATCTGGAATATAAAACCGAAACTCAGAGATACAGACAACAGTATGGTGGTTAATAGAGGAAAGGGAGTCAGGGGGTCATAGAGGGTAAAGGGGACCAAATATATGGTAATAAAGGATGGCTTAACTTTGGGTGGGGGGCACACAGAATGGTATGCAGATCGTGGGTCATGGTGATGTGCCCTTGAGGCCTATATGACCTTATTAACCAATGTCACTCTGATAAATTTAATAAAAAAAGATATGGATAGCATTTAGAAATTAAAAAAAATAAACTCCTTACTCACTTCCTTCAGTTTTTTGCCATTAATTGTCCTTCTGCTTCAATACTCTCCCATAGGACTAATGGCCTCACTTCCTTCAGACCTTCCTAAAAATTATCTCCACAGGTGACTCCACCTTCCTTCTGACACTTCATATCTCTGTTCCTTTATTTATTTTTTCTTTGCCAATCTGTCACCTAAAACACCTATTTTATTGTCTGCTTCTTCCATTTGAATGTAAACTCCATGAGTATAGATAGTGTTGTTGTGTGAGTGTGTATGTGTGTGGTTTTATGTGTATGTGTATTGTGATTGCATTTGTCTTGCTTTTATTGCTAAATGTAGAATAGTTCCTGGCACCCAGTGGGTGAAGTAAATACTTGACAAATAAATAAATAAATACATAAAGGAACAGAATTCAAACTTGGAATTGCTGTTGTTTAAGTTTTTGTTTACAGTCTCCTAAACAAATGTACTGAGCTCTGTGTTGTGCCTTAGAATGAATGCTGACATGAGTTTACATTCTTGCTGGATAGCAGATGAAACCAATAGTAAATAACAAAAATTGGCCTGTAATTAATTGCTAATGGTGTGGTGCAGAATATAAATCCTAAGAAGGGGAAAGGAACAAGATATAAAGGAATCCATTATGGTTTCAAAAAGGTAGTGTGATTAACTGATTTAAGTGATGGGTGGTATTTAACCAGATTATGGGAACAATACATTAGTTGGATCAGAAGGACATTGGAGACCTAATTATAATAAATTAGAAATAAAATTGGGGACTAAATTATAATATTGTAGTAGCATTTCAATAAAAACACAGGAGAATTGGAAATTGAAAGTGTTAAATTGAAAGTCAGAGTGTAATTATAGACCCAAAAGCTTACTATGTAATCAGGTTTCCTGGTTATTCATATTTCTAGAACTAAAATACTTTGATTTTGTGTTACACATACACCATAATTATCTTCTAAAAGGTGTATATCACTCATTAAGCCTTTACTTTATAATCTTGCATTGATCTTGAGCTTCATTTATGTCGTGATTTTCATCTAAACACAAATTCTCTAATATTTGTTATGTGTTAATGTTTTTTGATATAGTGCCTTCTGTATAGTCTCTGATTTATTTTGGCCCTCTTTCTTCTCATTACCGTCGTCGTCAGCAGCCGTCTGTCTCGAGAGACGATGGTGTAGCTTCTTAAGAGTCTATCTGCACCGCCGAGAATGGCTGAGCAGTCCGACTCGGGAGTGACACGGTATCTGTCTCCTCCCGTGTTGAATCGACATCTTGCGATGACGCTGGAGTGTCCTCTCCAGTGAAGCTGAAGCTACAGAGCCTGGGCAGGGTGATATGGAGGGTCTGCTGTTGCCCATGCAGCAGACCCCCCCTCTCTTCGCAGCTGAAGGGTCCAAGGGAAAGACGGAGTCGATACAGCTTGGCTTCAGGTGCGCCGCAGGAGTTGCCGGTGTTGACTACAACGTCAAACCGCCTTAGGGACTCCGGCTCCGGATTTTCTGTCGGGGTTTACTCCCTTAGCCTTTCCCCTGAAGAGGTATGCCGCAAGGCAGCGGAGGTTTTTTGGAGTCAGAGTTTTCCTTCTCTGATGTGCCCTGACTGGAAGATCGAACCAGCGACACTTAGCTCGCAGGCCGACGCTCAATCCACTGAGCCAAACCAGCCAGGGTTTCTCATTACCAAGATAACATATTAAAGTTTACATTGTATGGAAAAGAAAAGCAAATGACAAAAACCTCTGAGATTTTTATAAGACAAAAGCATCAATAACTATAAAAGAATTTATTGTTCAGTGTAAATTTGGTACAGCTATTTTGAAAATATTCAAAGGCAAATAGATTCTACTGATTTACTTCAAGAGTTACTTTATTTTATAAAAAATATATTTTTTCTTTCTTGTTTTTATTTTTTTAGTTTCCCATGTGTTTATACTCTAGATAACTACCTGTTACCTCCTTTTCTTCTCTTGTATCTCACAGCATGATAGAGGAACCAGAACACTGATGGAAATAACCTTCCACTAAAAAAAAAAAGACTGGTTAAAGGTAAATGGAGTGAAGATACATGTTTATCAAATTTGGAAATGTATGACAATTATCATTGGTATTCATGGTCACAGTGGAAACTAGATGCTTTTCGAGACCAGTTCACACAG
Source organism: Furipterus horrens (assembly GCF_987537825.1). Lineage (NCBI taxonomy): Eukaryota > Metazoa > Chordata > Mammalia > Chiroptera > Furipteridae > Furipterus > Furipterus horrens. The sequence goes on along the minus strand of NW_028327172.1, from coordinate 162,627,497 downwards.
TTTCTACATCTGATCACTCATTATCTCCAAGATAATAATTTAAGAATCATATATAAATAATATATAAAAACATAAAATAATCATATATTTAAAAAAATCAAAGTTATATCATGCTTCAGTGGTTTTGGAAGGAGAGAAAACAATAAGTTAACATTTAATCAATAGAAAGGACCCAAGTAAATGAACACATCCTAGAAAGAACAAAAAATTTGGACAATCTTGCTAAATAATGCACTCATTTTGTTTTAGGATAATGGATAAGTTGGACAGAATTAATGAAAATACCAAATTACATCCCTGAGAACAAACCGTTAAGAAAAGAGAGAATCTGACTAAAGATAAAATTAAAAGAGAAGAAACTGACCCAAATGTCCTTTAAAATGATATAGCTTATCCAGAAATCACTAGGTCCAAATTGGAAGTTTAGGATAGTGATTAGAAATGGGTCCCACAGCAGGTAATTGTGGGTGGCAGTCTTTATTGCATTGACTCTCAACTGAAGTGCCATTTGTCATTTGCTGAAGTTCCTACCTTACTTTAATTCACTTTGAGTTATGTAAGCCACTCTAAGAAGTGTAAATAATTTGTGTTAACAACAGTGAATAAAGCCATGCTGTGGGTAACAAAATGATCCTAGTGAGGTTGAATACGAAAACATAATAAGCATTGATGTTTTAATAACTTGATTTTATTTATTTCTGAAGTTTTTCAAAATAAAAAAGCTGATCTCACATAATCTTCATGAGTTATTGTAAGAGTGGAGGTTGTTCTCCCTGCTTAAAGCCTGCCCCTCCTGAAATCAGTTCTCTCCAAAGTGATCTTTTTATACTCTCAGTTTTTAAAATTCATTGATCGGTTCCCATTAACCTCAGAATAAAGTGCAAACTCTTTTGAGTCTTATTTTACTTGGTCCAAGTGTAACCACTTTAGCTTAATCTCTTATCCATCAAACACGGGCCTCCTCCACTCATACACTCACACTCTAGTTCCTTTTATTACAAACTTCCTTCAGTTTTTTGAACATGTCATACTCTTCTACTAAATTTTCAGGGAGACCAGAGGCATGACTTCTCTGGCAATCCTTATAAGACAACCCCATCTCTCCCATGTGTGTGCAAGGATAGTATCCTATTCTTCCCCTATCATGGTACTTTCTAAATCATCAGAAAATAATAATTTGCTTAATTAATTTCATTTCTCTCCTAGCCATGGAGTTCTTAACATTTTTGATATAATGAACTTATTTAGCATTCTGGTGAAGTCTGAAATTATCTTCTCAAAACAATGGTTTTAAGTGCATTAGATAAATTACTTGGGGTAACAACAAAAAAAAATGAGTTATATTGAAATATAATTTCAGTAAACCTAAATTTACAATATATTATGCTTTTTATTAATGCATTAAGTAATGAAATCTGGTGACATGTCAACAGCAAACAACTTAAAATTCATGACAAGCAATATAGTATTTTCAGGTATCTGCAACAGTAAAGAGTGATATGAAGTTATCTGTGATTTTTAAAAAATATCTTTTGATTTAAAAAAAATTCTATTTATTGTTTTTCTAGTATAGTTGACCCATGTTTTTCCCCATCACTTCTCCCCACCCTGCCCACCCCTTTCTCACAGTCAATCCTAACCCTGTTGTCCATATCCATGGGTCATCCACACTCTCTTTGATTTTAATGGTGACGATGTCACAGAAACTGCCAATGCCTCTGAAGTTTGTGGCCTATATTCATATATAAATTTAATGTTAAATTTTAGTTACAGATTGAGAACAATAAATATTTAATTTTTTCCCCATATAAATTTCTGACTCTACTCCCCCATTTTAGATTAAACCTCTGTACTAGAGTGTCAACTCCATAAGGACAGACACCAGATCTGTCTTGTTTATTACTAAATCCCCAATTTTTACTATCTAACCATATTAACCATAATGATATATACCAGTTCTTATTCTAGGTGCTGGAGATAGAACTATGGGTAATAAAACAAAAGCCTTATGTCATGGAGCTTTTATTCCAGTGGGAAGGAAAAGCAGCGCCTAACTAATCATAGGCACCCATATTGTTTGTGAAATTGAATGTTCTTCTATTGCTTTTTCCTTCTCTAAGGTCTCGTAAGTGCCTCTGTACACCTACAGTGATAGTTCTTTTAAGAAGCAGGTATTGAAGTTCTGAACTAACTGGCTGAAAATCAAGAGATCACTTAAAAAATTGGAAGAGATTATTACCCATTAAAATATACATTTTCATAACTGCTTGCTACATGTAGGGCTCCTTGATAAACAAAACTTTAATTCCCATATCTCTGTGTCCTTACTAATGCAATTCTTCTTTCATTGAGTTTTTATTGCTCCTGATGAACCCAAACTTTTCAAGACTGAGATATCACTCTGAGAAGGTACCTCTCTGCTCCTCCTCACATGGTTTCACTGCTGTGGGTAGGAACTCTGTTTTGAGGTTCAGGTAGCACTTTGGGCAGCTGACAGACAGCAGTGAAGTTATCTGCCTGTGAATTCATGTCCTCCTTTGCCTTCCTCTAAACTTTGTGACCCTTTGTCTCTGCTAGACCTACAATGGCCTCAGGAAAGCAGACACATTGCTCTCTGAACTGAAATACTGCTTGCAAATTCCCTGTGGGAAGAAAAACCTTACAAGAGGCTTCTGGGTATGAGAACATCTATTTTTACCTTACTGAGAATGTTCAGAGGTCAATTTTAAGAGAGGTAGCAGAGTTCCTGCATTTTGGAGCTCTCAAAATCCTTCAAAAGCGGCATTATATGCACTTTTTGACCTCTCTACAGTAGAATTCTATGGAACTAGCTCCTCATAGGAGAAAGAATCAGCAGGGACTGGGTCTAGATATGGTGATCCTAATATTCAATGCTTTACCTGTGTTATATGCCTTCTTCTATTTACCTCAGAGACAGTGGTAGGACAGGGTCTGTGTGGTATCCTGGTTTTGTCAATATCTTTAAAATGGAGGGAAATGGCACTGGCTTCAGATATGCATTCAAAAGACTTCCTGGACCCTACTTATATCTGCTATGTCTAACCTAGGACCCCAATGGGCTTGTAGCCTAGTCTTATAAACATATCCAGAGTTAGCAGTGCCAAGAATATGCTAGTTGTCTATAACTGTTTCCTGGACTGAACCAATGTGATTTTAATGAAATTATGAGATTTACAAGCCTGTTGTCACAAGAACTTGTTTTTCTGTGCACTTTTGAGAACTTTTCCTTAAATGAGAGCATGAAGGGGACCTTTAAGAGTCTGATATGACTTTAGCTGTATTGAAGTCTTAATACTTCAGTTTCTCATACAAATAATGGAGATGACACACAACCTACCTTTGCTTGTTGGACGAACTGGCTTAGACCAGACTACATGCCCAGGTAGAACTTTAAATATGTCTCCTGCTCTAGATGATAAACCATATTGAAGGTATTTTAACCCATTAAATGATATTTATTGAACAAAACAGTTTAAATAGGCTTTTAATTAAAAATTAAAATTAAAACTGATAGATCTAAAAAATTATATGAATAGCCATAAGGGCCTTCCTCTTACTGATGATTGTTGGAAGAACTAAGGAAATATTTTCAGGTATGTTAAACATAATTTTAAAAAGATACATCTTCAAAATACAGATAATGAATGAAAAATTATATTGGGGGATTAAACATATATCAGAGTTATGATTATGAGTTGTGTTAGTTTTCCATATGAAAAGTACATAATTTTTTTGACAAGATAGATCTAAAAATATTTATTATATAAATATACAAACATTTTAATTGTAAGGTGCAAGAATTTTGTTTTCAATGTTAGTGTCAAATTTCTTTCTCTCATAGGAAGTCTTTGAATAAATTAAACAAGATAAATTGCATATTTGACTATGGTCATTCCCCTTGTAAATTACTTTTTATGTCTGAATATTTAAAAATTATTCAAAAATATCATTAAATTTCTAGCTTTTGATGTTGGTTTACTTCTTGTTAATTTTATGTTTACTTTTTTCATATTTCACAGCCTGGTATTGACTTTCATTCTATAAACTTAATATGAAGTTGAGTACTATTTTATTTCTGCCTTTTATATGAGAAGAACTGAGTCTAGTTTTGCTCTTTGGCATTCCTAATTTTTTTTCTAGTGTCTTTAGCATATGGCATTTATAAATAATATCTTAAAATCATTCAGCTACCTAAGGGGAAGTGATGCTGCTGCTTCAGTCTATTTTCATTTCAGCCAAATTTAGATCAATTCCATGTGAATCAACTTTCTTACATAACATTCCTTGAGAATTTCTATAACCGTCTACATCCCCTATGGATCATATCAAGAGAAATTCTTTTACTAAGCTTTAATGTTTTAGGTCATTGGTGATATTGTTCAAGTGTAGTTCATTTTGGAATTAAAGTTCTAATTTTAATTTGAAGTGGATATCCAGCTGATAGCAAAATTCATATTGCTGTAGCATTATTTGACATTCAGGTATATCATTTTTCTGCATTCTTTATGATGACAGATTCTCTACAAGTTGAACCAGTCATTACTTTTGAACAGTTAAAAGGAACACTGGGCAGCTAATAATACCAAGAATAACTTTTTGTGCAAATACATGTTCCAGGTGGCTGAGAAAGCTGGACAGGGCTAGAACTTGCAACTCCAAGACACATTTAGTGATTGTTGAAGAAAAACAACCACTAAGAATTCAGGAATGAAGTGGGGCCCCCCTCCCTTAACAATGACTAAGGCAGTGTCATATGTATATTGAGGCTGCAACATTTTTAACCCTTAAAAAGTCAATTACAACTGTAATTGAAAAACAATAAAAAAAAGTGAATTAGAAAAAAACAACCCCAGGGTATTCTACAGAAGCAAAATGTGTATTAAATGCACAATCATTGTTTTGACACCAAACAACAAAGCAGACTACATCTCGACCTGTTATTATTGATATACATGTGCACATGTCACATTTTTTTTCTCTTTAACACTAGAGAAAATACCTTTAATTTGGCGACTGTCACTGTTTTGTAAGGCAGCACTGTCATTCATAAGTCAACTATATTATTATTTTTGGTTGGCTCAGCCAAACTGCCTTGGATATATCCTATATTAAATGAGCCAACTTAGGAGAAAAACATAACAAAATAGCACAATTCTTAGACATGATCAGCAAGAAGGCCATCTGGGCTGGAAGCTCCCTCAGCACTTTCAGGGATGGAACAGTCGAGCTCATCATCCACCCAGTGGGAGGGGAACACTCAGAGAGGTCACCGGATCTGCTGACACAGACACTGGGTGATGATAAATAGGGTAGAATGCTGTCAATGTGAAGAGGGTTTTGCAACATATAGATATCCAAGGTTCTTTGGGGCAGAAAAGCATGCAAATGATCAAGCTGCATAAAAAATAAATGAAAGTACATATGATTTCACATGCAGTGATTATCATATTAACTTGCCTTTTCAGGCCTTAGCTTTTCTTACCATCTTTGGATCTCAAAAAACATTTTTTTTGATTCATCAAAGCATTAAATTTAAAGTGTTAATAGTAACATGATAATTCTCCTGTGTCTTGCAAATATGCAGTAAGGCCTCCATGAACTTCCACATGTTTTCAAATTACAGCATTATATCTAGTCCTTTTAGTTTCCTGGCTTGAGACAGAAAGGTGAAGAGGAACGGAAGAATGGTGCACAAGGTCACTGAGGCTATATTAGGGATGCTTCATTTTTGCCCTAAATTATCTGTGCTTGACAGGGCAGTTTAAAACTGCCAAAAGAGCTATAGAGGTGGCATGTCATTTTTGTAGCATGGGAGAAAATAACTAAGCTCATAGATCACTTGCTACCTGGTGTCTAAAGTTGAGGGTGGGCAATACCTGTGCCTCTAGGGCCTGATGGAGCTAAAGAGATTCCAGACAAAGCTTGGTAAAAAGATTTGTCTGAGAATATTGGCTCTGAGTATCCAAAGCATGACACAGACCATGTGCATTGGCTCCTATAAAGGTAACAGATGTCTCTCTGACAGGTTAGCTAGAGAAAACAGTTTGTATAGTACAAGGATGTAAAAAGGGAGAAAGAATAAAGAAATTTGGACAAGTTCCCACCCAGCCTGTGGTTTTTACCAATGCAGGTGGAAGGAAAGAATAGCTTATCTTTTCTCAGATTTTGGTAGATAGTTCTGCATTTTGAATAGCTACCAGCATTTCATAGTTGTGTGAGTGATAGAAAAAAATTCTGCATTTTATTCCTTACTTGCAGAAACATAAAGTCCCCTTGTATGATTCAGACTGCCTTGGTCATCCATCAATGTTGCTGTCCACTCTGTTTTAAATAGGAGTGCTTCAGAAGAAGCAGCCTATTCTTCAAATTGACATTTAGGACTGTTAAGAATACCACAATGACTTCACTTAGCAATTTCATTTTTTGTGCTGCTTCTTTTGGTTAGTAAACTCATCCTGACCAACAATGAAATTAAAGAAATTCATTTAGAGAATCTGCTTATGAAAGCTTAAATTTCACTTTAACTGGTCAGAATATTAAGTTCTGTTTTTAAGTAATGTCAGTAGTAATAAGATAATGGAACTTGGCTTTTTGGAACTGTAAGGAGCTGGAGGTATGATTGACTCTAATAATTACCCAGATGAAAAAAACCTAGGCTGGAAGAGGTAGCACTTCATGGCCACAGGGCAAGTTAGGTAAGGGCCCTTTGAGTCCTGCACTGAGGCAGATCTTGTTGCAAGAACACTGTGGAAGAAGTAGGACAGACACACCCTGTCTCTGAACACTTGGAACATTTGTTCAAATATGCATTTTACTTGGCATACACATGTACTACAGTTGGTGTTATATTATTCATGTACTAGATGGATCCAGAGAAGAAAATCAGTATGGAAAACTTCCTCAGCCGTCTGAGATCTAATATAAACCTTGAACCATTGGTAAGGTTCTATACTTAGTGACCTTTTATAGACACAGTTGGTTAGACTAGAAGCCTATTACTAAGTTTGTAGATCTATATTTCATCATATCAAGGAATTAATGTCTTAAAATGTCTTGCATGGTTTACACATTCTTGGTCTTTATCAATTTCATTTTATAATAGTACAAAGTTTATGTTCTTTGTCCTCCAAATGCTTACTTTCAGTCATATTTTACCTTCAGATGAGGTAGAACCCATTAAATGCCTTCATCTACTTCTGTGTGGCTAGAAATGTTTCAGTCCCTCATTTACTTGTAGACGACTTAGTGCTAAGCCTAAATTCTCTTTGGCTCGAGAATTTCAGCATTCTCCTTCAATGTACTTAGCATAATCTTCATTTCACTATCTCTCTTTATGTGGATACATTATTGTGAGAACTATGAGAATTTTCAGTCTTTAGTAGGTTGTCCTTATTTTAGTAACTGAGTTCCAGTTTTCAATACAACCAGTCCTGGGGACATTGACGAAGAGTGGATGTCTTTCTTTTCCTACCATTTATTTGCATGGATATTTGCAACCACTCTTTGAAGGTAATAGTGATGTTGTAGACTACCTTCCTTCTATTAATTTTAGAACTTTTGCATAGAGTTTAATGGGTTGGTTTAGAATTTAATGCCATTTTTAGATAAAACATATGGCAATTTCTAAAATGATAGTTTTGGCAAGTAGTCATTCAATTTCAATTTTTAAATCAAACATTATTTTATTGTCAAATAGTATTTAGTATTATGTTACTCAGCAAACACAGACTAATTTCATGTACTTTTTTTTCTTTGATTTGGGGAGAGAATTCCCTCTTTGTAATGAAAAATCAATCTATTTCAATTCACTAAAGAATAGCAGATAATAGGAAAGACATTCTATTCAGTGCTAATCCTAACAAAACAAATAATAAAATTTAAAAAACACTAAGGGCATTGTTATAATTCACCTTTTTTATTTTACAAGTAGTGCTTAAGCAACATTTTAAAATATTAAACTTTCATAACATCAATAATATTCGCATGCATCTCCCAGTCTTCATCAGCTTTCCTATTTCTGAACTTTGGTAAAACAGCTTTATGTACAGACTTCTTCACTTTTTATAGACTGCATTATACTATTTACATAATAATTCCCTTGCTTTAGATTTCCCTAAATGCTCTGACTACAGGGACAATGTTTCGTGCTTTATGTATACTTTAGTGTCTAATACAGCACTACACAAACAATGGGGCTTTATGTACTATTAATTGATTGGGGAAAAATAATCACCATTGCTCACTTCCAGAATAAAGCTTTATATATCATTTATTAATTATTTTGAGTATGAGCTTATCATAGAGTCCAATGTCTTTATACACAGAAATATAGGTTTTGAAAAGTTATTAAATGAACTGAGGTTGATATTCAATATAATTGTCTTTGGCTCAAATGACTACATTAGAGTCCCTCCATTCTATTCACCAGAATGGCAAGAATGGAAACTACTATAATGTTTAAAACATACACTGAAGAGAAGATTGCTTTTCAACTCTGTTTTCTGAGAAGAAGCTGGTGAGTCAAAAACAATGCCTGCTCTCCTTGGGGGTGAGTTTTGGCTTTGATGGCTTTCTGTTTACCTCTGCAATGAAGGTGAGCTCTCTCTTGGTGAGAGAGGGTCCATTTCTCTTTTCTGAAAGTCCAGGATTCCCCATAACAGCATATTTACAGTCTCATTCACAGTGGAATTTCTAGTGCTTCAATTAAAACCACTGTTTTGTAGACTGAAGATTCTAACAGAGCTTCCCCTGCAGAGTAATAGCAACATTAGTTTTAAGCTTACCTTACAAAAGGGAAAGGACCTCATTTAATAAAAGACCTTGCCTGTGGACAAGATTTTTTCCCCCTATTGAGTTAGAAGAGAAAGAGTATCCACTTTATCTTATTTATCATTTAATCCTCAGCACCTAGCCCATGAGACATCAGCACATGACCATATTTGGTTAAATGAATTAATGAATATTATATGCCAGTCTTGGAATCTGTTTAATATGCTATCTTTCAAAAAAATCACCTGAGGAGAAATCCAGCATAATAAATATAAATGCTTCAGAAATCAATAATAGGTTGAGAAGTAAAATCTCTATTGCTCAAATGATCAGATTTTGAAATTTTTTATAACGAATAAACCTAAAAAGAAACAACAGTTTATTGTCTTACTTCCATCATAACTTGAGGTAAAAGATTCAGGTCTATGATGTGATCTTAAGTATCATAACTAGGGCATTTATATTTCAAGACATAGTTATACATGGCTGGTAAATAGCAAATATTTCATTCTAAGCATGAGCACTTTTATCCTAGTCAGCTGATACCAGTGACAAGAGTTCTCTATTATTTCATTTAATTTCAATCATTTGATTTGAAAACTAGAGTAAAAACACATGACAACTATTAAGAAAAATTAGCTATCAGATATCAAATATGAAACAAATGACATTTTTGTCATATAACCTTAAAGGTATGACCACGACTTGATTTATACTATAAGTTTTTCATGAGAAGGACTATAATTTGAAAAATAGCTGAAGTGTAAGATATATGAAAAAATGTCTGATGTTGATTAGTCCCAACTTTCCAAGAAACAAGTTGTGTTCCTTTGGTACTCAATAAACGAAATCAATATTAACTAATGTTCTATTTGCTTATCTTTAAAAAATTTTATCTTTTAGTAATATCTTTCTTTTTCTCTATTTTATATTGGTAACAAAATTTATTGACTTTCAGACTGATATGATTGCTCTATCTCATAGCAATAATTAATATATGCATACTTTATATGTATACATAAAATACTTAAAACACGTATTGTTGAATTTCACCTATTTCTCACCCAGATGAATAAACTCTGAATTTGCAAATGAAGAAATTGAAAGACTAGTGTTGAGTTCCATGATTACCTGAGTCTCAATATCTTACAGTACACAACAGTGAGAACATGGATTCTTGAGGCATACTTGCCTGGGTTTGATCTGTAGTACATGGGTGTGTTGGGGTATTAAATTAGTTAATCTGTATAAAGCATTTAGGCAGTAGCTAGAACATTAAACCTTGGCTCAATACATGTTAGTATTTATTGTTTATTTAGTGTTTCTCAATGCATGGTATCTAGAATTATTCAGGGTGCCCGAGACACAGTGCCAGGGCCCCACCCCATACCCACTGAGTCAGAATCTCTGTTTGAAAATCATTGCTGTAGTCCTTCATTAAGAGATATTGACCTTCTTTAAAAAATTACTTTTCTTGCAAAAGAAGTTATATTTATTTGGTTCTAACAGGTCTTTTTTAAAAACAACAACAACAACAACAAGAACAACATAAATCTTATTTATGCCAGCAAAATAAGTATGGCTAGCACTTTAAGTGCAAGAAAAACTTATAAAATTAAAAATTTGTACAACTTACCACAGAAAATTGATATATTGTGTGTGCTACAGCAGAAAGAATATTTGTAAAAGAATCATAAGAAATTTCAAGAAGACAATCCCCATTATTGACTAAATAGCTCACACTCATTCAGTACATGCTGACTGATGCCCGTATGTGCCTAGCAGTGTGCTAATTACTAGGTTTACAAAGATAAGTAAGATGGGCCAGACTCCTGTAATCATGCCATATATGGGGTGAAATGTTCACATTTAAGAATTAATATTGAATTGAATATTTTATTAATAAAAATGAATTTAATAGTTATTAATCTAGCCTGCATGTAACTTATAGAAATGTTGAGACATCTAAAGGAAATGCTTTAAAATGTCTTCCAAATTAATCCTGATTTTAATGTAATAAATTTTCTTAAACAATATAGGAGTACATTTCTGAGATAATATTAAAATCACTAATGATGACAGCTATAACTTACATTGTGTTTATGATGACTCAGGCACTGTACCAAACACTTTTTATAAATGGACTCAATTAATTTTCCAAAACAGTTGAATAAGGAAGGTAGTATTATTGTCTCTATTTGGCATGTGAGACTGAGTTCAAGGAGAGGAGCAACCCAAGGTCAGACAGATACAAGAAGCAAAGTCAGGATATAATCCAGGTAGACTTGCATTTAAGTCCACTATGATCTAAAAATTTTGTTACTTCTAAATCAGCATTTAAATGATGTCTATTTCAATGTAGTTGAGTGATGTGAAGCTAGATGCCAATGCTTTTTCTTAAATTAACTTTGTCTTTTGACCTTGTACATTATAGTTTCAGTTATATAATAGAGTGGTAAAAACTTTTTTAAATCCTTCACACACACACACACACACACACACACACCACACCCAGAGCTATTTTACATCTTATTTCAAGGTCTAGCATATTTTGAATAGCACAATTCAGAAAATATTTTAATATTATGTCTGAACAAAAGGTATTCAATATAATTTGAAATTTTGACTGTCAGGAAGAAACATATGGATGAAAAAGGAAGCTTTGAAACATTTCTGATGAGCAGCTGTTGTAGTTGGTTGAATCCTTCCTTAGGATGACAGTTATTGAGTCTTTGTACTTCTGTTCTGGCATTCTGCTTCCTCTGAAAGGAATTCAGAATGATCTGAATGAATGGAAAGAGATCTATCTGTATGCAATTGGATAATTCCCAGTGTAACAGCTGTGCGTGGCTGACTGAAAGTGACTCTGGAAACAAGGAGATTGTGTGACTTTGTCTTCCTTTAATTTTGTATTTAAACTTTCCCAAACATTTGGGAACAGCAAACGTTAAATTGTTCATATCAGGTGAGTTCAAAATACTTTTTAATCCATAACAATAGCAAACAAAATACATATATTTTCTTTTAATACATATATTTGGAGAAAAAGTCAGTAAAGGATATTTCTCCCAGAAGTATTGTACTCTTGATTTATTTTCAGGGAAGTACAGCATTATAAAGTAAAAGCATAAGATTTAGTGTGAAAAGATCATGATTTTAAGCTTATTTCTGACTAAGTGGTCATAGACTTTATTGATCAACTACTCCAAGCCAGGTATTTAGTATTGATATAATTTTATATTCCTTATCTCACTCAATCCTCAGCCCTACCTGACTAAGCAGCCAGTAAATGATAAATTCAGAACTCAAACCTGAGCCAGTTTTGTTTGAACCCTAAGCCCTTTGACTTTTCCATGTCACACTAGCATAGCTGTTTCTGCTTAACAGTCATGCTGGGCTTGTGTAGAGGAAGAATGGGAGTTCCTTGGTGTAATCTGAGAAAGACACAAAGATCTACCTATTTATATAGTGCTTATATCCATAATCTTCTTCTTTAAAACTTATTTATTTATTTATTTATTTATTTAGAGAAATGGAAAGGGAAGGAGAAAGAGAGTGGGAGAAATATCCATGTGAGAGAAAAACATTGATTTGCTGCTTCTTGGGTGTGCCCCAACTAGGGAGGAAACCTGCAACCTAGGCATGTGCCCTGACTGGGAATCAAACTGGCGACCTTTCACTTTGCTAAACAATGCCCAACAACTGAGCCACACCAGCCATGGCCAAACCTTCCTTCTTCATTGTATTCAGTCTTTAAGTTAAGGTAGTGTTTCTCAAGCTCGAGTAATCACAGATGCTAAAGATATCTTCAGACCTCCAGGACCTGACATTCTAATGTTAGAAACACCAGTTTTAAAATTAAACCTTATACCTTTGCTTAATGGTTTGACACCAATATAATGGAGAATAAAAATTCATATGTTGACAGAAGCACCGAAATCATGCACTACTTGATAATAAGTTGATATCTAATAAGGTTTTACTAATTTTCTGTTATTATTGAAATGAAAGCATACATTTTAAAAGTCACAAAAAGTTGAGAGTTAGTATAAAAACGAGAATTTCTTAGTATGAAACCACTGGGGTACAAAACTTTGTTTCTAATAATTTTATTAATGTCACACATATCTTGGCAGATTACACATTTACTCAGAATTATTCATTAAAAAGTTAGCGTTGATTAATATGTGAGATTAATTAGTAAATACATAGAACAATCCTGAGGGAGTGAAGCATAGGTCAGATAAGTTTCCCTGTGGGAAAGAAGTCTAAACTGGCAGGTCAAAGGTTATTGATACAGGAAGTGAAACGAGAACTCAGACTCAAATACACCTCTTGTGATCTGATTATTGCAGTTCTTAAGGTGATCAACGGAAACAGTGTGCAAGCTTTCACCTATGATTTGGAAAACACAATAGATTTTCCTACGTATCTTCTTCTGTTTCATATTTGTTTATTTTACAATTAATGAGAAGGCACTGTCTCCTCTTTAAGCAAAAAAACCCTGATATCCTTTTGTTAACTATAAAATAAACAAATTTACAGGGAAGAAATAAATGCCTCCCTTTTTGCAGAGTGGGAGATAATTCTTTTCATTAACCATTCTTTCGGGGCCCCTGGGTATGATTTACCTTTGCATTCACTGGACTTTAAAGTAAGCAGAATTTACACTGTTTATTATTGCCTATCTGATTCTTGTAGGGATTGGAAGTGATTTAAAAACAAAACAAAACTGTGAGCTGAAGGTGAAAGGATTAAGCAAAAACCAAAACCAAACAAACAAAACACCAAACTCAAAGGCAGATAAAAAATAAATTAAATAAAAGAACAGTGAGTTGAATTAAACCTAGCTATAAAGGGAAAGAATATCAATGAAAAAATAGTTTTGTCTCTAGGGACTTAAACTAATTCTATATAGAGATATTAACTTTTACTTTCCATGAACAACAAAATAATCACCAATATAAAATGAAATGTAGCCTAGAAATTGAGAAACAACAACAAAAAAAAATTAGGTACGCAACTTACCTTTTTAGAAACTTCCTTTCTGATAAAAACAAAATATAGCTCTAAATTGTGGCAAAGAAAGAAGTGTAGTGTGTATGTAGGAATAAAGGTAGTAGCAGAATCAGGTGATACACAGCTAAGTTGTTCTTGTTACAGCAATGGGAGAGCTGTGTAATGGCTCTTCGGGTTGTAATAAGGTACCGTCAAAACTCCAGGGAAACAAAATAACCATGAAAGTCATCAGGTATCATGTCTGACTAATGTGAACATTTCCAAAGGGTCTGTGGTAAATGTTAAATTTAGAAAAGATAAATGTCAATTTTAAAATTACTATAATTAAATCAGTACAAAGGTCAGCAGTTATTAGCAATCTGAATATAGATTAAACTTAAGTGATTTGAAAATCAAATCATTATTTTTGTCTTTCATTTTTTAACTTGAGTCAAACTTAATGGCTACTGATGACCTGAATTAGATAATGTTGACATGAATCAGAGGTTGAACTTCCAAATGTGATAGGTAGATGTGGAAAATAAACATATGATAGAGCAGTGTCCTGTTGTTTTTCTTTTGTCATTTTACACTGTTCAAATCTGTGGAAACTGGATGCTTAACTTTTTGAAAGGCATGCAGAGGATGTTGGTGTTCTTAGTGTACCAAGATCCTGCAGATGAAATTATAAATTTTCATTATTAAATTATGATTATACTTATTTTTCCCTTTATTTCATCTTATAAAACTTGTAATAGAAATTAACACATTAATTTGAAAATAAGAACAAAACAAAAAAATATTACACTTAAGTGAGGCTTTCAACTTTCAACAATAACAATTTTTGCCTTTAGTTTATATCTACATTAAAGATTTTTAAATCTTGAAATATTTATAATTTGGTCCTTCTTTGTATACGTATACAATGCCTAAAAATGAAATAAGATTAACATATTTGTGTGGGACACCTTGTGAGCTAAATTTATTTTACAGTAAAGTGAAGAACCCATGTATTGGTCTTCATGACTGTAGATCTTATTGACAGAAACAGATACTATACAGTTTGCAATGTGAATAATATTCCCTCCCACAAAATAGAAGTTATAAATAACCTATTAGATGATCAGATATCCTAAGTTCCTGGAATATTTAATATTTCTCTTATTCAAATCTGTTGCTTTGCTTTCTCCTTCAAACAACAGCACCTCTGTCAGACCTATCAATTATAAAGGTTTCTATAAACTTGCTTTCTTTTCCCTGTTCTTGGTAGGTAGTACATTGTATATTCCCAATAATGAAAGTTTAGATGACAAAACCTGAAAGTCTTTTAAAGCCAAGAGGAAGACTACACAGGAGGAGAGCCTGGAGCAGGCAGTCAGGGTAGACTAGAGGCCCTCATCTCTTTGAGAACCACCCTGTGTTCTGTAACACCATTATTCTAATACTTTTATTCCTTTAAACAATTCCTTGAGTCAGTTTATGACCCAAGAAAACATTCTATAGCTTTCTAAAAACTGCTATTGAATTAAAAGGCATAACTCACAAATGGGAGCTATTGTATATAAATGTGGATATTATTCTCCTATAGAAAGTGTAGTATATCATATTTAAGGGATATGTTTTTTTTAGCTGTTATAAATAAGGATAAATATCTTAACGTCGTGATTCTGTGAGCATATTTTATTGTCAGACTATACAAGTCATGGATCACTGATTCACTCTTTTAGTAGACATATGATTTGTTTCTTCATCTATAGATTCAATAAATTATAACCATTTTTCTTATTAAATAATTCTATACATATTTACATCACAATTTTAGTGTTGGTTTATATAAATTTCAAGTATTCTGCAATTTAGAAAATTCTGACAAGTGAAAGTTCTCATTGCAGGGTTTGATCTCTATTACCAAATTTTGACCTATTACAAATTTTCTGAAGTAATTTTGTACAATAGAACTTGTGCAAATTAATATCATAATGGACAATGGTTAAGAAGACTTTTTTCCTGTTAGAGCTAGGTACCATTATTAGCAAACATATTTTCTAATTTGACAAGTATAGTATTTCATTTTAATTGGTTAATATGAGGTTGAAAATATTTTATATATCTGTTGACCTGTCATATATTTTTCACATTTATTGCCATGTCTATATATTTTGACTCAGGGATATATTTATTTAGAAAAGTTTAGCCTTACAAATTTTAACATCTGAGAATGAGGGCATCTGCTTCCTGCCAACCTGTTTTGTACCAGCCAATACTCTTAAATGTTTTCATTAGCCTCAAGCATTAATACTACCTCAAGATAAGTATTAAAACATTTTTGCTTTTTTGAAGAAACCCGTTCTTGAAATTGACAATTATATTTTTCCCCCATTTTAAAAATTTCTGCTTTTATCTTTATTATTTTATGCTTCCAGCTTTTCTTCTATATTGTTGTTTTCTCTATGTAGTGGATTTTATATGTAGTAGAGCTATTTTAATCTTTTAATTTATACTAAAATATTTAAGGCTGTAATTTACATCTCAGTATAGTTCTGGTTCATCTTTAAGGTTTTAGTATTTTTGTTTTCTTTTTATTTTTCTTTTATAGCTTGAAACCGAATTTTTGATTTTCTCTTTGCTACATGTTCTTTTGCATATTTTATTTTATAAATTTACATGAACTTCGATTTGTACACTTTAAATTTTTGATATTAGTATACTATACATATTTACACATTATATTAGCAAATATGACTTCTGAATTTTAAAATCTATTAATTTTAATTGTATATATGGACTTAATATATAGTCTATTTTTATAAATGTTCCCTGAGAAAGTTATAAAAGAAAAAAATGTGTGCTTTCTTTGTGGGGTAATTGATTTTGTTTTTAAACAAAATACATTTTATTATTCAAATTCCTTATTTTCAAATTTACAGTTTTTGATAAAATCAAGAGTAATATTTTAGACATTCAGTGTTTTTATAGTTTTCTGATTATATATTATTTTGACATAACATTTCCTGGGTTAACATCATGGTTTTTGTTATTAAATTCAATTATTATAACACTTGTTCACTTAAATTGTTATCTAATTGATTGCTTTATATAGTATTAATATATACTTGCTATTTTTAAAGTACATTTTATCAATTATGCTGTTACAGTTGTCCCAATTTTTTTTTTCCCTTTGTCCCCCTCAGCCTGGTACCTTTCTTCCTCTAGCAATCCCTCACCTTTAGTTCATTTCCATGGTAATGAATATACATTCTTTGGCTTCTCCATTTGCTTACTATTCGTAATGTCCTCCTGTTGATTTTGTACCTACCATTTATGCTTCTTGATCCTTGCACCTTTTTCCCTATTCTCCCCCTTCTCCCTCCCTGCTGACAACCCTCCCTCCATATGTTCTCCATATCTGTGGTTCTGTTCCTGTTCTAATTTGCTTATCTTTTTTTTTTTTAGCTTTAATTGTCAATAGTTGTGAGTTTGTTGTCATTTTAGTGTTCATAGTTTTGATCTTCTTTTTCTTAAACAGGTCCCTTTAATATTTCATATAATAATGGCTTGGTGATGATGAACTCCTTTAGCTTTAACTTGTCTGGGAAGCACTTCATCTACTCTTCCATTCTTAATGATAACTTTTCTGGATAAAATAATCTTTGTTGTAGGTCCTTGCTTTTCATCACTTTGAATACTTCTTGCCAGGCCTTTCTTGTCTGCAAAGTTTGTTTTGAGAAATCAGCCAATAGTCTTATGGGAACTCCTTTGTATGTAACTCTCTGCAGTTATCTTGCTGCTTTTTAGATTTTCTCTGTATCTTTAAACTTTAGCATTTTAATTATGATGTGTCTTGGTGTGGTCCTCTTTGAGTCCACTTTTTTTTTGAACTCTCTGTGCTTCCAGGACTTTATGTCTATCTCTTTTGCCAAGTTAGGGAAGTTTTCTTCATTGTTTTTTCAAGTAAGTTTTCAATTTCTTGCTCTTCCTCTTCTCCTTCTGGCACCCCTATGATTTGGATGTTGGTACATTTAAAGTTGTCCCAGGGGTTCTTAAGCTTTTCCTCATCTTTTTTTTTTCAATTCTTGTTTCTTTATTCTGTGATAGTTGACTATTTGTTTCTTCCTTATGTTCTAGTACATTGATTTGAACATTGGCTTTCTTCCCTTCACTATTGGTTTCATGTGGATTTTTTTATTTCACTTTGTGTAGCTTTTTCTTCTTCCCTTATGCATTTGCCATACTCAATCATTTCTCTGAGACTGTTATCACCAGTATTTTGAACTGTGGGTCTTTTAGGTTGATTATCTCCTCCTTGCTTAGTTCTCTCTCTGGAGCCCTGATTTGCTCCCTCCTTTGGGCCATACTTCTCTGTCTCCTCAACTTGACAGCCTCCTGTGTGTTCCCTGTGTATCAGGAGGAGCTGTCACACCCGTTATGTGGTAAGGGGCCGAGCCTTAGGTATTTGTCAGTGCAGGGCAACCAGTTTCACCACCTTGTGGTGCTGCACATGGGGGAAGGGTCAGAGAGGGAACAATGCTACTTGCTCAGCACTTGCCCCTTTTTCAGTCACTTCATCCACTTCCCATATGCGACTGGCACCCCTCTAGGTGTTTCCCTGGTGATGGTTCCCAGAGTAAGTGGGTTTATATAGTTCTAGGACCATGGGGGCCCACTAAACTGATTCTCCTGAGAGATGAGAAGTTTTTCCCAGTGCCCCACCCCCTTGGTTTTCACAGCCCAAAGCCATGAGGCTCTATTTTCCCAGCGCTGCAACCATGAGTTGCATGGTCTGGCCTGGGGCTGGTAATGCTCGCCAGGTGTTCCTCCCAGATTTTAAAATGTGGGACTTTGTTCCACTGGCTGGCCACAGCCACTGTCTTGCTGCTGCCACCTCCTCTGCACCACATCCTCTCCACCCCAGCTCTCTGGGTCTGCCCCTCCTACCTCTACCTGTCTGTATGGTAGTATTTCCTTAAATCTTTGTTGGACTTCCATGCAGTTCAGTTTTCTTGAAGTTCTGTTTTGTTTTTTTTTTTTGTTTTTTTTTTTGCTTTTGCTTTTTTAGTTTTTTTGTTTTTAGGTAGTTGTAATTCTTTTTATGGTTGTGCAAGGAGGCAAAGCATGTCTACCTATGCCTCCACCTTCACCAGAAGCCTATACCTGCTATTTTTTGTTGGTTTTCTAAATAGTTGCTTAACCCTGTTTTTGACTATTGCTATTTTTATGTTAGATTTATAATTTTTTTTCTTGTTTTGCTCTACTTTTTGAGAATTCTCTCTTTTCTTTTTTATTTCAAAACTTATACACAGGCTTCTCTTCCACCTTTCTTCTTTTTGCCTTGAGAATCGTTATTCATCATTTAAATGATGATTCTCACATCACTGCCTTAGAAAAGACTCTTTAATTTCCAAAATAGGTTATTTCTCCCAATTAGGATACCTTTTAGTGACTTGTACTTTAAAGATATTGCAATTTCAATAGCAAACACAGAGAAAAGCACGTTTAAATCATTGTTAATTATTCTAATATAGAGCGATGAGGGGAAGAAATAGTATAGGGAGGTGAAGGAGGGAATAGAGATCTATTTAGCAATGAATGAGTAGGTGAAAATTCCCTACAGCTTTAATATTAATCATGCATAATAATTTCTGCCCTCTCTGCATTATTTAATTTTTTCTGCAGATTTGATTTTGATCTATAATGTTTGTCTGTTTTTTAAGCCTATTGAGCTGAAAGCTTAGCTTATTTGTATTCAGTTTCCTTGTTTTATAGTAAATATCTTCAAAGCTATGAAATACCCCCTGAGTACAAGTTTAGTTACATTCCACACATTTTTATAATTTTTATTTGGAAATAATTTTAACTTCTAGAAATATTTGAGAATAAAAATAATACTAGAAAAAGCCCTATACCTTTTACAGAGATTAGCATATTGTTATCATTTTACACATACAGATACACAAATACATCTATCTATCTATCATCTATCTAAAATACACATTGTATATATTCCATGGGCAATACATACTTTTTATTTTTTCTGAAGCACAGCATATAAATCATGATGACCTTTTACTCCTAATTATTTCAAAGATATTTCCTAAGAATTACCAAAATATATATACAAGTTGTGTAAATCCATATCTCGTTTATTAAAAATTTTAATCATACCTTCTTAGAAGAACTTATTTTAAAAAAGGGACTGAAGCTTTAGCATGAGCTTTATTATATAGAGATAGGGACTTTGGACCATTCAGATCAAAATTATAGTTAGGGCAATGACAAAATAGAGATGGCTCTGGAAAGAAAGTTGAGAGAGCCAAGGTGAGTAGGAGTGAGCACTGAATGTGGGGAATACTGTTTTTAGGGTCAGGCATATAAGGCACAGATGATGCAGCATTGAAGATGATCATAGGAACACAATGTTTCAAAAGAAATACAAAATAGTTTCAGATACTACAGAGGAATTTAAAAGGATAAAGAATAAGTATGTAAGAATGTGAAATATTAGGAACATTTTGGATTTAGAGAGCTTAAGGTTAATTTTTGAAGAGGTTAAATTCTATGGAGTAGGGGTAGATAGTACCCAATGTACAAAGGATGAAAGAGTAAAGATACAGGAAGATCTTTGTAGATTATGGCTCAATAAATATGATGATGAGAGACAGAATAGTGGCTCAGGAGAATTCAGATTATAATGGGTATTTGAGAATTTGTTTATAGTTTGGGAAAATTTTGGTTATGTGTGTAGTTCAGAGGAGGGGATGAAACGGAAGCTCAAAAAAGAAGTATAAATAATTGAAGAAAAACATCTTTGAATATGAAAGAAAACATGGGCTCATTTGGAGGGTTAGCCTTTATAGAAGGTAAGGGGTATTTTATGAAGGCAGAAAGAACACAAGAGGAAAGGATGAGTATTCAGAGCACTTTGATGTTAGAATATTGAGGGGGCTCATGTTAAATGGGCTCAGTAAAAGTACTCTGATCTCCAGGGAATTAAGGGGGTAGAAAAAGTCCAGCTTGATATTTGGAAAAATTAGAAAAACATTTAGAATAAGAGCTTTGGGGAAACAAATAGAATTTTAACTAGAAGTAAGTAGAAGAATTGCTCAGCAGAAGTGAGAGCCTGGGTCGGTATTTTTTTTTTTTTTTAATTTTATTTTTTGTTATTCAATTACAGTTGTCCCATTTTTCCCCCATTGCTCCCCCCTCCCAGCCAATCCCTTCTCCCACAATTATATCCCTCCCCGTTGTCCATGTCCATTAGTCATTCATATACGTTCCTTGACCTGACCCTTCCCTTACTTATCCCCCTTCTCTCCCTCCCCCTTCCCCCCTACTGACTACTATTCTAGTCTTTGCCTATTTAGTTCGTTTGTTTGTGTTGCTCTTTAGTTTCCTGTATTGGGTGATATCATATGGTACTTTGCTTTCTTTGCCTGGCTTATTTCACTAAGCATAATTCTCTCTAATTCCATCCATGTTGTCGCAAATGGCAGGAGTTCCTTCTTTCTTTCTGCTACATAGTATTCCATTGTGTAGATGTTCCACAGTTTTTTGATCCACTCATCCACAGACGGGCACCTAGGCTGTTTCCAGCACTTAGCTATTGTAAACAGGGCTGCTATGAACATAGGGGTGCATAAGTTCTCTTGAATTAGGGTTTCAGGATTTTTCGGGTATAATCCTAGTAGTGGAGTCGCTGGTTCAAATGGCAGTTCCATTTTTAGTTTTTTGAGGTAATTCCATACTGTTTTCCATAGTGGCTGCACCAGCCTGCATTCCCACCAACAGTGCAGTAGGGTTCCTGTTTCTCCACATCCTCGCCAGCACTTGTTGCTTGTTGATTTGTTGATGATGGCCATTCTGACTGGTGTGAGGTGGTATCTCATTGTGGTTTTTACTTGCATCTCTCTGATGGCCAATGATGTTGAGCATTTTTTCATGTGCCTATGGACCTTCTGTATGTCCTCTTCAGAGAAGTGTTTGTTCAGGTCCTTTGCCCATTTTTTAATTGGGTTGTTTGTTTTCTTGATGTTGAGTCGTATAAGCTCTTTATATATTTTGGAGATCAGTCCCCTGTCTGTGATAGCATTGGCAAATATGTTTTCCCATATGGTTGGTTTCCTTTTCATCTTGCTGATGTTTTCTTTTGATGAGCAGAAACTTTTTAGTTTGATGTAGTCCCGTTTGTTTATTTTTTCCTTTATTTCTCTTGCCTTGGGAGATGTATCCATGAAGATATTGTTACGTGTGATATCTGAAATTTTCCTGCCTATGTTTTCCTCTAAGACTTTTATGGTATCACGGCTTACATTTAAGTCTTTAATCCATCTTGAGTTTATTCTCGTGTGTGGTGTAAGTTGGTGGTCTAGTTTCATTTTTTTGCACGTCCCTGTCCAGTTCTCCCAGCACCATTTGTTAAAGAGGCTCTTCTCACTCCATTTTATGTTCCTTCCTCCTTTATCAAAGATTAGTTGACCATAGAGGCCTGGGTTTATTTCTGGGCTTTCAATTCTGTTCCACTGATCTATATGTCTGTTCTTACGCCAGTACCAGACTGTTTTGATCACAGTGGCTTTGTAGTATTGTTTGATTTCTGGTATCGTGATTCCTCCTGCTGTGTTCTTCTGTTTCAAGATTGCTTTTGCTATTTGGGGTCTTTTTTGGTTCCATATGAATTTTTGGAGGATTTGTTCTAGGTCAGTGAAATATGTCATTGGTATTTTAATAAGGATTGCATTGAATTTGTAAATTGCTTTGGGTAGTATGGCCATTTTGATGATGTTGATTCTTCCCATCCAAGAACATGGTATTTGCCTCCATTTATTTGTATCTTCCTTAATTTCTTTCTTCAATGTTGCATAATTTTCAGTGTACAGGTCTTTTATCTCTTTGGTTAAGTTTATTCCTAGGTACTTTATTTTTCTTGTTGCTATAGTAAATGGTATTTTCTTTTTTGCTTCTGTCTCTGAGATTTTATTGTTGGTGTACAGAAATGCCTTAGATTTCTGTATATTTATTTTGTACCCTGCTATTTTGCCAAATTCACTTATTATATCGAGTAGTCTCTTAGTGGAGTTTATAGGGTTTTCTAGGTATACTATCATGTCATCTGCAAATAGTGATAGTTTTACTTCTTCTTTCCCAATCTGGATGCCTTTTATTTCTTTGTCTTGTCTGATTGCTGTGGCTAGGACTTCCAACACTATGTTGAATAGAAGTGGGGAGAGTGGACAGCCTTGTCTAGTTCCTGATTTCAGGGGGAATGCTTTCAGTTTTTGTCCATTGAGTATGATGTTGGCTTCAGGCTTCTCATATATAGCCTTAATGATGTTAAGGTATGCTCCCTCTATTCCTATTTTGCTGAGTGTTTTCAACATAAATAGGTGTTGTACTTTATCAAATGCTTTTTCTGCATCTATAGATATGATCATGTGATTTTTGTCTTTCATTTTGTTTAGGTGATGTATTATATTTATTGATTTGCAAATATTGAACCATCCTTGCATCCCTGGGATGAATCCCACTTGATCATGGTGTATGATCTTTTTGATGTATTGTTGGATCCTGTTTGCCAAAATTTTATTGAGGATTTTAGCATCTATGTTCATCAGTGATATTGGCCTGTAGTTTTCTTTCTTTGCTGTGTCCTGACCTGGTTTTGGGATTAGGGTAATACTGGCTTCATAGAAAGAGTTTGGGATTTTTCCCTCTTCTTGGATTTTCTGGAATAGTTTGAGGAGGATAGGAGTTAGTTCTTCCCTAAACGTTTTGTAAAATTCACCTGTGAAGCCATCCGGTCCAGGGCTTTTGTGTGCAGGGAGATTTTGGATTACTGTTTCAATTTCCTTCTTTGTTATTGGTCTGTTGAGACTTTCTACTTCTTCTTGATTCAGTTTTGGAAGGTTATATGTTTCTAGAAATCTGTCCATTTCTACTAGGTTGTCAAATTTCTTGCCATATAGTTGTTTGTAGTAATTTCTTATAATTGTTTGTATTTCTGAGGTATCAGTCGTGATTTCTCTTTCATTTCTGATTTTGTTTATTTGGGTCTTCTCTCTTTTTTTCTTAATGAGCCTGGCTAGAGGATTGTCAATTTTGTTTATTTTTTCAAAGAACCAGCTCCTAGTTCTGTTGATTTTTTGGATTGTTCGTTTCGTTTCTATGTCGTTTAATTCTGCTTTGATCTTGATGATTTCCTTTCTTCTTTTTGCCTTAGGCTTTGTTTGTTGTTGCTGTTCTAGTTCTTGTAGCTTTATGGTTAGGTTTCTTGAGATTCTTCTAGCGTTTTCAGATATGCCTGTATTGCTATGAACTTCCCTCTTAGGACTGCTTTTGCTGTGTCCCATAGGTTTTGGGCTGTTGTGTGTTCATTGTCATTAGTTTCTAGAAATTTCTTGATTTCCTCTTTGATGTCATTGTTAACCCATTCATTATTTAAGAGCATGTTATTCATTCTCCATGAGTTTGGGTGTCTTTGATTTTTTTCCCTGAAGTTGATTTTTAGTTTCAAGGCATTGTGGTCTGAAAAGATGCTTGATATGATTTCAATTTTCTTGAATTTGTTGAGGCTTGTTTTGTGTCCTAGTATGTGGTCTATATTTGGAAATGTCCCATGGGCCTTTGAAAAGAATGTATATTTTGCTTCTTTGGGGTGAAAAGTTCTATATATATCAGTTAAGTCCATGTGGTTTAGTGTGTTGTTCAATGCCTGTATATCCTTGGTGTTTCTTTGCTTGGATGATCTGTCTATTGTTGATAATGGAGTGTTGAAGTCCCCTACTATGAGTGTGTTGTTGTTAATATCCTTCTTGTGGTCTTCTAGTATTTGCTTTATGTATTTGGGTCCTCCTATGTTGGGTGCATATATGTTTATCAGTGTTATATCTTCTTGATGAATCGTTCCTTTAAGTATTATGAAATGTCCTTCTTTGTCTCTTTTTATTGCCCTTGCTTTGAAATCCGTTTTGTCTGATATGAGAACTGCTACCCCAGCTTTTTTTTCGGGTCCATTTGCTTGGAATATTTTTTTATATCCCTTTACTTTCAGTCTATGTAAATCTTTTGTTTTGAGGTGTGTTTCTTGTAGACAGCAAATATGTGGGTCCTGTTTTCTTATCCATTCTGTTACCCTATGTCTTTTAATGGGAGCATTTAATCCATTTACATTTAAGGTTATTATTGACATGTATTTATTCATTTACCTTTTGTATCTCTGTTCCTCTACTCTTCTTTTGTTTTTTCTCTTCCTTTTTCTTAGATTATTCCCTTTAGCATCTCTTGCAATGCTGGTTTTGTGGAGATGTATTCTTTTAGTCTTCCTTTGTCTGAGAAACTCCTTATTTCACCTTCTATTTTGAATGAGAGCCTTGCTGGGTAGAGTATTCTTGGTTGTAGGGCTTTGTTTTTCATTGCTTGAAATATTTTGGACCATTCCCTTCTGGCTTGTAATGTTTCTGTTGAGAAATCGGTCGATAGCCTTATTGGAGCTCCCTTGTAAGTTATTTGCTGTTTTTCTCTTGCTGCTTTTAGGATTCTCTCTTTGTCTTGGAATGTTGCCATTTTAACTATGATGTGCCTTGGAGTGGGTTTTGGGGGTTCCTCTTTATTGGAACTCTCAGTGCTTCTTGGACTTGCATAACTTTTTTTCTCATCAGGTTCGGAAAATTTTCTGTCACTATTTCTCCTATCAGTTTTTCAATTCCATGCTCCTTTTCTTCTCCCTCTCTTATTCTATGATCCTTAAATTATTTTTTCTAATGCTATCCTGTAATTCCCTTACATCTTGTTCATATTTTCTCAATCTTTTTTCATTTTGCTGTATCATTTGAGAATTATTACCTACATTATCCTCTAACTCACTAATCCGATCTTCTGCTTCGTTTAGTCTGCTTTTGACTGATTCTACTGTGTTTTTCAGTTCAGAGATTGCATTCTTCATTTCTTCCTGGTTCTTGTTAATAGTTTCTATGTCTTTTTTTATGCTGGTGTAGTTCTCTGCAAGTTCCCTGTAATTTTCTTGGAGCTGTTGGTAACTTCCTTGGAGGCTGTCATAGTTGTTTTTGAGGTTTTCGAGCATATTGAGCTTCTTTACCACCATAGTTTTGAATTCCATGTCTGACATTTGGGCTATGTCTATTCCATCTACCTCTCTTTCTGGGGATTCCTCTTTTCTTTTCATTGAGAGGTTGTTTCTGCGTCTTACCATGTTGGATTCTTCTTGTTTGTTTTTGTTATTTGGATTTGTCTGCTTTGCCTTCCCACCTTTGTGGTGTGAGATTTTTTATGGTAGATCTGGGGGTTTCAGTGGTGCAGTCCCTTTGATATCCTGAGCCTGATGTTCTTGGGGTACCTTTTATATCATTTGTTTATGCTGTCTGATTATATTTCAGATTTTTTTTTTTTTTGTTAGGATATTCCTTCTGGCTTGTTGATTGAGAGTCACTCTAACCACTTTATCTCAAATTCTTTTGTGGAGATGTCAGTTCAGCCTTCTTGTGTCGTCTTCTTTTTCTGCGTCCACAGGTGGTCTAATGTGATGGGTCAGAGATTCCTATTCCTTGCAGCAGTGATGTGTGTGAGGTGGCCGGCAAGGCGCAATGCAAGGCAGCCAAGAGCCCACCTCAGGTCTGCCATGCTGTGCTCCAGGAAAGCAGGCCACGCTGCGCTCTGGGGAAGCTGGTGAGGTGTTTTTTATTTTCACTCAAGCATCAGTGCGCGCCCGAAGCGGCTGGGGAACTAAGCTCAGGACGGCCGCGCTGCGCTCCTAGAAAGCAGTCAGCACCAAGCTCTGGGAAAGCCCTCCAGGTGTTTTTTTTTTTTTTTGGCTCAAGCACGGGTGCGTGCCCAAGGTGTCCGGGGAACTAAGCTCCGGCCTGCCGCGCCACACTCCTAGAAAGCTGGCCGCGCCGCGCTCTGAGAAAGCTGGCTGCGCTGTGCTCTGGGAAAGCCCTCGAGGTGTTTTTTGGCTCGAGCACCAGTGGGCGCCCAAGGTGTATGGGGAACTAAGCTCCGGCCTGCCACGCCACACTCCTAGAAAGCCGGCTGCGCCTCGTTCCAAGGAAGCCGATTGCGCCGCGTTCTGGGAAAGCCCTTGAGGTGTTTTTTTTGGCTCCAGTGCCGGTGTGCACCCAAGAGGCTGGGGAGCTAGCCTGGGCAAGTGCTCTGCGCTCCGGATTCTGGCCTGGTACTTTGGCCTGGTGCCCACTGGGCTGGCCAGGGGCGACTGTGCACAGTCTTCTGCGTGTCCAGTGAGCCCTCCCTGCACCCGTTGGGTCACTGATTTTATGTCTGTTGGCGTGTGTCCGAAGGGCACCTGGATGCACAGCCCTGCGCACCTGGGCCAGTGAATGAGGGCACTTCCCTATGCGTGCCCCCGTGACCCAAGGGGAGGGTTGGGGGTGGATGAGCGCACTACTGCGCCTGCGCTCCTCAAGAATGGCCTACCACCCCCAAACTTTCCTCCCCTCTCCACCATCCACTAGAGAAAAATATAAAGGAGAATTATGTTCTCACTTGCCCGGCAGCACGCTGTCTCCTGTCCTTCAGCGCCAATGCCACTTGGTCGAGTCTGGTCTCTGCCAGTGGGCAGAGATCCGCTCTCCTCCCAACACCTCTCCTGGGTAGCCTTCGGTCGCCAAAAAGCCTTTGTTTACTTCCAGCCACAGCTCTTGCAGCCGTCCCAGTCAGGAATTGCGTTTCGTCCCTTTTCTCCGCTATCCTCACTAAACAGGTTGTTCCCAGATGGATTTTCTCTAATCCAGCAGTGCCTTGGCTCGACTCCTGTCAGTGGCCAGCTGCTCACTGAGATGTTCTGTCTACAGTTAGCCCAAACTGCAGAAGGGTCTCGGGAGCCTGAAACCGCAGCCTCTCCTCACTTCTCTGCCATCTTCCCCCCTCTCCTGGGTCGGTTTGTAATAAAACATAAAGACCCTATTTTATGTCTTTCTCCAAGATTTCTTGCCAGCCTGGACAAAGGAAGATATTGGATGATTGAGTTTATTTTAAGACTTATGTTAAATTGGAGGCTATTCTTAAACCATGTATTTAAACAGTTAAACTTTGGGTAGGTGGGGAAGGGGCTAAAAAATATTTGTCTAGAAAAACTAAGAGAGAAAATATATAAAACTTGACAAAAATATACTATCGGAAATGGAAAATGATATTGATTAAAACACTTCCTATATTAAATAAAGGCCTTGAGAAGAAATTTTTTCATAAAATTGCAAAATTTTACACAGCTACACAATGAGATCAGAAGACTCACTCACAACTAAAGTCCATCTCTAAATAGAGGACATCAGAATAAAAGCAAGATGTCATTGCAGTTGAACCCTTCTTGTGTCAGGATGTTAGATGTATCATAATACTATAATAAACTAGAGCACTCTATCATGTATGTTCCATATCATATTATGTAAATACATCAAATAATGTATGATGTAAGTGATGTATTATGACATAAAATTTTTCTATATTGATATTATCACTAGCACCTTTAGTACATATTGAAATAATAGTAGATACAGAAATCTTTGACTAAAAGTAAACAGTAGTTTATCTCTTGTTACTTTTAAGTTAGAATGAGGGGAATGGAGAATCTTTAAAATAAGATCTGGCCTCAAATCTCAAGTAATAAACTTTGACTAAAGCCAGCCTACTCTGATGATTCATGTACTTCACACGATCTTAGCATTTACATATATAGACTTTACTATGCTTATATTCTCTGGTTTATGTGTTACATTGTACTTTTCTTGGTTGCTTTTTCTTGCCTGCCAAATCTCACCACCTCCAGTTCATCTCCATCCTGCTTTAGTATATATTTCTGAAGCATAAACCTTCATCATGTCAGCACTCTACTTTAAAATAACTATTAGCATCTTGTTACCTTGGGTACAGAATCCAGATTCTTGGGTGGGGTTTACACAATTCAACATTATCTATCTCAACTGTTCTAAACAATCTCATCAGCTCATTCTCTTTGCCAGTCACCACCCATTCTCTCTCTTCTTGAGCTGGAATGAGTTACTTACCCTTTGCATGACATATACTCTTGTACATGCTGTTATCTCCAAGAAATGCCCTTCTCCACCTACTTAAACCAAAATCTCCTAGTAATTTTTTAAAGATCTACTCAACTTTAATGCTATCTTTTCTGAAGTCTCCCTGAGTCCCTAAGAAAAATGATGTGCCTTCTCTGTACCTGTGCACTGTCCTGTATGTACCTGAGTTAGAGCATGGCTTACATGGTGTAACGATTATCTGCATAGGTACCATTATACATTGTGTTTCTTCTAGTTTTCACTGACATGCCATTTCATTTTACTTACATGCAATTTCATTCCATCTAATATTAATCAAACACCTATTATATATCAGTCAGTCAGGGAAGTCTGGGGAATTAGAATAAGAATTATTTCTTATCCATTGGTTCACAGTTCCCATACTAGACTCAAGCTTCTTAGGTTATGGAGCCTATATTACAGAAAATTTAGATAGCTCACCATTTAATTTGAAAGTTACCTTCCCATCTCTTTCTCTTTATTCATTCAATTTTTACTCCCTGGAGTGTCTTTTCTCTCCACTTGTAAAAAGCCTACATCAACTTCTTAGTCATCAATTGAAGTCTTTCCTTCTCCTTGGAGTCCATTCTTAGTACCAAATCTGATATGGGATCTTCATTTGAATTCCAAAATTTTCTTTGTAATTCTCTTATGTTACTTACTTAGTGCATTTTTTTAACAGTGATTTGTGTTCTGTTTTCTCTTTGGTATCAAAATCTATAGTTTATGTTTATATTTATCTACTATGGCACACTTAACCAATCACACATAAACATTTGTTTAATTCAGTTTAATGACTCAACTCATATAAGGAAGGCTCTAGCCATCATTCACCAAAGCATCATTTATTATGGTCATTGAAGCATTTATTTATAGAAAGTACCAGCTGTATTCTTTTTTTTTTTTTAAGGCTCTGGGTTTGGTTTATTTCTTTGCTTTTTAAATAATATATATATTTTTATGTTAAAATTTGAGTCACACTTTGACTTCCTAAAATTGAAATATGTAGGTTCTGACTGTTTACTTGGTATTCAAGTGATTATTTCTTAATATAATTGACTAATTTCATCCCTCTATTATCTCCAGTTTTAAAACCAATTTTTAATTTTTAAAGCCTGCTAGTGCTACTATTTTTTATGCCAATATCTTCCTTTATCCATCCACAGATGATGTTTTTTAGAAGACAACTTTGTTTTCTTCAATAAAAATGCATTTTGGAGAAAATTGGCACATGCATATGTTTGACTTTCAGTATTAAACTTGGCATTACCTCCTGGGGCTGGCAGTCCCCACTATGCTTGCCTTGTCATGCTCCATTAAGTGCTCTAGTGGTACAGCCAACACCTGTGACCACACAAAAAGACCACAGACAGCAGCTGCAGGGCTCGGACACCCATGCTGAAATGAATTTCTAAAGCTGAAATATTTGGATCTGTGACTGGTTCTTTTTTTGAGTCTTTCAGGAACTCTTGGAATTTCTCAGTGCTGCATAGTGATATATGTTAAATGTATAGGATCTGCTTATTTTGTAATATTCTTTGGCTATCTCTGATTCAAATTAATGGTGGAGGTTCTCCTTGGTATCATAATATATTGGTTAAAAGAATAGATTTTTGACGTTAAACTGCCCTGATTTGAAGCCTAGATCTGCCAATCATTTGCTGTATGATCTTGGACAAGTTACTTAACTTGTTGAGGCCTCTGTTTTCTCACCTGTAAAATGGAAGCAATAATATCACCTACTTCAGAATGATGTAAAGATAAAATTAGTTTATATATACAAAGCTTTTAGAAGCATATCTTCACATGGTAAGCACTATGTAAGTGCTTGCTATTATTATTAAATTGTACATTCTTGAAAAACCTCATATACCACTTGAAAGCATGTTTTTCATAATATCTATGATCAGTCACTTCCTTTGTTCATAGTTTTCTTTTTTTCATGTACAGTTTTGTGGCATTTGCTTCTTGTTTATCAAAAAAATGTCTAGGAGTCATCAAAAACATGTTGGGCTTATGCTTAATCCTGGTGAATTTAGAACAAAACATAGAGTTTTATTTATTCTCTTTTAGAATATTTTAAGAACATACTATACCACTTATTTAAATAGTAAAAAATTGTTGTGGTAAAATTAAATTTTGCTTTCCTAGTTCAAGTAGAAACAACCAAATAAGTGACAGGGATGTCAGATAATCCATGAATATCTGCTAAGCACTCCTAGTCATTTATTCCTGGGCCTCAGCAATTCAAAGTCTGTACCCTCTCTTGTGATAACTATTAGATGATTATGCATGCTCCAGTTCTTTATTACTTTCATCATTATTTTTGACAATTTTTAAATTTATTTATAAAATTTCATTTGACACACACACATATATAGTACATTTTCTATGTGCCAACTACATTTCTAGACTCTGGGGTACAGCAGTGAATAAATAAACAAAATGCACTATTGTAATGAAGCCTATGTTAAATAAGGAAAATATATGAAATGTGTAGAATGTAGGATGGTAAAATATGCTAGAGAAAAATAAAACAGGAAAGGAGAATAGGGAATGCTAGGACGAAGAATGGAGGCTGTCAGAGAATATCTCATTGAAAAGGTGACATTAAGCAAAGACGGGAAGGGGGAGAGGGAGGGCATCTTCTTATATGTGCAAAGAGTATTCCAGGCAGGACAAAGAGCATGATGGAATGTGCCTGGGATGCTTTCATAAGAAGTTTGATTTTACAGTGAGTGAGTAGAAAGCCATTGG
Source organism: Furipterus horrens (assembly GCF_987537825.1). NCBI lineage: Eukaryota > Metazoa > Chordata > Mammalia > Chiroptera > Furipteridae > Furipterus > Furipterus horrens. The sequence continues at coordinate 162,595,893 of NW_028327172.1, read as the reverse complement.
GTAACTTTTGGGCAGGAGATGTTTTAGAAGGTTTATTCTGGCTTTTGTGCTGAGAAGGTGCAAATTTAGGTAAGGATAGAAGCAGAGAAATCAGTTAAGAAGTTATGGTAACAATCCAGTTTAAGAATGATGGTGCCTCTGCCTTTGATCTATTTTTTTATTTGAGCTAGTAATTATGTAAGTCATCAAAAAAACTAAGCCATATGCAAAGACCCAATTAGAATTTGGAAATGTCTAAATTTATCCTAAACTTAAAAGTGTACTTATATTACAGTGGTTCCAAGTTTAATTTCCAAAGTCCCTATCTATTATTTAGTAAACATAAAATATAAGGCAGCTCAAAACAAACAAATCCTAAAATGACATAAGTAAAAACTCATAGTTTGTATAGTTTGACTGTGACTACCATGTGTACATAAACAGCAAAAATTTCTAAATGCTTGGATGCCTTTTGGAAATAGTTTTTCCCCTCACTATGGACACATCTTTTGCAGAAAGGCAAACAAACAATTGACATTAAGTATATTCTGTAGTTTGAAATTCTGCATTAGAGACTTTGATCTGGCCCTGACCTTGATTCTAGGGTATCCTCAAGAATAGGAAATAGTCTTTAAATAGAAAAAGTTGAGTTCTATTTATCCAGTAACTTAAAGTATTGTTTCATTATTATTGTGAAAGGTAGTAAAATTAAGGAATTTTTGGGTAAGTAATGTGTCAGGTGCAAGCACCTATATTAATGATATTATAGATATAATACTATTTACATGGTACTCATATTCAAACTGTTACATAGGTACTTAAATCAACTTCACAAATATTTATAGAGTTAGCATTAAGAATACTTGTAAAAATATTTTCTGTATTATGAAAATTTGGTTAACTTAGTAATTAAAGCATACATAGAATAAGCATGAATTTAAGTATCTTTTTTAGATGATTTAATTGAAGTAATCAATTTTCTTTGAAAATTTTAAGTCAGGGGTTGGTAAGCTTCTATAATGGGTCATATAGTAACTATTTTCACCTTTTCATGCTATATGATTTCTGTTGTAATTACTCAACTCCATCACTGTAATCTGAAATTAGCCACAGATAATATATAAATAAATGAGTGCAGCTGTGTTTTCTTAAAACTATTTGAAAAAAAAATGTTGGCCAGATTTGGTTCACCAACTGTAATTTGCTGACTTCTATTCTAGAGGGTAGGAGTGAAAAGCTTAAATTTATGAGACTTGGTGGTAACTGGTCAATTCTAGTTATTATGAGTGCCCATGGGCACAATTCTCAGACACAGTTCTGTCTATGTTCTTTAGAATCATTGTTCCACATTCATTTCTATTAAGCAGCTCATTTTCTCACTAGTGATTTTTTTAGCAATGTGCTGACCCCAGTTCTTCTTCACCCTCATTCTCATATGTCTAATAAATTCTTCTAATATTCGTATGATTTGTCTAATACATAAATTATCACTACCTTACCCCTGCTATGGTGGCTGAACCAAGTCTTTTTTTTTTAACTACACATAACTCTTTATTTAATTTTAATTATTTAATTTTTATTTTTATCCTAATAAAAGGTGCTAACAATGGGGTTATAAACTCTAAATAACAACCACTTACCTACATTTTTCCTTAGAAAACAGCCAAAGGCCTAATCTTTAAAGACATGGTATATAGAACATCTTAATCTATAAAAGATAGAGTTACCCAAATTATAATACATGATGTACAGCCTATTGGTGAACTAGACCAGAGTTGGCCAAGAAGTGGTGAACAGTGAAAGTGTTCACATTTTGAAAACTTACTCTGATAGTAAAAAAAATTCTTGATTGCTCTTAATGTTATAGATGCATCCACACTAATATTTGGTTTTGCCAAGGTCTTCCACTAGAACATGAAGACAGAGCATAGGGGATAAGATACTTAGATATTTTCAAGATAAATTACTTAGTAATAAGAAATTTGACATACTGCATTTCTCCATTTGCCACAAGAGCAAATTAACAATAAAAACGATTTAAAATAAATGCCCAACTCCAAAAAGGGTGGTGGTAGCAACACTTTCTTTTTGATTTATTTATTGTTTTTCTATTACAGTTGTCCCACCTTTTTCCCCATTGACCCCCCCCCCCCAGCCCAGCCCACCCCTTCTTCCATAGTCAATCTCCATCCTATTGTCCGTGTCATGGGTCATTTATGTTAGTTCCTTGACTAGACCCTTCCCCTACTTACCCCTTTCTCTCCCCCTCCCCACCCCCTGGTCACTGTTAGTCTGTTCCTTGCTTACATGCCTCTGGTTCAGTTTTGCTCTTTTTTTTGTGTGTGTGTTGTTCATTAATTTCCTGTATTAGGTGGTTATTTGTTTTTCATTGCCTGGTTTATGTCGCTAAGTATAATTCTCTCTAGTTCCATACATGTTGTTGTAAATGGTAGGGGTTCTTTCTTTCTTTATGATGCATAGTATTCCATTGTGTAAATGTACCACAGTTTTTTGATCCACACATCTACAGATGGGCACTTAGGCTGTTTCCAGTACTTGGCTATTGTAAATAGTGCTGCTATGAATATAGAGGTGCATAGGTTCTTTTGAATTAATGTTTCAAGATTCTTCAGGTATATTCCTAGCAATGGAATTGCTGAGTCAATAGGCAGTTTCATTTTTAATTTTCTGAGGAAATTCCATACTGTTTTAAATAGTGGCTGCACCAGTCTGCATTCCCACCAGTAGTGCACTAGGGTTCCCTTTTCTCTGCATCCTCACCATCACTTGTTTGTTGATTTGTTGATGATGGCCATTCTGACTGGTGTCAAGTGGTATCTCATTGTGGTTTTTATTTGCATCTCTCTAATGGCTAGTGATGTCAAACATTCTTTCACATGCCTATGGACCCTCTGATGTCCTCTTTGGAGAAGTGTTTGTTTAGGTACTTTCCCCATTTTTTAATTGGGTTGTCTGATTTCTTTGTGTTGAGTCATATAAGTTCTTTGCATATTTTGGAGATAAATCCTTGTCTGAGGTATCATTGGCAAATATGTTTTCCCATATGGTTGGTTCCCTTTTCATCTTGTTGATGTTTCCTTTTGCTGAGCAGAAGCTCTTTAGTTTGATGTAGTCCCATTTGTTTATTCTTTCCTTTATTTCCCTTGCCTTAGGAGATGTCAGTGAAAATATTGTTATGTGGGATATCTGAAATTTTCCTGCCTATGTTTTCCTCTAGGGCTTTTATGGTGTCATGGCTTACATTTAAGTCTTTGAGCCATCTTGAATTTATTCTGGTGTAGGGTGTAAGTTGGTGGTCTAGTTTAATTTTTTTTTTGCATGTCCTTGTTCAGTTCTCCCAGCACCATTTGTTGAAGAGGCTCTTTTCATTCCATTTGATGTTCCTTTCCATTTGTCAAATATTGGTTGACCATATAGACCTGGGTTTATTTCTTGGCTCTCTATTCTGTTTCATTGATCTATATGTCTGTTCTTATGCCAGTACCAGACTGTTTTGGTTACAATGACTTTGTAGTATAGTTTGAAATCAGGTATTGTGATTCTTACTACTGTGTTCTTACTCAAGATTGCTGTTGCTATTTGGGGTTTTTTTTTGGCTATATATAAAGTTTTAAATTATTTGCTCTAGGTCTGTAAAATATGCCATTGGTATTTTAATAAGGATTGCATTGAATCTATAAATTGCTTTGGGTAGTATGGACATTTTAATGATGTTGATTCTTCCCATCCATGAACATGGTATATGCTTCCATTTATTTGTATCTTCCTTCATTTCTTACTCCAGGGTTATATAGTCTTTCAAGTATAAGTCTGTTACCTCCTTGGTTAAGTTTATTCCTAGGTACTTTATTTTTCTTGTCATTATGGTAAATGGGATTTTTTTTCTAGTTTCTATCTTTGATATTTTATTTTTGGTATACAGAAATGCCTTTGATTTTTGAATATTTACTTTGTACCTGCTATTTTGCCCAATTCTCTTATTAGGTTGAGTAGTTTTTTCATGGAGTCTATAGGGTTTTCTATGTACACTATCATGTCATCAACAAATAATGACAGTTTTACTTCATCTTTTCCAATCTGAATGTTTTTTATTTATTTTTATTTTCTGATTGCTGTGGCTAGAACTTCCATGACTGTGTTGAATAGGAGTAGAGAGAGTGGATAGCCTTGTCTTGATCCTTATCTTAGGGGGAATGCTTTTAGTTTTTGCCCATTCAGTACGATGTTGGCTTCAGGTTTCTTGTATATGGCCTTTATTACATTGAGGTATGCCCCCTCTGTTCCCATTTTGCTGAATGTTTTCATCATAAATGTGTTGTGCTTTATCAAATGCTTTTCTAGTATCTATTGATATGATCATGTGATTTTTGTCTTTCATTTTGTTTATGTGGTGTATTATGTTTATTGATTTGTGAATATTAAACCATCCTTGCATTTCTGGGATGAATCCCACTTGATTGTGGTGTATGATCCTTTTAATGTGTTGCTGAATCAGGTTTGCCAATATTTTGTTGAGGATTTTAGTACCTATTTCATCAGCAATATTGGCCTGTAGTTTTCTTTTTTGTTGCATTTTGACCTGGTTTTGGAATTAGAGTAATATTGGCTTCATAGAAAGAGTTTGGGAGTTTTTCCTCTTTTAATTTTTTGGAATAGTTTGAGAAGGATAGGAGTTAGTTCTTCCCTAAATGTTTTGTAAAATTCACCTGTGAAGCCATCCAGTCCAGAGCTTTTGTGTGCCAGGATTTTTTTTTTATTACTGCTTCAATTTCATTAGTTGTTATCAGTCTATTCAGGCTTTCTGCTTCTCCTTGATTCAGATTTGGAAGATTATGTGTTTCTAGAAATTTGTCCATTTCATCTAGTTTTTCAAATTTCTTGCTGTACAGTTGTTTGTAGTAATTTCTTACAATCCTTTGTTTTTCTTGGTATTGGTTGTGATTTGTCCTCTTTTGTTTCTGATTTTGTTATTTGTATCTCTCTCTCTTTTTCTTGATGAGCCGGCTAAAGAATTGTCAATTTTTTTTATCTTTTCAAAAAATCAGCTCCTGGTTTTATTGATCTTTTGAATTGTTTGTTTAGTCTGTATGTCATTTAATTCTGCTCTGATCTTGATGATTTGCTTACTTCTTCTTGCTCAGGGCTTTGTTGTTGTTTTTCTAGTTCTTGTAGCTGTAGGGATACATTTTTTACTTGAGATTCTTCTATCCTTTTTTAGGTAGGCTTGTATTGTTATGAACTTTCCTCTCTGGACTGCTTTTGCTGTGTCCCATAGGTTTTTGGGCTGTTGTGTGTTCATTATCATTTGCTTCCAGAATCTTCTTTATTTCTTCCTTGATGTCCTTTTTTAACCCATTCATTATTTAATAGTATGTTATTCATTCTACAGGGGTTTGAATGTCTTTGAGTTTTTTCCTTGAGATTGATTTCTAGTTTCAAGCCATTATAATCTGAGAATTCAAACCCTTGAATTTGTTGAGGCTTGTATTGTGTCCTACCATGTGGTCTATCTTTGAAAATATTCCATGTACACCTAAAAAGGATGTGTATTTTGCTTCTTTGAGGTGAAAAGTTCTACATATATCAACTAAGTCCATTTGACCTACAGTATTTTTCAATGCCTCCGTATCTTTGGTGTTTCTTAGCTTCAAAGATCTGTCCATTGTTGACAATAGGGTGTTAAATTCCCCTACTATGAGTGTGTTGCAGTTGATATCCTTCTTGTAGTCTTCTAGTATTTTTCTTATATATTTGGGTGCTCCTATGTTGGGTGCATATATGTTTACCAGGGTTATATCTTCTTCATGAATTGTTCCCTTCAGCATTATGAAATATTTTTCTTTGTCCCTTTTTATGGCCTTTGCTGTAAAATCTGTTTTATGCAATATAAGTATTGCTACCCCAGCTGTTTTTTCATATCCATTTGCTTGGAATACTCTTTTTCCATCCCTTCACTTACAGTCTGTGTATATCTTTTGTTTTGAGGTGTGTCTCTCTCTTTTTTTAAAAAATAATTTATTTATTTATTTGTTTGTTTATTTTATTTTTAGAGAGAGGGGAAAGGAGAAAGAGAGGGAGAGAAATATCACTGTGTGGTTGCCTCTCAATGGCGCCCCCAACTGGGGAACTGATGTGCAACCTAGTAATGTGCCCTGACTGGGAATGGAACCAGCAACACTTGGCTCACAGGCCGACACTCAATCCACTGAGCCACAGCAGCCAGGGCCTTGAGGTGTGTCTCTTGTAGACAGCATATATGTGGGTCATGTTTTCATATTCATTCCACTATGCTATGTGTTTTAATTGGAGCATTTAATCCATTTACATTTAGGGTTATTATTGACAGGTATTTATTCATTTCCCTTTGTACCTGTGTTCCTCTCCCTCTCTCTTTTTCTTCTTCTTCTTAAAGCAGACCCTTTAGCATTCCTTGTAATGCTGGTTTGGTGGATATGTATTCTTTTAGTCTTCCTTTGTCTGGGAAACTCCTTATTTCACCTTCCATTTTGAAAGAGAGCCTTGCTGGGTAGAGTAGTCTTTGTTGTAGGTCTTTGTTTTTCATTGCTTGAAATATTTTTTGCCATTCCCTTATGGCTTGTCGGATTTTTGTTGAGAAATCAGTTGATAGCTTTATTAGAGCTCCCTTGTATATCATTTGCTCTTTTTCTCTTGCTGCCTTTAGGATTCTCTCTGTCTTTGAATGTTGCCATTTTAATTATGATGTGCCTTGAAGTGGGCCTCCTTGGGTTCATCTTCATAGGATCCTCTGTGCTTTTTGTACTTGTGAGACTTTTTCTCTCCTCATGCTTGGAAAGTTTTCCATCATTAATTTTTCAATCAGGTTTTCTATCCCTTGATCCTCTTTTTCTCCTTCTGGTACCCCTATAATACAGATATTGTTGCTCTCAATGTTGTCCTGAAGCTCTCTTAAACACTCTTCATTCTCTTTTAGTCTTTTCTCATTTCGTTGCACTTTCTGGGAATTTTTTTCTATGCTGTCCTCTAGCTCACTGATTCGATACTCTGCTTCATTTAGCCTGCTTTTGATTGCTTCTACTGTGTTCATCAGTTCAGAAGTTGTATTCTTCATTTATTCTGGGCTTTTATTGATAGTTTTTATGTCCTTTTTCATGCTGGCATTGTTCTCAGTAAGTTCCTTGTAACTTCCCTGTAGATGTTTGTCCTTCCCTGGAGTTCTTTGTAGTTCGCCTGGGGTTTGTTGTAGTTTTCTCTGAGTTTGTTGAGTTCATTGAGCTTTCTCATTACCGTTGTTTTGAATTCCATGTCTGATAGTTTGTTTTCCTCTATTTCATCTCTCCTTCTGGGAATTCCTTCTTTCCTTTTGATGAGGTGTTGTTTCTCCTTCTCCCCATTTTAGGTGGCTCATTTTCTTTGTTTCTGTTCTTAGATTGACCTGCTTTTATTTCCTGCCTTTGTAGTGTGACCTTCTTTTATACAGTTGTTGAGCTGCTGCCTCTGGCTGATGCCACTTGGAAGGGAATAGTCTGTTTAAGAGATTTCTCCTGTAGCACTGGGGATAATTCTGCACTGAGATGTAGTCTACTGCTCCCCTAGCTCTTTCTCCAGAGCCAGCACGCAAAACTTTTACAAAATGCCTCTAGTTCACTTCACCCTCCTTTGACCTCAGTGGGGGCAAGTGTGCGGCCTCACACAGGCTGGGGGCTGGTGGGCCTTGGTCTGACTGGTTGTGAACTGGGGCAGGCTGACCATGGGTGCTTCTGGGTGCTGGCCTGGGGTGGGCCTCAGGCGGGCCTGCTGTGTGCCTAACATTAAGATTATTGGATGTACAATATATTAGTTTCAGGTATACAACCCATGAATAGACAGTTATAGAATTTACAGAGTGATCACCCTGATAAATTTAGTATCCATCTGCATCCATACTTATTATAATATTATTGACCATATTCCTTACATTGCGTTTTATATCCCCATGACTATTCTGTAACCATCAATTTGTACTTCTATATTCTTTTACCTTTTTCACTAATTTCCCAAATTCTCCTCCCACTTGGAAACTATCAAAATAGTCTCTGTATGTATAAGTCTGTTTCTGTTATGCTTGTTTATTTATTTTGTTTTTTAGATTCCACATGTAAGTGACATCATCTGTCATTCATTTTTGTCTGTATTATTTATTTTATTCTAGGTCCATCCATGTTGTTGCAGATGGCAATATTTCATTCTTTTTTTATATGACTGACTCATGTTCCATTGTGTGTATGCACCACTTCTTCTTTACCCATTCATCCATAGATTGACACTTATGTTGCTTTCTTATTATTGCTATGGAAAATAATGCTGCAGTAAACATATGAATGTATATGTCTTTTTGATTTAGTATTTTGGATTTCTTCAGACAAATACCAGCAGTGGAATTGCTGGGTGCTTCACTATCTCTTGTTAGAGCCTTTGTTTTAGTCAATTTTGTCTGGTATAAGTATTGATTTCAAAGAATTTTTTACTTTCCATTTTCTTTTTAAAATCATAAAAAAAAACCCTTATTGTATTTTTCTTTTACCATTTAGTCCCCTTGTACTTCTCTCTCCCCAGCAATCACCACATCATGTTCTATGTCTATGGGTGCTTTTCCTTTTTGCTCAACCCCTCCATCCCCTTACTGCTGCCCCGCACTAGCTGTCATCCTGCTCTGTGAGTCTGTCCCAATTTTCCTTGTTAGTTCAGTTTTTTAAATTAGATTCTGCATATGAGTCAAATAATATGGTATTTGTCTTTTACTGACTTGCTTATTTCACTTAGGATAATGTTCTCCAGGTCTATCTATGCTGTCACAAAGGGTAAAAATTTTCTTCTTTTTTATGCCTGAGTAGTATTCCATTGTGTAAATGTCCCATAGTCCTCTTATCTACTCATCTACTGATGGACACTTGGGCTGCTTTCATATGTTGGTCATTGTAAATAATGCTGCAATGAACACAGGGTTGCAAATGGTCTGAATTAGTATTTTGGGTTCCTTCAGATGTATTCTCAGAACTAGGATTGCTGGGTCAAAAGGCAAATCCATTCTTAATTTTTGAGGTATGGCCATACTGCTTTCCACAGTGACAACACTAGTCTACATTACCACCTACAGTGCAAAAGTGTTCCTCTTTCCCCACATGTACTTGTTTGTTGATTTATTGATGATAGCCATTCTTACAGGTGTGAGATGATATCTCATTTTAGTTTTAATTTGCATTTCTCTGATAATTCGTGATGTCTAGCATCTTTTCCTATGTCTATTGGTCATCTGTATGTCCTCTTTGGGGAAGTATGTATTCAGGTCTTTTGCCCATTTTTAAAAATTTGGGTTGTTTAATTTTTTTGTGTTGAGTTGGTAAGTACTTCAGAAATTTTGGATGTTAACCCTTTATCAGAGGCACTGGCAATTATGTTCTCCCATTCCGTGGGTTGTCTTTTTATTTTTATTTATTTTTTGGTGTTTTCCTTTGCTATGCAAAAACTTTTTAGTTTTATGTAGTCCCATTTATTTATTTTTTTTGTTTCTCTTGCCTGGGGAGATATATCCAATAAAATATTGCTACATGCAATGCCCTAGATTTTGCTGCCCATGTTTTCTTCTAGAATTTTTATGGTTTCACGTCTAACATTTAAGTCTTGGATACATTTTGAATTTATTCTTGTGTGTGGTGTAAGAAGGTTGCATAGTTTAATTTTCCTCATGTATCTGTCCAATTTTCCCAATACTCTTTATTGATAAACTATCTTTAGCCCATTGTATATTCTTGCTTCCTCTTTCAAATATTAATTGACTATAAAGGTGTGGGTTTATTTCTGGGCTCTCTATTCTGTTCCATTGATCTACGTGTCTATTTTTATGTCAGTACCATGCTGTTTTGATTACTATGGCCTTATAGTATAGTTTGGTATTAGGTAGCATGATTCCTCCAACTTTGTTCTTTTTCTCAGGATCGTTGGTGCTATGTGGTTCCAAATAAGTTTTTGCAATATTTGTTCTAGTTCTGTGAAATACATCATTGAATTCTTGATAGGAAATGCATTGAATCTATAGATTGCTTTGGGTAGTATGAACATTTTAATGATGTTAATTTTTCCTATCCATGAACATGTTATGTGCTTTCACATATTTGTATCTTCTTCAATTTCTTTCTTCAATGTCTTATAATTTTCTGAGTACAGGTCTTTGACATCCTTGGTTAGGTTTATTCCTTGGTATTTTATTCTCTTTGAAGCAATTGTGAATGGGATTGTTTTATTAATTTCTTTTTCTATTATTGGCATATAAAAATGCAACTGATTTCTGGATATTAATTTTGTATCCTGCTATTTTGTTGAATTCATTTATTGGTTCTAGTAGTTTATTGGTGAAATCTTTGGGGTTCTCTTATGTACAATATCACATCATCTGCAAATAAAGACAGTTTTATTATTTTGTTTCCTATTTGGATGCCTTTCGTTTTTTTTATCTTGCCTGATTCCCGTATCTAGGACTTCCAGTACTCTGTTAAATAAGAGAGGTGAAAGCGGACATCCTTGTCTTGTTCCCAGTCTTATGGGAGGTGGGGTGGTGGTGACTGTAGTTTTTTCCCATTGAGTATGATGCTGGCAGTGGGTTTTTCACATATGGAACTTATTATATTTAGGTATGTTCCCTCTATTCCCACTTTGCTGAGAGTCTTTATCATAAGTCGGTGCTGTAATTTATCAAATTTGCTTTTTCTTCATCTATTGATATGATCGTATGGTGTTTATCCTTCATTTTGTTTATGTGGTGAATCACATTTATTGATTTGCAAATGTACCAACCTTGCATTCCCAGAATAAATCCCATTTGATCATGAGTATGATCTTTTTGATGCATTGCTATATTCAGTTTGCTGATATTTTATTGAGGATTTTAGTTTCTATGTTCATCAGGGATTTTGGCCTATAAGTTTATTTCTCTCTAGTATCTTTTTCTGGTTTTGGAATTAAAATAATGCTGACCTCATAAAATGAATTTGGGAATCTTCCCTCCTCTTGAATTTTATGAAATAGTTTGAGAAGTGTTAGTTCTCAGAATGTATGGTAAAATTCACCTGTGAAGCCATTTGGTCCAGAGCTTTTGTTTGTTGGGAGTTTTTTTTTTTTTTTTTTTTCTAATTATTGCTTCAGTTTCACTATGTATAATTTTTCTATTCAAATTCTTTGATTCTTCCTGTTTTAGTTTTGGAAGGTTGTATGTCTCTAGGAATTTACCCATTTCATCCAGATTGTAAAGTTTGTTGGAATATAGTTGTTCATAATATTTTCTTAGAATCCTTTGTATTTCTTTGGTGTCAGTTGTTACTTCTGTTTCATTTCTGAATTTATTGACTTGGGTCTTCTCTCTTTTTCTTGATGAGTCTCGTTAAAGGTTTGTCAATCTTACTTATCTTTTCAAAGAATGAGTTCTTGGATTCATTGATCTTTTGTATCATTCTTTAGACTATTTTGTATATGTCTTCTCTGGACTTCATTATTTCATTCCTTCTACTCACTGTGGGCATTGTTTGTTGTTCACTTTTAAGCTCCTTTAGGTATGAGGTTGTATTTTTTATTTGAGTTTTTTATTTTATTTTTTATATAGGTCTATAATGCTATGAATTTCCCTCTTAAGATTGCTTTTCACATGCCCCACAGATTTTGGGTTTTTGTGTCCTCATTTTCATTTTTTTCAAAGTATCTTTTGATTTCTTCCTTGATTTCATTGTGACCCATTTGTTGTTTAATAACATGTTATTTAGCTTCTGTGTCTGTGTGTTTTTCAGTGTTCTTCTTGTGATTTATTTCTAGTTTCATAGCATTGTGGTCACAGAAGTTGCTTAATATGATTGCAATCTTCTTAAATTTATTGAGACTTATTTTGTGTCCTAACATGTGGTTTATCTTAGAAAACATTATTTGTGCACTTTAAAAGTATGTATATTCTGCTGCTTCAGGGTGAAATGTTCTGAAGTTGTCAATTCAATCCACTTGATCTAGTGTATTTTTTAAGGCCACTATGTCTTTGTTGATTTTCTGTCTTGAAAATCTATTCATTGAAGTCAATGGGCTGTTAAATTCCCCAACTATGACTGCATTTCTGTCAATTTCTCCTTTTATATCCATCCAGATTTACTTTACATATTTATGTCTCCTATGTTGGGTTTGTAAATGTTTACTAGGGTTATATCCTTTTGTTGAATTGTTCTCTTTCTCATTATGCAGTGTCCTTCTTTTTCTCTTACTATAGCCCTGGTTGTCTATTTTGTTGGATGTAAGTACTGCTACTCCACCTTTTTCTTTCTTTTCCATTTGCATGATATATCCTTTTCCATCCCTTTCCTTTTAGTCTGTGTGTATCTTTCAATCTGAGATGCATCTCTTGGAGGCAGCATATTTATGGGTCTTGTTTTCTTATCCATTCAGCTATCCTATGCCTTTTGATTGGAACATTAAAGCCATTTACATTTAAGGTGATTATTGATAGATACATATGTAGTGCCATTTTATTGTTAGACTGTTTTCCTTTGTTTTTTATTTTTCTTTCTTTTCATTTTTCTTCTTCTTCAAGTAAGTCCTTTAACTTTGTTGCAGTACTGCTTTAGTGTTGACAAACTCCTTAACTTTTTCTCCATATTTCTCCTTCAATTTTAAATGATAGCCTTGCTGGGTAAAGTAGCCTTGTTGTAGGTCCTTGCTTCTCATCACCTTGAATATTTCACACCACTTTGTTCTGTCCTGAAACATTTCCATTGTGTAATAAGATGTCAGTCTAATTGGTGCTCCCTTGTAGTAACTACCTGCTTTTCTCTTGTGGTCTTTAAGATTATCTCCTTGTCTTGAAGCCTTGTTATTTTAATTATGATGTATCTTGGTGTAGGCCTCTTTGGGTCCAACTTGTTTGGGACTCTCTCAACTTATTTTCCTTTAGCAGATAAGGAAGTTTTTTTGTCATTATTTCTTCAAGTAGGTTCTCAATCTCTTGTTCTCTCTCTTCTCCTTCTCGTATTCCCATGATGCAGATATTGTTATGATTCATGTTGTCCAAAATGTTTCTTAAGCTTTCCTCATTAAAAATTTTTTTTTTTTCTGCTCTGCTTGGATGTTTTTTTCTATCTTGTCTTCCAAATCACTGATTCAATCTTCTGCTTCATCTAACCTGATGTTTATTCCTTCCATTGTATTACTTATTTCATATATTGCATTCTTTATTTCAGACTGGCTCCTTTTTATGGTTTCTATGTCTTTTTTTCATGCTGTTGAGTATCCTTATAATCATAACTCTAAACTCTCTATCTGATAGATTGCTTGCCTCATTACATCCAGCTCTTCTTCTGGAGAATTCTCTTATTCTTTGATTTGGGGTCTTTTTCTTTGTCTTCCCATTTTGGCTGCTGCTTTGTATTTAGGTCTTAGTTGTTAAACTAATAAGTTGTTAAGCAACCAGTTGTTAAACTAATCAAGTTGTAATTAGCAGCTTGGCTTAAGCTCCACAAAGTGGGGCAATTGCTTCTTCTCAGGCTGATGCCAATTTGAGAGGAGTTTTCTCTCTGAGAAATATGGCTTCTGCAGTTTGGGGAATGACTCAGCACAGGGATCTTGGAGGCTGTTTTTCAGTTCTCTCCCCAGATTCACCAATTCCAGACTCTCCTTAAACATTTCTAGTCCACTGTGCTCTTGCTCTGCCATATCCCAGTGGATGAAAATAAAATTTTGTGCATTGGTCTATTAAGAGGCTCTCTGAGTCTCCACATCTCTCCCTGGCAGATAGAAATCCTGTTACTTTTCACAGCTGAATGTCATCTGGGCTCCTTTCTGGCTCTGATGCTGTAGGCTTTGGAGTCCAGCTTTGACTTTAGAACCCATACTTCTCAGGGAGAACCCCCTAGCCATTGAAATATCCCTCTGGAACTTCAGCTGCCACCTGTGGGAGCCCAGCCAGGCTTCTCATGTCTACTCCACACTCCTGACTAGTCTTGTGGTGGTGAAGTGTTTTCTTCTGTCTGTCCTTGGTTATAAGGATTCTCTCCAGCTAGTGTTCAGTTAGTTAGTGTAATATCTCTACAATTTAGTTGTAATTCCAGATTGGTCCTGAGAGGAGGTTAGTGCAGCTTCCACTTACTCCTCTGCCTTCTTGGATCTCTGTCTCTGTGGGTTCCTGGGAGCTGCTCACCTCCTCCTCTTTCTTGCTGATGCCTAGCAGGAAGGATAATCACTGAGAGGCTGGAAAGGGGGGCAGCAGGCACAAGTATAGCAGCTGCTACAACCACTCTGAGGTGCAGTTTCATTTTCATCAGATACCTTTTTTGGTCCCTTTACTTTCAGTGTGTGTGTGTCTTTCTACATAAAGTGTGTATCTTGTAGGCAGCATATGTAAGGGTCCTGTTTTGTTACCATTCAGCCTCATACATCTTTTGATTGCAGCATTTAATCCACATTCCTTTAAAGTAATTGTTAATAGGTATTTGCTGTCATTTTATATTTCATATTTTTTCTTTTTCTTCTTAAAGTAGACCTGTAACATTTCTTGTAATACTGGTTTGGTGGCAATGAACTCCTTTAACTTTTTCTTGTCTGAGAAGTTCTTTGTTTTTCTTTGATTCTAAATGATAACTTTGTTGAATAGAGTTATCTTGGTTGTAGGTCCTTGCTTTTCATCACTTCTGGCCTTCAAAGTTTCTGTTAAGAAAGCAATGGACAGTCTTATGAGAGTTTCCTTGTAGGTAACTAACTGTTTTACTCTTGTTCCTTTTAAGATTTTCTTTTTGTCTTTAACTCTGGCATTTTAATTATGACATGTCTTGCTGTGGGCCTCTTTGAGTTCATCTCATTCGGGACTCTTTGTGCTTTCTAGACCTGTGTGTTATTTCCTTCATCAGGTTAGGCAAGTTTTCTGTCATTATTTTTTCAAATAGGTTTTCAATTTCTTGCTTTCTCCCTTCTTTTTTCTGTCATCCCCATATTATGAATGTTGGTATACTTGAAGTTGTCCCAGAGGCTTCTTACACTATCTTCATTTAAAAAAAAATTCTGTTTTCTTTTTGCTGGTCTTATTGGTTTTTTTCTGCTTCCTTATCTTCCAAATGACTTATTTGATCATTTGCATCATCTACTCTGCTGTTGATGCCCTGTAATATATTCTTCATTTAAGTTGGCTCTTTCTCATGGTTTTCGTGTCATTTTTAAATGCTGTTGAAGTTCTCACTAAGTTCCTTGAGCATTCTTAGAACCATTGTTTTGACCTCTATCTGGTAGTTTGCTTGCATTCATTTTATTTAGCTCTTTTTTTTTCTGGAAAAATTTTCTGTTCTTTCATCTGGAACATGTTTCTTTGTCTTGTCATTTTAGCATCCTCCCTGTGTTTGTTTGTTTGTTTTTTTTTTTTTTTTTTGTATAAAGTAGAGCTCCCGTGTCTTTTGGTCTTGATAGAGTGGCTTTATGTAGTAGATGTCCTGTAGAGCCCAGTGACACAGCCTCCCCAGTCATCTGAGCTGGGCTCCCAGTATGCATTCCCCCTCTGGTGAGCTGTGTGCATCCTCCAGTTGTAGTTGAGCCTTGATTGCCTTTGGCTCATCACTGGGAAAGACTGATACCAGGCCATTCAGCTGTGAGAACCAGCTGCAACTACAGTGGAGGAGCTACTCTGCAAGAGCTCACCTTACAGAGCAGGAATGTCTTCAGTGGGGCTTTGATGCCTACCAAGATCACCCCTTGAACATATTGCTCATAGAAGTAGTTGAGTTGTAATCTAGCATTGTCTGAAGCTGTCTACTGGGTACATTTACTATGGGGCCTCCAAGGAAGTTCAGGCCAAATTCTACCACTGTTTGTGCCCTTCCCCAGGGCCACCTGGCATGAGCTACTAAGCAGTCTACAAATAGCTACTACTTTTTCTGGGCTTGGAGGTGTCTGGAACAGGCCAAGCTCCAAACTGAGGCTGGCTACAATTACTGTCAGACCCGGGCCACTTAGCAAGAGGTATAAGATACCATGATGCCATATGCTGCTTGTTTGAGTTTTTAGGGAAGTTATCAGCATGAGTCAAGAGAGGCCCTTTGTACTAAAAAGGGCTTGGGTGGGCCTGCAAAGTAGGTGGGACAGGGCTTCAGGGAATTACCGAGGTGGGGCAAACAGTGTTAGCCAGGTTGATGGAGGCTCAGATATGGTGCCGGCCTGCCCATTTCTGTTGGGGGAGGGCTCAGTAAAGGAACAATAGCCTCTGCTAGCACTTCTGTCTGTGACAAAACTGTCTGGACAATTAAGTTCTTCCCTGTATGTCCCTGGTCCCTTTCAACCTGCTGTCCCAGTGTTAGAGTATTTCTGTGCAAGGGCCCTTTAAGAGGAACGCCTGGGACTCTAGAAGATTTCTGTCTCGGTCAGCTGCAATCCCTGCTGGTTTTTACAGCCAGAAGTTATGGAGACTTGTCTTCCTGGCACTGGAACCTTGGAATGGGGGCCCCTGGTGTGGCGCTGGGACCCCTTGTTCCTCAGGAGGGACCTCTGCAGTAGAAATATACCTCCCAATTTTTATTTGCCATGTGGGTGTGGAACTAGACTGTGTCAGTCCTTTCTACCAGTCTTGATATGACTTCTTCATATCCTTAGCTGCAGTACTTTCTTTCAGCTACATTTCATCTGGTTCTGAATAATGGTTTTTGTGCAGTTTAGTTGTAATTTTGATGTTGTTGGAAGAAGATTTGAATACTGAATTTACCTGTGCTGCCATATTGACTGCAAACCCATTGAAAGTCTATCGTTATTTTTGCAGACATTACTTTAAACATCTGTGTACAAAATTACAGTGTTGAATATGAGTATTTTTCTATGTTGGATCAGAACAATCTTGACTAGTCTATGATTTCTGTTCCACTTTGCTCTTTGTGTTAATCTGTACTGAGTTCAGCTGCATCATAGCTTTTGCTAACATAGGATGCTCTTTGAATCCACTCTTCAAGGTTGTACTTCTTTTATGGTCCTCTCCCTTTGAGGGAATATTTTAGATTCTTTGTAGCCATACAAGGCATCATTGGTTACATACTGCTTGAAGCTGAACTCCGTGGCTATAGTAACATCCTGCCCGAGGTAAAACTGCCTGTATTTAATAGGTCTCTTGGACTTATTAAGTATAAACCAACTTTTGTCCCATGTTTTAAACAAGAAACAATAATTTCCAGTCCAGGTGCTGCTAAGAAGACTTTTCTAAGAAAGTAAAAATTACCTTTATTTGTCTGTTTTCTCCATTATCCTCTTCAAAAACAACCTGCCTTTCCCTGAGTACAATAATATGAAGGCAGCATATACTTCATATGAAAGAACCAACTCACTATCAAACTTGTCATTTTAGCTAAACAGCTATTTTGGCTGTTTAAAACCTTCCTATGTACACCAATGCAGATGCTGGGGGTGGGTGGAGGAGGCACTCCTTCTAATATAAATTTAATTTTAAAGGGTATTTTTAGACTAAGGTATTTTTGGAGGCTGTGGTTCTATATACTATTTATTTTCTAAATACTTGAGTGAAAACTTAGCTAATGTAATATAGATAATATAAAATTCACAAAATAAAGTAACTAAAATACTTCAATTAAGATATATTTCAGGTAATATATGTACATAAAAATTAACATACATCATTAAGTTTAATATGAAAGACATAAAAAATCATCTCATCAGGATTCAGTGACAAAACCTAAGTTTTAATTTTATCCTCTACTTACTGTCTATTTCTGAATCGGCCTTTTATGGTTGTGTTTGGGGGTATTTTAAGATACTTACAAAGAGAAGAACTTTTTAAATGAGTCATAGTTCAAATCTTCCCTATGTTAGAACTGATAGAAGTGTACCTCTTAAATATCCTTTTCTAAAATTCATATGGAAATAGCTAAGTGATTCTCAATAAATTGAGAGAGAGAGGGAAATGTGTGCTCATGTAAATTACTCCATGTCTTGGAATTCTTTTTTGGCAGGGTAATAAGTAGGCAAAAATGTAAAAGGCCCAAAAAGCAATATTCCTCACAAAATTTCCTCTACTTTTCAATTCAAAGTGACAGACTGTTATAAAAATGGGTACTTATGCAGTTTTTCTCCTGCCGGGGAAGAATGCTTACTTATTATGCTCTTAATCTGGCATCTTTCAAAACAGAATAAAACCATTAAAACAAAGTTTGGAAAATAGAGTGTAATCTTTTATATGGCAGTGAGTACTGTGTTTAGCAATAGTATCAACATTCAACTATCATCATAGTGATAACACAATTTTAAACAATAGTTCCTGTTATTTGCCTGATGACAAAATCATAGAATTAAACAAATGGAATAAAATACTGTGTTTATAGAGAAAGTACAGAGTGCTATGGGAGCGCACAGCAGGGGTTTAACTCACTGGAGTGTAACGGTAGAAAAAGACTTCTTAAAGGAATGTTTGCTCAGACCTGAAGGATGAATAGGGGTTACTCTAGGAAAAAGAGGTGTACACTAAACGTTTGATGTTGAGAGAATGGCATTTGCAGAGTTATCTTAGCAAGTAAGAAAATCTAGTGTGCTTGAAATCTTTAGAAAGGTCATTTTCACTGGGGCTTAGTGTTTCAGGGGAAGTGGACAAAATAATGAGATGGGAGAAGCAATCAAGAGATGAAACCTGTGCCCCAATAAATACAATCTTAAAAAAAGATGAATTGTGGAGCATCACATTAAGAATAGATTTTATAGTAAGAGTAATAAAAGGTCTGAAGTCATTCTAATCAGGAATGTGACATATGCAAGTTTGTATTTAAGAACTTTACAGAGGCAAAGTGGCTGAGGACAGAGTCCAAGGGAAATGCCGGGATTTTAAGAGATGTTAGAGGAAGAAAGGTCTATGAAGGAAAGAATAAGAAATCACAAATTAATGCTTGTTTTTTCTCCATCAAATTAGCATTTACACTCAGAAATGTCTGTGTATTATGAAAGTTTGTTTCTCATTATATAAACATTAACCAAACCTTTGTTTCATGATTAATAATTTAAAAATATTTTTTGGAGTTTAAACATAAGGATAATGATCATTATAATGATAATAACACATACATGAAAACAACTATAATTTATATAGTTTACTATGCACCAGGAACTTTATAAGCACTTTACATTTAAATTATAGTGACCTGGTAGATTTGCCTGTTAGTACTATTTTTCAGACCGGAAAACTGAGATCTCACAATATTAGGGAACTTACTCAAGGTCGGACATTTAATAAGTGGTACAGCTGGATTTTGCATCCAGTCAGTTAATAGTGTGGTTTTATGACCATCCTCCACTGACAACGTCTGAGCTGTCTCTTACAGTTGAGAACGAAAAAGGAAGATAGGAGAGTTCTCTGGAGTGATTAATATACAGGCTTATTTAGTGGGAGGAAAGGAGATCCCATTTAAAGCTGTTTCATGCCTTTTCTTATTAATTTGTTCCTTTTTGTGTGTTATTTAAAGCTCAGGTCTTTTTAAAGGTAATTTAAAAATAAAAGGCATATATGCAGTAAAACAGTAAGTAGAAATAAAATAGCAGGATCCCTTCCCTCACACCACAAACACGTTCCTCTTTCCATCCCGTCATCACTTCTTGCATTGACTTCAGCATGTAATAGTAAAATATACATATTATGCTCTCCACAACATTGATTCTTAGGTTTCTCAAAATATGCTATGCAACGTGTAGAATGTATTTTTTTGCAAAAAAAATCAAAGACAACAAGCCAAAGTAAGTTTTTTTCTCTACACTTTGCCAAATATATTTTAACTAAAAACAATTAACATCGTATTATAACACTTATTAAGATATTGGAATAAGATATTTAGCAATTCATGAAATAACACCATTAACCTGGAAAGCACTAATCTGAGTAAAATATTGAGCATAAAACATGAAAGAGAACCAAGTTTAAATAGAACAAGGTCAGTAGCTTACTCTAGATGTGAGATTAAAATTGCTGGCCAATGATCATTAGAAGTTTAAAAATTTTAGGTTGATATCTCATCTCTTCCTTGATTATAAATTCATCTTGTTACCTGTGGTGTTAGGTATGGTCATAAATATATCATAAGCATTTAAAATTCTGGGCAACAGACAGGTAAAAAATACATATTAAAAAAATGCCTATTTCAAATGGGAAAATAACCAGTGTTCTTGTTAAATTAATGTATCTTTTTCACTTAAGGAAAACGACATTGCATTAATTAAATTTGAAAAAAACATTCAAAGTTTTGTATTACCAAAAGTATTTATTATTTAAAAAATTTCTGAATATTTAGCTAAATTATGTCTAAACCAACAATGTTATTTTTCAGCCTACTCCACATGTTTTCATAGTGAGAAAATTACATTTAATTCAAGTACCATCTCTATAGGGGAATTTAAAGTTTTGACTACTCTATGAAATAGTTTATCCATTAAAATATGGTGCCATTAATAAAAGATAAATTATATGGTTGTTTACTAGAGAATTGATACCTATTATCAAGGACTTCATTTGATTAATTCATTAGTTCATTTAATATTTCTATCATATGCTTATCAGGGGTCATATGCTAGATACAAAAGATATAAATGTGAGAAGATATAATAATTATTGATAAAGAACTTATTTCTGGGGGAAAAAAGATATGTCAATGTAGGCACAATGCAATGAGAAAATTACTAAAAAAAGATTATGTACATGGTGTTTTCTAACTTCTTTTCATACATAGTAAAATATGAGTCAAAAAGAGATTTGGAAAGTTCATAATAAGTGAAATACATTATTTCATATGAGTTCAGTGGATAAATATGCTCTGTTGTTCAAATGTGGCTACTTAAATTAATCAAGTAAAATTAAACATAATTTTAAATTTAATTCCTCAGGTGCATAAACTACATTTCACACACACAATAGTTCATATTCATCAATTCAAAAATATTATCAAAGTTTGTCATTGAATGATCTAGTTCCACAAAGGCATGATCTATTTAGAAAACAGTTGTTTCCCAAATTAAAATTGTAAAAACATCAAGCTATGTATCAAAGACAATTTTCTGATTGTCAAGTAGAATGTTGTGTACTATTTCCTAATAAAGTCATAGCAAGTGAGTTAATTTATTTTCAGTAGTGTCTTGCTCATCATTACATTTGTAATACCATCAAAGTGCTTGATACAAATTGAACAATAAAATTTTTATGGAATGCTAAATAAATTGCATTAAATAAATGAATACTACTTTTCTTCTTTAAAGGCAGTCAAATAAACAGAAGCAAGGAGTCACCTCATGATAAATACACCACTTATCTCTTTCTGTTCAACATTTCCAGGGAAAGAATAGAATATTTGGAATGTAAAATATAAAAAATACCTTAAATATAGTTTGAATGGGCCTTAAAGACAAAATAGTTCAACTTTCTTCCTCCCTCCCTTTCCTTTTCCTTCCTCCCTTCCTTCCTTGCTCCTTCCCTTCCTCCCTCCCTTTCTTCATCCCTTCCATTCATTCTTTCCTTGCTTCCTTTTTCCCTTTTTTCCTTCCTTCCCTCCTTCCTCCCTTCCTTCCTCCCTCCCTCCCTTCCTTCCTTCTTTCCTTCCTTCCTTCCTTCCTTCCTTCCTTCCTTCCTTCCTTCCTTCCTTCTTTCCTTTCTTTCTTCAGATGTGCACAAAAATACAGGCAGGTTCACGCAACTCATCAACAGCAGACCAGGACTAGTTCACAGGTCTTATATCAGAGGAAATAAAGTATCATTCCTTTCATTGACTGTAATTCAACATAAAAACATTATTTTAAGTTATGACAATAAAACTCATATCTTAAGAGTTTGTTATAATACTACAGGGACTAAGATTTCAGAAATAATTGAGTGAATCAATGAAATAACTTATTTCAAAATAAGGAGTTATGCTATATCAGAAGGTCATGTTCCACTACAGTCTGTGGAGAAATTCAAGGTCATAATTAAGGCAGTTACTTATAACAGGAAAAGTGTTTAGGTAAGTAGTTTATAGTAACAGTAGAAGATTAAAGTATCAAAATGTTTTATATTATTTTGTTTCATTACACTTGGTTTTGTACATTATTTAAAAAACATTCTGACCTTTAATGTTGATGTGTATTCTTTTTTCTTCATGATGTGAAAATATGGAGTACTCTCAGCTAATTATGTTTATGATAGAAGTTAATCATATGTTCATAACTGAGGTTCATATATCAATTGATGATAGTGATACATAATTCAGCATAGTATATGAGGAAATAAATTGAGCTTGTTATCCTAGACTTATAAAATAAGCACAACAATTTCAGAAGAAGAGAGATTATTTTTGCCTTTTGTGAGTACCTGATTAGGCCCCAGAATATTGGGAAGCACGGTGGTATGATGGCAGACTGAGCCATCTGAATGTCAAGAAATGGCCATTTTCCTGACATGTTATTTCTCATTCATGCAATTACTGCTTGAAATGAATGTGTTTATTTTAAAGTTGGGTTGGGTTAGTATAACAGAAGGCAATATAAAGGACTTGCTAGTCATCCTGTAGCAATTATTGGAAGGATCTGAGAAATTCTAGGGTGTATTGCATTAGTTGGTTAGAAGCAAAAACAATTAAATTCTTGGGTTATAACAAAGAAAAAGTATGCTTTGTGCAGCAAGTCAGTAAGTGGTTAAAGTTAACTTGATGTCATATTAGAAGAAATAGTGCTTGTACCATGATGGGCTTAAGCCTTTGAAGGCTGAAATTTATCTAAGAGAAAAAGTCTTTAAATAACCAAGTATTTACAGAATGTCAACTTACACTAGATAGATACCATGGCGAGAGGTAATGGGAGATGGCTC
Source organism: Furipterus horrens (assembly GCF_987537825.1). NCBI lineage: Eukaryota > Metazoa > Chordata > Mammalia > Chiroptera > Furipteridae > Furipterus > Furipterus horrens. The sequence continues at coordinate 162,573,065 of NW_028327172.1, read as the reverse complement.
AAGGTTGAAGCATCTCACTTGCTATGCAGCAGTGAGGATCCTGAAAATTATAAACTTGTGCAAAAGCAACACATCACTTTTAATCCCTGTTTGGTGGGGAGTCTGATGCGCAAATGCCTACAGCCTTCCCTTGCTACAGACTGGTTTACACAGGGGCAGAAGAAAAAAGGGAAACTGGTATTTCTATGAGACCTTTGAGACAAAGATGTTGTAAAATAGGGATCTTCTACCTAAAATGGCAAACCGAGCTATGTCATAATAAACCATACGAATAAACATCACATCCACATCCCAGTACATAATTCTTGACATTATGATCCAACTTTTAAAAAATTTTAAATTAATTTATCGAAGCATAATCTTTTTGCATTTGATACTCATATTTACAATTGATGAACCTCCATTGACTCATCATTGTCACACAAAATCCCTAGTTTACATTAGGGTTTGCTCATGACATTGTACATTCTGTGGTTTCGTACAAGTTTATAATGACTTTTATTCACCATTACAGTGTTATGGAGAGCAGTTTAACTGCCCTAAAAATCCTCTGTGCTCCACCTATATTCACACCTACTTCCTTTCTGCCCCTGAAAATCACTGATTCTTTCACTGTCTTCATAGTGCTGCCTTTTCTAGAATGTCATATATTTAGAATCATACAATATGTAGCCTTTTAAAATGGGCTTCTTTTACTTAATAATTTGTGTTTAAGTTTCCTCTATGTATTTTCATGGCTTGATAGTTCATTATTATTTAGCTTTGAATATTAATCCATTGTGTGACTATACCACAGTTCATCCATTCAGCTATTGAATGATAGTTTGGTTGTTTCAAAGTGTTGGCAATTATGAATAAAGCTGTTATAAACACTTGTGTGCAGGCTTTTTGTTGACATAAACTTTCAGTTTCTTTGGGTAAATTTCATGGAGTGCGATTGCTGGATCATATGTTAAGAATACAGTTAGTTTTATAAGAAAACACAAAATTGGCTGTACCTCTTTGCATTCCCACCAACAATGAGAATTCCTGTCATTCCACATCCTTACCATCATTTGGTGTTGTCAGTAATCTGAACTTTGGCTATCCTAATAGATACCTTGTGGTATCTCACTGTTTTAATTTGTGTTTTCAAATTTCACAGTCCTCTTCTTACAGATTCCTCCAAAAGTTAGATATAAACAAAGTGATGATATTTTTGAACTGTAAAACATTCTCTAGGATGCTTTGGATTTTTAGTTATTGAAAATGATATCATAAAATATAGGTAGGTTCCTATATTTCCAAGTGTAAATTAAAGTATTCTTTGCCTACATAGAAAATACATTGATAATATAAATTTTTTGAGCTTGTCTCTGAAAGTAAAATTTACTACAAATATCAATAGGATAATGTGCTGAGAGTACTGTTGATGAGATGCTTTATATGACATACGGTTCTTGCCTGATTAAAAGTATAAATAAATTTCTTTCATGAATTTTCATATCTGAGTATAGAAAATTATGTTTTAGACTTCCAGCCAAGATGGAGGCCTAGACTGACATGCTCTGTCTCCATCCACAACTAGGAAGGACTACAACTACCACAAAACCATAAATAACCAGAAGTTTCAAAAAATAAAGCTACATGGAAGTCCAATGTATGAAGTTATAAAGAAGTGGTACTCATCCAGATGGCTAGGAGGAGCGAAGCTGGGGCGGAGAGATCAAGCTGTGCTGGTGGCAGCAGCTGCGGCAATGGTGGTGGGAGAGCAGTAAGCACAGACACCCATATTTAAGGGGAGGTGAGAAGCATCTGGGAAGCACCCCTGGCTGCAGACCAAGCCTGTCAGCTCATGATTTCAACTCCAGAGAAGGCAGACCCCCATTGCCTTGGACTGTGAGGGCCAGAGGGCATGGAGATGGAGGAGGAGGCTCCTGGTCTCTCAGCAGAGAGTTGAATGGCAGGAATCCATCTTGGACCCCCGCCCCAACACAAAATGCCACAGTGTTGTGAAAAGGGTCGCCCGGTAGTGATGAGTGCACAGGGCTTTGCCCTCTATAGCATAGGAGGTGTGATGGCCCCGCCCAGGAAGTAAAGGTAAACACGAAACTGTCAGGATGGCACAGATCATGATAGAGATCCTGGTGACACAGCTGACCAGACAGAAAATATCTAATCTAATGGCTCAGCAGATAGAAAATCTTTCTGAGGCACAGATCAGAGCTTTGGCTATAAGAACGCTTACAGACCTAACAGCAGATCTTAAACAAGATGGGGAAGGAATGAAGGCTAGTCCTGCTGAAATGAATGAAAACACATACAAAACTAGTGGTGAGGGGAAAAAAACCAGAGATCAAATCAACAAATCATAACATAGGGAAGGAACAAACAGTCAACCAGTGCATAAAGAGGAAATGAAAAGTGAGGAAAATGAGAGGCTCAGAAACCTATGGGACAGCTATAAGTGGGCCAACATACAAAGCATAGGGTTGTCAGAAGGTGAAGAAGAAGAACTAAAAACCGAAAAATTATGTGAAAAAATAATGAAGCCAAACTTCCCTAACTTGGGAAAGGAAATAGACTTACAGGTGCAGGAAGCACAGAGAGTTCCAAAAAGCTGGACCCAGGGAGAACCACACCAAGACACATTATAATCAAAATGTCAAAAATTAATGATAAAGATCTTAAAGCAGCAAGGGAGAAGAGAATTATGTACAAAGGGGCCCCAATAAGACTCTCAACTGATTTGTCAAAGGAGATACAGCAGGCAAGAAGGGACTGGCAAGAAATATTCAAAGTAATAAAAAGCAAAAACCTACAACCACTATTACTCTATCCAGCGAAGCTGTCATTCAAAATAGAAGGGCAGAAAAAGCTTTTCCAGGACAAAGTAAAACTGAAGTTCATCAGATCCAAACCACTGTTATATGAAATGTTAAAGGGACTTGTTTAGGAAAAAGAGGATCAAAACTATGAACATTAAAATGAAAACTGTATTGCAACAATCAACAACGGAAGCTAGGGAATTGAAACAAAGGCAAACTAAGTAGGCAACGAGAGTGGAAAAAGAATCAAAGGTATGGGAAACATTTTGTGGGGAGGTCAGCAGGGAGGGTTGGGGGAAAGGGAGGGAGATGGTACAGGAATTAAGAAGCATAGTAGGAGAGAGTGGAGTAGATAGGAAGATGTTGAGAAGAACTATATGCACAACCAGTGGGCATGGACTAAGAAGGGGGAACAGCTGGAGGGAGGAGGGTCACTAGGTGGAGGGGAACAAAGGGAAAAAAAATTGGGACAAATGTAACAGCATAATCAATAAAGCATAAAAAAGGAAAATTATGCTTTAGATTTTTGAAGGCGATTATATCTTCAAAAGATTTATCTTGGCTTGTTTGTTGTTTTACTCATTTCAAGGATAAAATTTGATTCAAGGATGTTCTTAAAATGTTGCCTGTTTCAACTTTTATGCTAACTTCTTGTCTTCTCATCAATCTCACACTTTAAGGAAAAACAAAACTGCACAGGTCATGTGTATTTTGAAATATAGCATGTTGCCATTATTCTAGTCACTAAGTAAAAAACAATTAAAAATAAAGTATGAACTTCTTAAGTTATGTCTCCAACTAAAAAAAAAAAATCAACGTACTTGTTACAAAAATGTGTGGATTGCCAATAATTTAATGTTAGTTATCCACCTTGTTTCTTCAACACGTGAGTCATATGATATCACTCATTAATCATTACAGCTATAGTTAAAGACAAAGTGAAAGGTTGCCAACAAGCAGAGCCTTACTACTAAATCCATTGTCATTGTTAGGATCCTTCAATTACTCATTTAAAGTTTTATATTTCAAACTCAAAGCCATGGCTCAATTTGATACTATTTTAAGATGTTCCACAACATTAACTCATTGAATTTGAAGTAAAAGACTTATTTATTTTACAGTACTTGAAATGTCATTAGAGAAATTTTTTAAGGATTGTTTCTCTTAATTTCAACTACATAACCAAACATAGTTTGCTCATGAGTAACCTTGTGGATTTAAAGCTTGCATAATTAGAAAATTTCCCCCAGAGCCAAGATAAAAGTACCGATAGTACACATTGACCATTTTTCGATTTTTATCCACATTAGGGATTAAAGTATTTTTGCTAAATCATAGGTAACCAGGTCATTTCAGGTTAAAATTAGAGTTTTACTCATGTAGAGGTGGTATTATGACTTACCCCTGTCTGTGTCATACAAGAAGACAAAACAGTTCCATTCATAGTGATCCAGCAGACTTAAGAGTGCTCCTCTCAAGGAAGGCCTTAGCTGCAACACAAACTGGCTCTCCCCCTCAGTAGGGAAGCTTGGTGTGATGAGGGAGATGTGTAAGGCGCTGCAGAATGAGGTCAAGGTATGTACTGACCTCTTATCATAGAGTCCAAAAATGGCAAATACTCCTCTAGAATACTGGGAACAGACTGAAACAGAAGGAAAAAACAAACAAACAAACAAACATTAGCACACTAAAATTTTGTTAACTTCCACATCTACCTACAGTCTATGAAATTAAAAAGATATCTCTGAATCAATGGTAAGTCAGGAATATAAGAAAAGGATAAAAGTCAAGTGTACAATTAATTGAGATAACCGGGTGAAATGCTTCCTTTCTCAAGAATTCGGTTTAAATTAAAAGAAAATTTAATTAAAATGAGGTAATATAAGCATTCCATGGTAATGTGGCAAATCTTATACAAAAGACCTTTTAAGTGTGACAAATTCAAAAATTTTCTGTATCTTTTTCTTGCATGTGAAAATAAAATATTGTATTTTGAAAAATTTTATGTATATTTATAAGGACATTTAAATTACCAGCGTTCCATCTTTTGGAAGTTATATGCTTATCTTTTCTAGTTTGAATTGGACTGCATTTGCTCGCTACTCAGCCTAAATTATTATTTTTTTCCATTGGCAGTTTCATTTTTTATCACAACATTAGAGTTCTCTTGAATCATGTTTGAAAATAAAAGTCATGCTGTCTGGAAAGTCTTTATTGGGATATCCTAGTTGCTTAGTGCAATTGCAGCCAACTTCTGTAGCCTCTAGGTAGACCACAAGGCATAGACAAAAATTTCAAACCCAATAGAACCAAGTTCTCCTGAAGTAAGAGAACCCAGGGTAAATAGGTGCCCAGTCTCACCTCTCCTTTCTTCTCCATCTTCCCAGGTATTGCAAGGACAATGGGACAAATTCATAGAGAAAAATTTTTTCTCAAACCCCTTGCCCAGTCATGTTTTGATCAGTCTTTTGATATGACTGATTTCTAGTTCAAATTTGGGTGATGTTTGGTAATTTACATTTCAAAGGATAAAAACCTGCATTAAGGGATACTCATTTCCTGTTTATACATAATTCAAGACTTCTTATAAAAGTATATTTTATTCATTATGTTGTTACAGTATCACAATTTTTCCCCCTTTGCTCCCCTCTGCCCAATAACCCCTTCCCTCCAGCAATCCCACACCCCTTAGTTCATATCCATGGGTTGTGTATATAAGTACTTTGGCTTCACCCTTTCCTATATTAGTCATAACTTCCCTATGTCTGTTTTGTACCAACCAATTATGCTTCTTAATCCCTGCCCATTTCCCCATTTCTCCCCTTTTCCCCTCCCAGCTGATAACCCTGCAAACGATCCCCATACCTATGATTCTGTTCCTATTCTGGTTTGCTTAGTTGGATTTTGTTTTTATTTTTTAGATTCAATTGTTGATATTTGTGAGTTTGTTGTCATTTTAATGTTTATAATTTTAATCTTCTTTTTCTTAAGTAAATCCCTTTGGCATTTCATATAATAATAGTTTGGTGATAATGAGTTCCTTAAGCTTTACTTTGTCCAGGAGCACTTTATCTGCCTTTCCATTCTAAATGACAGCTTTGCTGGAGAAAGTAATTTTGGTTGTGAGTCCTTGCTTTTCATCACCTTGAATACTTCTTGCCTGTCCCTTCTTGCCTGCAAAGTTTCTTTTGAGGAATCAGCTGATAGTCTTATAGTCACCCCTTTGTAGGTAACTCTCTGCTTTTCTCTTGCTGCTTTTAATATTGTCTCTTTATCAACCTTTGGCATTTTAATTATGATGTGTCTTGGTGTGGTCCTTTTTGAGTCTAGCTTGTTTGGAACTCTCTGTGCTTCCTGGACTTGTATGTCTATTTCCTTCACCAAAGTTGGGGAGTTTTCCTTTATTATTTTCTCATATAAGTTTTCCATTTCTTGCTCTTCCTCTTCTCTTTCTGGCACCCCTATGGTTCAGATGTTTGTAATTTAAAGTTGTCCCAGAGGTTCCTAAGCCTCTCCTCATTTTTTTCAATTCTTGTTTCCTCATTCTGGACTGGTTGACTGTTTTTTCCTTCCTGATATTCCAAATCATTGATTTGAACCCTGGTTTCCTTCCCTTCACCACTTGTTTTGTATAGATTTTCCTTTGTTTCATTTAGAATAGCTTTTACTTCTTCCCTTATGCATTTGCCATACTTAAGGATATCTGTCAAGTCTGTGAGCATCTTTATCACCAGTGTTTTATATTCTGTATCTGTTAGGTTGGCTGTCTCCTCATTTGTTAGGTTGGCTATCTCCTTGTTGCTTAATTCTCCCACTGGAACCTTGATCCATTCCCTTTTTTGGTGCCATAGTTCTCTGTCTCAACTTGACAGGCTCCTGTGTTTGTCTGCCTCTGTGTCTTAGGCAGAACTGTCACACCTGTTATATTGTAAGGGGCAGAGCCTTAGGTATTCATCAGTACAGGGAGACCTGTTTCACCACGTTGTGGAGCTGATGTGGGGGAGGGGTCTGAGAGGGAACAATGCTGCTTGCTCAGCACTCGCCCCTTTTCCGGGCACTTATCCTACCTCAGTATGGGACTGGCACTTCTCTAGCTGTTGCCCTATCTGTTTTTCCCAGAGTGGGTGGGTCTGGGAATGTTCTAGGACCGTGGGGGGCCTTTAAACAAGTGGACTCTGATGAGAGACCTGCAGTTTCTTCCTCCACCCCAACCCCCACTGGTCTGCATAGTCAGAAGCAATGAGGCTTAATTTTCCAGGACACTGGAACCGTGAGCTGTGAGGTCTGGTCAGGAGCTGGGAATGCTCCCCAGGTGTCCCTCCTGACTTTTAAAAATGTGACTGTGCTTTCTGCTGGCCTGCCACTGCCGCTGCTGCCACTGCCACCACTGCCACCGTCACCACACCACATCCTCTCTGCCCCAGCTCTGACTCTGTCTGGATGAATATTTCTTCTTTATATATATATTTTGGACTTCCATGGAGCTCAATTTTCTGGAACTTCTGGTTGTCTCTAGTTTTGAGGTAATTGTATTCCTTCTTAGTTGTGGAGGGAGACACAGCATGTCTGTTTAGGCTGCCATCTTGGCTAGAAGTTCTCCATAATTCAAGACTCTTTCAATTCCAAGTTCTTATACTTTATCACATGGGTAAAGGTCCTAGTTCTCCTTGCCTTATATAGCTAGTTTAAGAAGTTATTAGTTTTATAAAATTTTTATGTTTTCTCATTTTGGTCACTGATTGTAATTGCTAAGTTCATTAAAAAGCCTAGACTATTGAATAAACTACAGGTATATATCTCAGGAGTAGTTCATAGTGATACAAAGAAATTAGATTTTGCTTTGTTAAAGTAATAATAGGTTTTGGGAAATTATGAAGCATAATTAAATAAGATAAATTAATAAAATATAAAGATGTTTCTTTTGTTCTTGTTTACTGTGTCTCTTGAAATTGGGGATAGAATCTAAACAATGTAATTATAACATAAGAGGGTAACAATGAACTGAAAATGAATGCTGTTAATCTTCTTTAGATAATGTGCTGTAAGAGATACTGTGTATGTTCTATGCTCACCCAGGAACTAGAATTTGATCACCCGAGTAGATTGACCAACTTGGAAAGTTTGATATGGCAGTATGACTAGCTATAATTTTTCTTGCAAGAATGAGATATTATATTGTAACATTTGGGAATCTTGGATTTCAACTGACTTTAGTTTTGTACCTGAAATGACCTGAAAAATCAAGCTGCTGGATCAGGCCTTAACCTTGTGAATGTTTCATCAAGACTTTGGCTATATTTCTATAAGTGCTGCACATTTAGCAAAATTAGAGGTACTTCTTTGTATTGTCACATTTTCTTGTTCTCTTGATTTTTCATGCAAATTGAGGGGCTTCTTTCAATCTTAAATTATAAATAATCTGTTTCTATTAAATGTTATTTTACTTACTGAAAAAAAAAAAAAGCTGAAGAGCTTTAGACATCACATCTGAGATGCTCACTTTCAATTTGGTCCAGAAACTACACACAGATTTTAATACTGTTCAAGAAAATGTAAGTACACAGGATTTACAAGTCTGGCACTTTAAATTACTCATGCATATAATGAACATTTACTGATACTTTCTGTTATGGGAGTTACTATTGTCAAATTTTGGTGTTTAAATGGTGAGTTTTTTGGAACCCTACAAATTCTCTAGGAGGACTTATGCAGCTTTGCATGAGAACACTTGGTGAGCAAGCATGGACCCTTTCCCGCAGTATATCCCTCTCCCTAAAAAGCCCAACAGCACTCCTTATTTCATCAATCTCAAATATTGAACCAATATAACATTTTAGGTGCTAAAATATTATAATTATTTTAAAAAGGTCAAAAATAACTTATATACCCTGTGCAAAGTTCCTCTACTGTTTGTTCCTACTATATTGTTTTCAGAAATCATTATGATTTTCCACTACTTTGGTGCTTGCTATACTATTTAACTTATTTTAATTTATTGCATTTGATAATAAATAAACTTAAAGTTTCATGATATTTAATCTTCTATCTTCTTCTATGTATTAGTATCATCATAAATATGTATCTCTTCTCTTTTCATAGCTAACTGTTATTTTGCCTTTAATAAACTAAGTTTGAAACTATAGTTAAGAGTTAAAGTAATAACTTTGCTTCTGGCTATCTTATGTCATTCACAACTTTCCCTTTGCAAATGTCCAGTTTTAATATTATTCTTTTGAACTATTTTTGGCCTATTTAATCTACATTATATGCTTGTTATGTGAGACTTATTGAATTTCCTATGTGTGTGAATAGATAGTCAAATATTCAATGTTACACTCTCAGTGTGATACCCTGAATAGTATTCTTTTTAGTCCAATAGACTAAATTTTAAAATATAATTATTTCCATATTTAGTATTATAATTTAGATTTGTAAATACTTAAATCAAATTGATTTCATTATATCTAATGACATTTATTGTTGTCATACAAATAATTATTCAAACAATGGAACTTAAATTATATAAATGCACTTATCAATTAATTAGACTGAACTAAACTGAATATCAATGTGTTTAGAGTACAAAAAGGGAATAAACTGAATCTTTTATAGATAGCTAAATAAAATAAACAAGAATTAATGATGTCAATAAACAGATGCAATAATATTAGATTGATACATATTTTGGAATACAAACACTAATGAAGATAAGTCTTTCAGTGAAATAACCCACAATTTTAATTGCTATTCTATATTATGCTTCACTAATGAGATCACTTGGATTCTGTATAATGTAACTAAACACATAACATAAATTCATGGTAATAATCCATTCATCTTTTATCTGATGGTGTCAGATAATTAAATGTCTTCTCATCAAGTAGTCACCTAGTTTCATTCTAGATTCTATATTCCAGTTGCCAAACCAAGTGAACTTATTGTCTGGTTTGTGATATTTTATAGCCCTATATCACATACAAGTCAAAAGATGTAGTCTTAGCTAAGTTTCTCAAGAGGTGGGACATCAGAGCAATGTGCTGAACCTGACGTCAATCACCACTGCAGCATGTCCAGGAAGAACACATGGCCCCATTCATCTATTGCCCTTTCCTTTCCCCTGCACTTCAATTTTCCTCTTCTCAAAATGCTTTCTTGAAATGCTTTTAAACAAGGCTAACTCTTTTTCATTTTATAAAACATAGAACTTTCTTGATCCAATGCTTTCTATCTCTTTCTATCCCTTCTCAGTCACCTTTACTAAAGGCGATTTTTACTTACACTGTTTCCAATTTATCGACTCCTACACTTCCCAGTCACCAAAACCACTCATCCATTTTGCTAATGACCAACTATGTTCTAAATTTTACATTTTATCTCCTGTCTTACTGCAATCCTTTGCTGTCTTTGAAACTTTGGGCAAGTCTCTCAAACACTTCCTTCCCTTGCTTTATTAACACCACACCCTAGTCTTCTTCCATTTTCTCAAAAATTTTCTTAATGTCTGAACAGTTCGTTCCCCTGCTCCTTTAACGTTGGTAAATCTTAAAACTCTCCTCTTCACTTTCAATACAATTCTATTGAAAATGGCCAATCCTGGGGCTATAATTACCACCTATGTAATCATAATCCTTCAAAATATACCATTTACTTCAAAATTTTCTTTTGAACTTCAGATCTATGTACCTAACTTCATCACTTCCCTGCCCCTGTGAATTTTCCAAAATGGTGATAGCTGTATTTCTTATCTCATGTTATATTCCAGAATTCTGATACTCCTATTCAGAACTGGAGTCTGATTGTTCACCTTGAACTTGAGCAACCTTCAGTGAATGCCTCAGCTATTAAAGTATGACAAAGTGATTATATGTGACTTCTGAGGCTATGGATGTCTTTCTCTGGAGAGACAATATTCTTTTTTAACCCAGACATCATGCTATGAAGAAGACCACGTGACATGAAGAAGCACACATAGAAATGAATAACTATTCTTGTCTCTCAGCCCCAGCTAAGCTCCAGGTTGACAGACAAAATTAACTTAACAGAAATGTAAATCACTTATCTTAGATACGGATATTTAAGTCCTCAGCTACATTATCCTAGTTTGACGCTGTATAGAATAGAGAATAAGCTTTGCCCCAAATGTAAAAGCATACACAAAATAAATCATTGTTATTTTAAGTCTCTAAGTCTGGGATAGATTTTTATATAGCAACAAATAAGTGAAATAATCTTTTTATCCAGTACTTAGGGGTGTGCCTATACATGGTAAGTATTCAATAAATATTTTATAGGGAAGTTTTCAAGGAATATTGTTTGATATGTGTGCTGATGTTTATTTTTAAAAATCTTAATATTGAATATTTGAATGTTTTTGCTATTATGACTAATGTTTTCATGACAATCATCTCTGATTATTCATTAAGGCAAACTGCTAGAAGTTAAATTATGAAATAAGATATGTGAATTTTTTGAAGGCTTTTAGTAATATCACTAAATTTCTTTCCATAACTATGTACTAATTTATATCTCTCTCAACAGTATACATCTTCCTTGGTTAAATAAGTTTTTTAAATGTGTTCGATTCCCAGTCAGGGCACATTACTAGGTTTCACGTCAGGTCCCCTGTTGGGGGTGCGAGTGAGAGGCAACCACACAGTGCTGTTTCTCTCCCTGTCTTTCTCCTTTCCCCTCTCTCTAAAAATAAAACAAAACAAACAAATAAATTATTTTTAAAAAGTTTTTTAAATGCTCCTTTCTCACCTCTATTGTTTAGAAAATTATATATGTAATATTTATTCTTAAATTTATTCTTTTTGCCCTTAATGTGATGTACATAAATTTATAAAATTTTCCTATATTGATTGAGCTATAATTGACATACAGTATTGTGTAAGTTTAAGGTATATAACACGATGACTTGATACTTGTGTATTGTGAAATAATTACTACAATAGGTTAGTTAGTACATTCACCACCTCACATAATTAGCAATTTTTTTTTATTGTGGTGGTGAGAACATTTAAGATTTACTCTCTGACCAACTTCCAAGTATATAATACAATATCGTTAACTATAGTCAGTGTGCTGTACATTAGATCTCAGAGCTTACTCAGCTTATAAGTTTTGAAAAACAGTTCCTTATTTTTTTCACCTGCAGCCCCTGGCAACCAACAATTAACTCTCTGTTTGTGAGTTTGGCTTTTAGACTTCATATATAAGTAGGATGATATAGTATTTTTCTGTCTTATTTATTTCACTTAGCATTACTCCCTCAAATTTCATTCATTCATGCTTTTTTCTTTTTTGGCTAAATAATATCTATATTCTCCAATGGAGTCAAGGCTGATGGTGTTTAGGTACATAGCTACAGTGACAAGCTATAGCAAGCACTGCAGTGCAGACCCATGACAGTGGTCAGTGCCAGATCCAGGCCCATAAACAGCTGTGGGGGCCTTGCTTGCCAAGTGGGCACTTGTGTTTGTGGCTGAAGGAGCACACAGCAGTGGTAGTGGCTGCAGGGACCTAGGCAGGCATCTTGCATGCGTATAGCTGAAGAGGTTGGGACTGGCTGTCAGTGCAGAGCCTGGGTTCCAGCAGAAGGAGAAAGGAAGGGTGAGGGGAGGAACTCAGACTATTGGCATCTGTGAAAGTGAAAACTTGTAGGACAGAAGCTTAAGGAGGGTATTTGGGGTGGTTACTGTAATTGTTGGTTTCTTAGCAGAGAAATGTGCTCTGTCTTGCCCAGAGCCGCCTGTGGGGGTCCTCAGTGATGAAAGCTGTGGGGGTCTGCAGTGTTCAGAAGAGCCGTTGAGGTTTTCAGCAGCGAAACATACTTGGGTGTCTTGACAATCAAGCTACTAAGAGCCAAGGTCATTCCTGTGCTGTTTCTAGACGTCTCGGCCTTGCTGGTGTCTGGGTAGTGTGAAGCTGAACCAGGTCCTTCGTGCAGTTCCCCAAAGCTGGGGGAGCTGGAGACTCACCCTGCACTCCTTTCGCATGACAAGAGAACTGGGTGGGGGCTAAGAAGTTCCCTCTTGACACCAAACAGTGCCAGCCTGGGATATAGGATAACACAGGCAATATTTAACTTTCTCTCCTACTCTTATTATTTGGTTCTTCTCAGATTTTTTTGCTCTACATGTTTTCGAAACTTTGTTAGTTGCTTCCTGAGGTCTTCCACAGCTATTTTGTTTGTGAATAGCTGTCTAATTGTTGTTCTTTACAGAAGGACAGAGGTCTGGGTCTCCTACTTCCCCATCTTAGTCATAATATTCTAGTATTGATAATTATCTCCACAATCCATTTGAATAGTACAAGGACATTTAAGCATTTTAACCTCAGAAATTGCCCAGTTGTCATTGTTGTCCAATACTGTAGTCAAATATAAGTTTAATCATTTAAAGCATATCTGTTTAAATTCAGGTATGTATTTAAATATCTGCTGGTTATTTCCATTATCTGAAATCCTTGGTAATTTAACACCTCCCCTTTTTTATTTAAAAAAATAAAATTAGCATTCCTTTTTGTATGTTGTAATACTAGCTCAAGGTGAGTTGTCATCATATTTGTTTTATAATTTTGAATTGTGAACTCATTTTAGGAAAGTTTACCTATGAGAATTTAGAGAAAGCTGTTTTGGAGAAATATTTCTCCAAGGTGATTTTGTGATTTTGCATTTACTCTGCTAAGCACCCCCATGTGTTTGTATGTGCTCTCTGTGTGTGTTATGGGGTCCTAGAAAATTCAGAATTTGTACAGAAAAATCACATGAGAGTAGATAATTATGTAAAAATTCTCATGACAGATCATTATTATTTTTGTGTGTAGAACTCATGACAAGTCACTAAGGCTATGTTTTTTCAGTAAGATTATAGCATGGCTTGTATGATAACCTAGCTCCAATTTCAAGCCAGTTCTTGATCCAAAGACTTGAAAATTATGTTAATTCAAATTCCCCCAAGGGAAACCATAGTGTACACCTCATTTTAAAATTATATAATTGTTTCCAGTTTCCTAGGTCTATCCTTTGAGTATTTTCTATACACTTGTCATGCATCTTTATAATGTCATTTAAAAATTTAATACTCATTGTTTTTTAAAAAATTATATTATAGAATCAGTAATAATTTTGGAACTGGAAGTCTTTACTGGCCCCTTCTATTACTAAGACATTGTAGTTTAAGATAGAAATTTCATCCAAATTTATATTTGGCATAGCCCCCCAGATATTTTGGCCTTTCTGTGAATCACCAATCCTGTGAATTTCTTAAAAAACTGAACTTCCTTAACTGTACTCCTCACAATTATTTTTATACTGTCAATCCCTAGCAATAGCTATGAGTTTCCTGGAGCTTATTCATCTTACATTCCTTAATGCATATATTTACTAATTGAACAAAAGGATGAACAAGCTACAATAATATATTTTTAAGTCCTATTTTATTTAATCTTATTTATTATTCTTTCAGAAAGGTTATTATCTTATTATTATTACTATGTTATGATAAACTATGTATTTCTCTCAGCTACTAGGATTATATATACAATTAAGATTAGATATTACATCAATGTTTATAAAAATATTAAAGTGCTTCTGGTCAGGATGGCAGAATAGGCAAACACAGTACTTGGAACTTTCTACAATCACATCAAAGTTACAATTAAACTACAGAATAACCATCACACAAAACCCCCATAAATCTATCTTAACAGAAGCTCTATATCTAAGGATACAAAGAAGGAGGCACATCAAGACTGGTAGGAGGGAGAAATACAGAACAAGCTAGTCTCACACCCACTTGTGGTGGTTATAAATCAGGAGAGTTATCTTGGCTGTGGAGGTTCCCCATGAGGAGCTAGAGGTCACAGCCTCACAACAAGCCCTCCAGCCCTGGATTCCAGCATCAGGAAGAAAAGTCCCCCTAACTTCTGACTATAAAAACCAGTGGAGATTTTAGCTAAATGAGCCAGAGGGCTGCTGAAGTCAGTCCCAGGTTCACTGGCTCTAAACTCTAGCACTGGGGCAGCAGCTCAAAACAAAGCATCAGGGGCTTACGAGGAGGAACTAAATTGTCTGGCATCAGAGGAACAGCTTTCTCCCAGACAGAAGTCCTGGCAGAGGACTTTGCAGAGATTTCCCCTGACAAAGTGGGCAGAAGAACACCATGTCTGTGTCTCCATCAACCTGCCTAACACAATTCATCCCACCTTGGTGATTCTCTGAGACCATGCCCCATCCAGCCTGCAGGCTCACCCAATCCCTTTCTAGCTGATTTTACATACAAATGGCTCATGTTGGCTCATGATGAAGACTTTCCTAAAATCTCTCAAACATGCAGCATCTGGCCTTACTATACCTCTTGCTAAGTGACTCCAGTTCTGGCATTAGTCAGCCATCTACAGATTGCTTTGTGGCTCATCCCAAGAGGCCCCAGTCAGTGAACTCAGCGGACAGCTTCAGACCACACCAAATCACACCTCAACCACCTCTACAAGTGATACTTTCAAGGTGTGAACTTGTCAGGTACCTGAGCCCCCAAAAGTTAGTTCTACTCCATGGGGTGGACCACTGCACAGCAGATCCTCTGTGGTAGTCCCAGCCAGTCATCACAGTCCATCACCCTGGGGGTAAATCCATCCTATTGATGTGGCAACAGCAATCAAGTCTCAACTACAACAGGGGGGTGCACATAGCCCACAATGGGGATGCACCTGGAAAGCCCAGCTTGGGTGACTTGTAGGCTGCATCACTGAGCCCTACAGGACACCTACTACATAAAGCCACTCTCCCAAGCCCAGGAGATGTAGCAGCTCTACATAACACATAAAAACAAACACAGAAGAGCCAAATGAAAGCCAAAAACCAAAACCAAACAAACAAAAAACAAAGAACCATGTCACAAATGAAGGAACAGAACTCCAGAAAAAGATATGAGCAAAATTAAGTTAAGTAATCTACCAGACACAGAGTTAAAACACTAGTTATAAAGATGGTAAATAAACCCAGGAAAATGGTATGCAAATTTAGTGAGAATATCAACAAAGAGATAGAAAACATAAAAATGGAGATAGAAAACATAAATAAATAATACACTAACTGAAATGAAGAACACATTACAGGGAATCAAAGGCAGAATAGATGCTGCAGAGGATCAAATCAGTGATTTTGAAGATAAGGAAGCAGAAAACACCCAATGAGAACACCAAAAAGAAAAAGCAGAATAATGTAAGGGGCTTCTGGGAAAACTTCAAGCTTGCCAATATTTGTATTATAGGGGTGCTAGAAGGAGAAGAAAGCAAAAAATTAAAACCTATTTAAAAAATAATATTGAGAAACTTCCCTAACCTGGTAAAGGAAATTTACATACAAGTCTAGGAAGCACAGGGAGGCCTAAACAAGACAAACCCAAACAGGCCTGCACCAAGATGCATCATAATTAAAATGCCAAAGATTAAGACAAGTGGAGAATCTTAAAAACATCAAGAGAAAAGTAGTTAGTTACCTAAATGGTGTTCCCATAAGTTTGTCAGTGATTTCTCATCAAAAACTTTGCAGGCCAAAAGGGATTGGCAAGAAATATTCAAAGTGATGAAAAGCAAGGACCTAAAACCAGTAAGGACATATAAAAAGCTTCCTAGATAAGAAAAATCTAGGGTTTGGCCTCACTAAAACAGTATTACATAAAATGTTAAAGGGTCTTCCTTAAGAAGAATAAAAAGATTAAAATATGAATAATAAAATGGCCATAAGTATATATCTGTTAAAAATAACTTTAAATGTAAATTGCTTAAATGTTCCAATCAAAAGACACATAGTGGCTGATGGATAACAAAACAAGACCCTTATCCACTATGCTGTCTACAAGAATCTCACTTTAGATTGGAAGACACACAGAGACTGAAAGTAAAGGAGTAGAAAAGATATTTTATGAAAATGGAAACAAACAGACAAAAAGCTGGGACAGCAAAACCCATACCAGGCAAACTGGACTTTAAAACAAAGGCCATAACAAGAAACAACAAAGCACCCAGTAACTCCACTGTTTGGTATTTATCTGAAAAAACCCAAATCACTAAATCAAAAGGACATATGCATCCATATGTTTATTGCAGCATTAATTACAATATCCAATAAATGGAAGCAATCTCAGTGTCCATAAATAGATGAATGGATTAAAAAGGAGTACACATATACTCTTGTAAAGTGGAAAATGACTCAACCACAGAAAAGAATGAAATCTTGCCATCTGCAATGACAGGGGTGGACCTAGGGGGTATTATGCTAAGGGAAATAAGTCAGACAGAGTTAGACAGATACTCTATAGTTTCACTTATATGTGAAATATAAAAAACAAAATAAACAGACAGGCAAAGCAGAGACAGACTAATAAATATAGGGAACATTGTGACAGTTGCCAGATGGAAGGGGGTTGGGAGAATGAGAAAGGTGAAAGGATTAAGAAGTACAAATTGATAATTATGGAATAGTCATGGGATGTAAATTTCAGCATAAGGAATACAGTTAATAACATTCTAATAACTATGTATGGTGTCAGATGGGTATTAGATTTATCAGGTTGATTACTTTGTAAGTTATAAAGTTAAATCATGTGCTTGTACACTTAAAACTAATATAATATTGTATGTCACCCATAATTAAAAATATTTTAAAATATTAGAGCAACAATTGGGTAGTATTAATCAAAATTTTGTATGTTAATTTTGGAGGAGGGAAATGTATTAATTTATTTACTGGAATAGAATGTGTTGAATCAATAAACTCAGGGAAAGAAGAATCAGGAAAACATTAAGAAGAAGGAGGAAGCTAGAAGAGAGGAAATTTACAGAATGTACCTATGACTAGAGCAGTGAGGCAACCTAAGAATTCGTTAAAACTAGATCAAGTTGGACAAAAGTCTCAATGTACACCCAAATCCACAGGGCCAATTCTTAGTTGTCGTGGTTACAAGCCTCCTTCTTATATTTTACCAATGCAAATAATGTTAAAAATGGTAATTAGAACATATGAACTAGCAACTACATTTTGCATATAAATAGGGAGGCATTTGAGATGAGTTTGTGCACAAATATAGATAAATTATAAGAATTGTAAAGGAAAATAAAAGGCTTTGTGCTGAGTATATGGTCTTGGTACTGAAGGGCTATTGTTTCTCCCTTCCCTTGCATTATTCAGTACAAACATAATAGATGTTTAGCACTTACATGTTGCCTCAACTGTCCAAACTACTGGCCATTACTACATGGATAAAATCCCAAAGTAAATAAATTCTCCTGCTTTGATGGTTTTGGCAAATTGGTTCAAATTGTTAGCAGTTGTGAAAGTCTACTGCTGTGAATAATTTCCCTAGCCCTTTCTGTCACAAAGAAGGGTTAGGATATATAGAGAGAAGATGAAAAGAAAATAACAATTTATTTCTTTATATAGATATTTACATTTCAAAAAGAACACATATATTACTTAATTCATTTTATTGTTACTATTATCATTTACATTTTGTAAGAAAATTTTTTTATTTATTCCTTAGTATGTGAAAAGATAGGTTATAGAAATTTATCTAACATTTAAAATTATTACTTTTGGGCCTGCTGTTTTTTTTTCCTATTGAGTCAGCTAGATTAAAGTACAGACACTTTTTTAAAAATTGTTTTTTTTTTTTTAAAAAAGTCTTAATTACTTATTCCTTTTTTGAAATTCACTGTATCTCTGGCAACAGAAACATGATTAGAACCTGCAGCTGGAAAAAGTGTCAGTAAGATGGAATCAATAAAAACTAAAGTGCTATGCAAAACTCGACCTAAAATTAACAGTGTAATATATGGCATGTGGTCATATTTGGTCTTGGAAATGAGAAGAGAGCAGAACAAAAAAGAAAAAAAATGCTAAAAATTTTAAATTATCTTTTATACTGTTCAATTTGTATATGTATAGGACACATTTGTCTGAGTTGCCATTTTCTGAGCTAAGATAACAGGATTTATGAGTTGTTACAGTATATCTGCCACAAGTATCACCAATTGACACCCTGTACCTAGGGAATATGAGCTTTATTTGTCCCTAAGAAATTGTTTTATTTGAATATGAATGCTTTAGGGTGGAGTGTGCACTCTACAGTAAGCTGTATGCCCAACTACTTCCGTTGCTATAAGAGGGAATTTCATTGACCTGTTCACTGATGTATTCTCAGGCTCTAAAATTGGCATAAGGAAAGTGTTCAATTAATATTCGTTCAACTGAAATCATAGTTTCTGGTAAAAGAAATAAGGAAAGCAGATACACTAGGAGAGTGCAGAATGACTGTCTGAAAGCCACAAAAATCTACTTTTGAGTTTCTGAGTTTGCTCTGGCAGTTAAAAGTTTTTATTTCTATCCAGAGTGGAGGCAATTACTTCTAGTCTCTTCATGTATTCTCTGCCCGATTTCAACAGTGCACCAACTCACCATTAGCTTTTAATTAAAGCTTAGTTTCTGAAAACTGGCAGCTATTATTACATAGAAATTTAATTTGATGATCCTTTATAAGAAAAGTCAAATATGTCCATAACTATGTATTAATTTTTTGACAACTTAAAAACCAGGTAATGAGACAATCATCTTCTTTACAAGTGGAAAAAAAATCTATATTTTATATTTTTATTAGGATGATGCTGTATTGTTATTTTTATACACTGAATTTTCACAGAATATGATAAAGCTGTGAGCTTATCCAGCAGCATAGTTTGCGGCTGCATGCGAAATGCTAATTGCAGGTCTTCCAGCCTCTTCCCAGCCTTCCCCTGCACTGCACCCCATTGCACAGCCCCCCCACCCCCACTGCTTAGTCCCCCTCTGCATAGTCCCCACTGTATAGTCTTTGGTCCTAGGTTGTGTGATTATTGTTTTCCACCCTGTGTTTATCTAATTTATACCTATTAATTTTCAGAATCTTGCCATTTATCTTTATTCTGAAAGAAATCTTATCACCCATTTAGATTTTTAAAATAATTTATCTCAAAACACCAACAGTTTATTTGAAATCTTTACAAAGTCAGGAAGTGTTAGTTAAACATTTTCTTTCTTTCTCTGATTATTTGATGTTAAAATGATAAGCTCTTCATGCTCAGGTTTGAAAAGGCTCAATCAGATGGTAGATAGAACATGCTGAGCCCAGAATTCATTAATTTATGTCCGTAAGGCATCATCACAGGTTATTAATATGTAAAAGCTAATTTTCTTAAGACTTCTAAATGGTGGTTAGCTATCGTACATAAAGTTACTGAAGGTAATCGTCATAATGATAAGTTGAAATGCAAATTACACAAAAATATTTCTCTTAGTTCTGTCACAATGAAGTACTTTCACTTTCTCAGATGTCTGCTCCAAAGATGCTCTGGTCTGGGCAATGCCATTGAGAATCATGATGAGATACAGTTATGGGCGACATTTGCACAGCCCTGCACACATGTTCCTTCAGTTTTATGACATCTTGGCTAGGAAGCATATTTCAGTAACCAATTAAACTAATTGAGAGCTCACTGAAAATATACAGGCTTGTTTGTACACGTATTTTTAGAGTCAGGCCATCATAATGGAAACACATGGCTCATTTTTCTTCCAGGGTCTATAAAGGAATAAGCAGAAGGCTATTTGCAATACTCAGCATGAAAAGCAAAATTCCATTTAGTGTGAAGTTGACTTTCCTAGCAGTAGTTTGGGGGCTGCAAAGATCATATTATTCTTTTTTACTGCTAATAAATAAACATATGGACTCCAATAAGTGAGCCATTACAAGGAAGGAAGGTGAAAGGAGAATAGATACCTATTCTAAAAAGTACATAAATCATAACAGGTATGTGTTCGGTTCTCTTCTTATCAACTTCCAGTCATGAAGCAGTATAGAGGGAAAGGCACCCATGGATTTACTGTTTAGCATTCAAAGACTTGGAGTATATTTTTATCTTTAAATGACTTCTTAATGGAAACAGTCAATTCATCATCTATATTTTATATACTATATAACTGCATCACATAATTGCAGTAGGATTCTTTTTATGCTAGAGAGACACTTTTCAAAAGTCTAAATATGTTGAAAGCTTTTCTTCATCAGAGTAGACACAGCTGTCTTCCTGAAAAGCATTTAAATGCATCATGAAAATGGATAACATCAATTAAAAATGGAATGAAATATTATTTAGCAGATATCTGAGTGGGTTTTAGAAACAACTGTTCTCATGAATATTAGTCTTCCTAAATAACTGGTGTCATAATTTATTTTGGATGCATAATTTGTTATATTTGTTTAATGTCTGTGTGTACTACCAGACATAACTGTGATAGCAAGGTCTCTGCTTTAATCATCAATATTTAAAAAATGATTTTATTTATTTATTTTTTAGAGAAAGGATATGGGAGGGAGAAAGAGATGGAAAGAAAGAAACATTGATATACTAGAGAAACATCAATTGGTTGCCTCTTGTGTGACCCACAAATTGGGAACCTGCCAGAAACCCAGGTATGTGCCCTGACTGGGGATGGAACTGAAAATCAACCCACTGAGCTATACCAGTCAGGGCATAATTATCATTTTTTTCACCAGCATCCAGCATAATGCTTGGCACAGAGTTGATAGTCAATAACTATTTTTATTTATTATTTTAAATTTTTTTATTGTATTTAGTCCATTACCATTGGTTCCCCTAATACCCTCTTCCACCTTCACCCACTCCCCTCTCCCCAGCAATCACCACACTATTGTCTATGTCCATGATCCCTTTTTCCTTTTTGTTCAATCCCTCCACCTGCCCCCACATTCTTCCCAGTAGGTGTCATCTTGCTCTGTATCTATGGGTCTGTCTCTATTTTGCTTGTTAGTTCCTTTTGTTCATTAGATTCCACATATGAGTGAAACCATATGGTATTTGTCTTTCTCTGACTGGCTTATTTCACTTAGCATAATATTCTCCAGGTCCATCAATATTGTTGCAAAAGTAAATTTTTCTTTTTCTTTTTTGTGGCTGAGTAGTATTCCATTGTGTAAATGTATTGGAGGGAGAGAAGAGGTCACATGTGAAAAGTATTTGAGATTTGTGAAGGTATTTGGCCTAACCAATCTTTTGAATGAAACTAGCAGCCATTTGAAGCAAATCTAACATGTAAATTTTTTTACAAGAGATAATAATACCTCATTGTATTTAATATGACACAATTTTACCAAAGTTAATTTACATACAACTTATTTGAAATTCACAACTTACACACTTTTGATGGGATAGCCTTCTCTGTGCTATAGACTAAGGATATACATACAAATACTCTAATGCCATGTCCTGAGCATGAGGGAGCCACCCAGGCAGCTGGCTAGGAAAGGGGAAAGCAAGCAAACAACAATTATGAAATACCTACTGTGTGTCAGGCTCTGTAATAGTTATTATCTTGTTCAAACCTCATGATAGCCCTACAAGGTAGGTATTATTCTTCTCATTTTTCTTTTTCTTTAAAAAATTGGTAAAGTTATACAACCTGTATAAGTTTATACATTTAAGTGGGGGAAGAGTAATTTGTAACCCAAGTCTGATTCCAAAGGCCATGCTCATTTTACTCTACCACTTGAAAATAAAATTACTGGCTAAGCACTTCTTCCATCCTGCTGTGCTGAAGGGATATTAGCCATTATCTCTTTATTGCTACTGGAAGAGGCACTAGAAGAATACTTAACACTTCATAGAAACCAAAGTAGTTCTTAAGGGATTATGGAATATATGTTTCTTGTTAAAAAAGCCACTTCTTAAAGCAAACCAAGTTTTAGCTGTCAATTTAAAAAGGATAAATACTTATATAACTCAGACAAATAAAATTGCCATATCCAGTGTTTCAATTTCTTTTGTGTGTGTATAATTGTGTCCTGTAAAGCACACTGCACAAAATCTTGAGATAATTGACAAGTAACCATGACTAGATGGAAATATTAAACATTTGCATGGTTTTGTTTTTCATGTATAAAAACAGATACTAAAATTTTTTTCCATTCTAAAATATAATGTTAGAACCATTAGCCAGATGTTAGTAAAGATCAAAAAATAGTTTGTTTAATTGGGCATTGTGATATATTATTTTGTCGATATTCAAATTTCAAGAAAAATTGTCAAATATCTGGACTGTACAATAGGGCAGAAAACATGAAATAGAAATGACGAGCCACACTAGTCAAAGTTACATTTAAAAATTTTTGAACTTCTGGCCAAGATAGAGGCTTAGACTTACATGCTCTGTCTCCCTCCACAACTAAATAGGAATACAACTACCTCAAAACCAAAGATAACCAGAAATTCCAGAAAATAAAACTACATGGAAGCCCAACATATGAAGTTATAAACCAGCGGTGCTCATCTGGATGGGTAGGAGGGGTGAAATTGGAATTGGGATGGAAAGACCAGGCTGCACTGTCTGTGGTAGCAGCGGGGATAGTGGTGGGACTGTGAGGAAAGCCAGGGGAGCAATCCCGGCTGTAGTCGAGAACCGGAAGATGGCGATTCCAATACTGGGGAACGCATACCTCGCATTGCCTTGGACTGTGAGCCGGTTTCTTGGCAGAGAGTAATGGCAGGAATCCATCTTGGACCCCCGCCCACACAAAGCACCACAGAGTGGTGAAAAAGGTTGCGGTCACCAGGTAGTGATGAGTGCATGGGGCTCCGCCCCCAACAGCCCGCCCAGGAAGCAAAGGTAAACAGTAAACTGTCAGGATGAAGCAGACCATGACTGAAATCCTGGTGACGCAGCTCACCAGGCAGCAGATGAGGGACCTAACCAATGAGCAAATAGGAAATCTTTCTGAGGCTCAGTTCAGAGCTATAGTCATAAGGTGGCTTACAGAATTAACAAAAGATTTGGAACAAGACGGGAAAGAAATGAAAGCTAGTCATACTGAAGTGAACGAAAACACATGTGAGACAAATGGTGAGGAAATGAAAACCAGAGGTCAAATCAACAAATTGGAACATAGGGAAGGAACAAACAGTCAACCAGTGCAGAAAGAGGAAACAAAAAGGGAGGAATACGAGGAGAGGCTCAGAAACCTATGGGACAGCTATAAACGAATGAACATTCGAATTATAGGATTGCTAGAGGGCAAAGAAGAAGAACTAGAAATAGAAAAATTATGTGAAAAAATAATGAAGCAGAACTTCCCGAACTTGGGGAAGGAAACAGACTTACAGGTCCAGGAAGCACAGAGAGCTCCAGAAAAACTGGACCCAGGAAGAACCACTCCAAGACACATTATAATTAATTGTCAAAAATTAAAGATAAAGAGAATCTTAAAAGCAGCCAGAGAAGAAAAGAATTATGTACAAAGGGGTCCCAATTAGACTATCAGCTGATTTTTCAAAGGAGACCCTGCAGGCAAGAAGGGACTGGCAAGAAATATTCAAAGTAATGAAAATCAAAACCTACAGCCACAAATACTCTACCCAGCGAAACTGTCATTCAGAATAGAAGGGCAGAGAAAGTGCTTCCAGGAGAAAGTAAAACTGAAGGAGTTCATTAGATCCAAACCATTATTATATGAGATGTTACAGGGACTGGTTTAGAAGAAGGGGATCAAAATTATGAACATTAAAATGAAAACTGCATCATAAAAACCAACAACAGAAGCTAGGGAATAGAAACAAAAGCAAACTAAGCAGGCAATGAGAGTGGAAAAAGAATTATAGGTATGGGGAAAATATTGGGGGGAGGTCAGCAGGGAGGTGGAAGGGGGAAAGGGAGGGAGATGGTACAGGAATTAAGAAGCATAGTAGGAGGGAATGGAGTAGACAGAAAGAGGCTGAGAAGAACTATATGCACAACCAATGGACATGGACTAAAAGGGGGGGACAACTGGAGTGAGGGGGGGCCACTGGGTGGAGGGGAGCAGAGGGAAGGGAAATTAAGACAACTGTAACAGTATAATTCTCAGAACCATTAACAGAGTTTTCATAGTTAAATAAACACTGATTTGTAAAGCCTTTTACTTTCTTATAAATTATTAGGATATTATGAAACAGAATTATGTCTAATAAAAATACCATCTCATTGTTGATAATATTAAACCATTATTCATTATTCAAAGAATACAATTAATAATTTGCTCTGACTACATCTGTGTGTATATTGAAGTGTGTGTCTGAATGTGATAAAAATAGAAAATGCTTTTGGGTTTTGTAAAATTATAATAGAATATGCCTTGGTGTAATAATCACTGTAACCATGATCCTTTAAAAAGCGTTAAGCTTGAACCATATATTTCCTTGCTTTTACACTAAAATAGCATTTTTAAAAAATGTTTTTAGGATAAGTAAAGTCCCTTATAACCAAAAAAATAAAACTTTATATTAGAACATAGATTCTGAAAAAAATGAAATTTATATACATCTATCTCTTAGCAAATAAAATGAAGAGAAGTCTGTTAATTCTATCTAAAGAAAAATTATTTAGTATTAAGTATGTATATAAAATTTATGTCAAGTGTTGAAGAGATTGACAGACATGTGTATTATACTATACATTTTACAGTTGTAGAGGCATCAACTATTCCCTGTAGAAAGTTGCAGAGGTTTGCTAAATATGTAAATATGTAGGGGCTTCAGATGTTCTTTGTAAGATGTAGCAGGGACTTGCTAAAAAGCCTTGGAGAGAGGAATGTAGGGAGGAGTAGCAATTGGTGATTTACAAGCTAAAAGCACCACAGCCTCTATCACCTTCCATTTGCTTGTGTCTTGTTTGTAACTGTTGTGAAAAGTTATATTTTACAGAATATCCAGCCCTTTGAAGATAAATTGCTTTGCAGAGAATCACTCCCTGGCTGAAGAGTTATGCTGCTGGAGATAACTTTATGGCCCTGAGAACTTTTAGCCCTGCGGAACCTCTGGCCCTGAGAACTTTATTTCTGTTTGACACTCCTGCAGCCCGGTGCTGCCATCCCCCTCCCCAATGAGCTGCATCTCACTAAAGATAAAAAGCCAAATCCTATATAAACCCTTGCCCGAAACCCTAGTCCCCTGTCGGTGCACTATTGAGACAGGGTCTCTGCCCGACAGCCGGCTTAATAAAACTTTGCTTGCTTTAATCCACTGCTCCAGAGTGTTCAATCTCGCTTATGTAGCCGTAACACAGTGAGATTCTAAAAATTTTCTAAACAACTTTATTTGGCCTACTTTGAAAGAAACAAATAGATTTCAGAAATAATATAACATTAATATTCACAGTTTTTAGAATAATCACCATTTCAAATAGAATTATTTTCTAAAACATCCAACTACTTTTTTAAAGAAGTCTAGAATTAATGAGTCTTCTTTTAATATGACTCTTCAGCCACCTGATCATTCACTAACATTAACTTCCTCTGAATGAAGACTAAAATCCAGCCCCACAAGTGCTAGGCAGCATATGTGAATAGGTGAAACAGACCAAGGGAAGAATGTGGACATCAGCAATGAACTTGAAAATACTTGCCCACAAAAAAGGGCTAGTCACTCTCATCTCTAAATGATTATCACCAAGAGGGACTAATAGCCCAATGTGGCTGGGAGGCCTTAATTTTTGACAGCATATGAGTATTTGTGAGTATTCTGCTCATTTTACATGTTGGGCACCAATTAAAACATCATTTATTTTAGAGTTTGTAAAGACAATTTTTAATTGTAGGCAATATATTGCCTAGAATTAAGTTTTCTGGAACTATACATGCCATCTGTTCATTTAGGCTTGATGCTATATTGCCAAATTAAATTTTCAGTGTTCATTTTAACTTCAAGCTCTTCAATTTGAGTTGTTTATTGTAAGTATTAAAAAATATGTGTGAGTATTTAAGTGTATCTTATTAGTGCTAAGTAGGAAATATCTTTTCTGGATTATGAAATTTTGTGGCTAGTAGAGACCTTAGAGATCATCCAGATCAACTATCTTCTTTTACAGGGGAGGGAAATAAATTTCTAAGTTATAAGTCACTTGCCTAAGGCCTTGAGATGCAGACAAAATAGACATCCTTAGCTTAAATAAAACTTAAAGATTAGAAGTTTATTCACGACAACATGGATGGAACTAGAGAGAATTATGCTTAGTGAAATAAGCCAGGCAAAGAAAGCAAAATACCATATGATATCACCCAATACAGGAAACTAAAGAGCAACATAAAGAAACGAACTAAATAGGCAAAGACTAGAATAGTCATCAGTAGGGGGGAGGGGGGAGGGAGAGAAGGAGGATAAGTAAGGGAAGGGTCTAGTCAAGGAACGTATATGAATGACTCATGGACATGGACAACGGGAAGGGATATGATTTTGGGAGAAAGGATGGGCTGGGAGTGGGGAGCAATGGGGGAAAAATGAGACAACTGTAATTGAATAACCAAAAAATAAAAATGAAAAAAAAAGTTTATTCAAATGAGGGAAACAATTCAACAACAAGATCCAACCTATAAAATTATAGGTATTTAAAACTTATAGAGTGTACTATTTGTTACTGGTGGAGCACAGGAAAAGATCTGTGAACAAGGAAAGTGTACACAATTCAGTGTCCTGGTATTATTTAACTGTATTTCATGAAATTGTTGAGCTCAGAAAATATGACAAATACTTCTGCAGCTTTTCATTAGGGGTCTGAGGACAATTTAATTACTCAAACATTTAATCAGTAGTGCTTTATGCTATATAAACTGTTCTCTTTTTTCTTTTGCTGATTAAGACAAATGAGTTACTTATTTCTTCTAGTCACGGGGAGATAAACTTATAAGCATGGTCCATTATATTGAGTCTTTAGGCAGATTTTTGTTTTTACACTTGATTTTTCTCTTTTACTTTTGTCTTAATGCTCACAGATGTCATGGGATAAAGTGTCTAGGGATTTAATCTAAAAGCAAATTACTTATAATGATATTTTATGTTTAAGAAAGATATATATATCAATTCAGCATACTATTTCTGATTTGCATATTATGTTCAGGAATTCTTTCAGATTTTGAGACAACAAAAATCAGTGAATATAGTCATTAATTTTTAGAATATGCAAAATTAGAATTTCATTTAAGAGTGTTTAATCTTATCAGGACATTTCAACAATATTGTGTATCTACTCTGAGTTAGTAAATTTGCTATATGCGATGGGACACCCCAGTAAAGAATTAATATGTGATTCCTACTGTTACATTAAAAAAATGGTTACAAGTGGAAAAAATGATTATAAAAAGAGAGAGAAGTGAGAATGTTTTATGCAGATATATTGAATCTGAGTATTAACTAAATGTATGCCAGTCACAAAGTGGGGAAATGTTGTTTTGGATATAACAATTGAAAATTAGAAAGAGCTATAAGAAAATTGAAGAAAAACTGTTTTGATTGGTGCCTGGAGAGGAAGAGGATATGGCAAATAAAGCTGAAGAAGAAGTGCAAATGCAGATCTTGGAAAACAGTGTAAAGAACACTGTGGACAAGGCTTCCAGTCAAGGTGGCAGTGAAGGTAATGCAGTACTCAGCACCTTCCACAACCACATCAGAATTGCAACAAAACTACAGAATAATCATCATTCAGAGCTGCCTGAAATCTAGATATCCTACAAATAAAGATATAAAAAAAGAAGCCACATTGAGACTGGTATGATGGGAAGAGACATAAAAGGGGCTATCTCCACCCATGTGTGGCAGATAAAATTTGGGAGGGATATCTCATCTGTAGAGGTTCCCCCTGAGGAGTGAGGGGCTCCAGTTCCACACCAGGCC
Organism: Furipterus horrens; assembly: GCF_987537825.1. Taxonomy (NCBI): domain Eukaryota; kingdom Metazoa; phylum Chordata; class Mammalia; order Chiroptera; family Furipteridae; genus Furipterus; species Furipterus horrens. The sequence continues at coordinate 162,544,509 of NW_028327172.1, read as the reverse complement.
CTTTAGCACAAGCTTCCAGAGCCAGGGAGAGAAGCCCCATAACTCTGGCTGTAAAAACCAGCAGGGATTATAGCTGAGTGAGACAGAGGGCTCATTTAGTCCAAGAAAGTTCCTCTTAAATGGCCCATGAACAAACTTACTCAGACTCACAGTGTCAGCTCCAGCACTGGGGCAGCCATCAAAAGGTGCAAGGAACATACAGGGAGGGACTGACTTACCTGGCATCAGGGCAAGAGCTTGGGGGACAGCTTTCTCTCAGAGAGAAGTGCTGGCAGAGGCCATTGCTCCTTTCTGGGCCCTCCCCCAACAGAGCCGGCAGATGGGTACCAAATCTGAATCTCCATCAACCTGGCTGAAACTGTTGGCTCACCACGGGGATTCCCTGAGACCCAGCCTCACTCAACTTGCAGGCCTACCCAACTTGCAGGCCCACCCAAGCGTCAGCCAGTGACTTTTCCATACAAATAGCCTATCTTGTCTCATATTTCAGCCTTTTTGTAAAAGCTCTCAAACAAGCTGCATCTGGCCTCAGTGTTCCCTGTAACTACTGCTAAGTAGATCCAGGCCCAGTACAATCCACATCCAGCCTAATATGTCCCCAATAAAAACAAACAAACAAAAAACAAACAAACAAACAAAAAAATACAGAACAAAACTTCAGAAAAAGAACAGAACACAGAACAAAATGGAAACAAGTAATCTACTAGATGTAGATTTCAAAACACTGGTTATAAGAATGATCAATGAACTTAGGGGAACAGTAGAAGAACTTAGTGAGAACTTCAATAGCATTAAAAAAAAGGACATGGAAACCATAAAAAAGAACCACTCAGAACTAAAAATACACTAACTGAAATGAAGAATAATTTACAAGGAATCAATAGCAGAGTACATACAGCTGAGAATCAAATCAGTGATTTGGAATATAAAGGAGCAAAAAACACCCAATCAGAACAGCAAAAAGTAAAAAGGAATAAAAAAAAAAATGAGACAGCGTAAGGAGCCTCTGGGACAATTTCAACTGTACCAACATTTGCATCATGGGGGTCCCAGAAGACAAAAAGAGAGCCAAAAATTTAAAACCTACTTGAAAAAAGCTATGACAGAACTTCCCTTATCTGGTGAAGGAAATAGACATACAAGTCCAGGATGCACTGAGAGTCCCAAACAAGATGACCCCAATGAAGCCCACACCAAGACACATCATAATTAAAATGTCAATATTTATAGAACAAAAGAGAATATTAAAAACAGCAAGAGAAAAACAGTTACTTACAAGGGAGCTCCCATAGAATTGTCACTTGATTTCTTAACAGAAACTTTGCAGGCAAGAAAGAATTGGCAAGAAATATTCAAGTGATGAAAAGCAAGGACACCAAGATTATCCTACACTGCCATTTAGAATCAAAGAGCATATAAAGAGCTTCCTAGACAAGAAAAAGCTAAAGGAGTCATCACCACAAAACCAGTATTACATAAAATGTTAAAGGGTTTTAATTAAGAAGAAAAAGGAAAAAAGATCAAGATAAAAAATGTGAGCAATAAAATGGCAATAAATACATATCTATCAACAACTGATTCTTAAAAACAAAGTTAACAAACAAGCAGAACAGAAACAGATTCATAGATAAAGAGAACATTTTGATGGTTGCCAGGTGGTAGGGTGGTTGAAGGAATAGGTGAAAAAGGTGAAGGGATTAAGAAGTACAAATTTGTAGTTACAGAATAGTCATGGGGTTGTAAATGATAGCATAGGGAATATAGTCAACAATATTCTAATAACTGTGTATGGTGTCAGATGGATACAAGATGATCCAGATGATCACTAAGTAAGTTATATAAGGTCTAATCACTGGATTGTACCCCTGAAACTAATATAATATTATATGTCAACTGTAATTAAAAAAAAATGATTAAAAAAAAGAACAATGTGGATTTTTGGACTTTATCCTAAGAGCAATGGGAAGCCATTTGCCTGTTCTGAAGCAGGAGAGTAAAATAATCTGATTTGTGCTTTTAGAATCTTAGCTGCTATGTGGTAAATTAATGAAACAAAGCTAGTATTGGATCCTGAAAACTTGAGAGCAGTATTGTAGTAGTCCAGGCAAAAACTGTTGGTAGTATAGAATTCAGAGGTTGTGAAGGTGAAGAGAAATACATGGACCCAAGGCATATTAGTCAAGTAAATTAATATGTTTTGATACTTACTTACACACGAGCATTAGGCAAAATTTATATTTCAATCTCTCACTACAGAAACTGGTTAAATGCTTGTTGGTGTGTTTACCATTCACTGAGGTGAAATAGGGGTGGGGTGTTTTGAGTGCCCAGGTTGTACATATTGAGTTATAGATGCTTGGAGAAAGTTAAAAGAAAATGTCAGTTAGGCCATCTGGTACATCATCTATAGCTAGATATAGAAATTTCAGACTTATAAAACATAAATTTACAGGACCAGAAACATATTTAGGGAAAACATATAGACTTAGACTAGCAAAATAGCCTCAGCATTAAAGGTATGAGAAAAAGGTGAAAACCAGTACAATCTGATATCATTTAATTCAACAGATACAAAGTGCTGAGAAACAAAGAGGAAATCATTAATATCAAGAGGTGCTGGGATAGTGGTAGTGCATCAAGTAGTATAGGAAAAGAAGTTGTTGGCAGCCAAAAAGAAGTCAAGAAATCAGAGCAAGAAATCCTTAATGCTACAAAGAATATATCAATTACATCAATTTCACTTTATGTGGAGTCAATTAATGTTTACTTGCAAATAAACTTCAGTTTCATAATGCATCACATATATGGAGTTTTCACTTCTATTTTTTGTAAATTAAATAACGTGTTTCATCCAATAGCATGATACTGAAGATATCATTGGTTATAATTATTTTCTGAGACATTGGTAACTATAACAATGAGGTAGTTATATTAACTTTTTAGAACTAACAACCATGCCTTTAGGTATGTGATATATCTGACAAAGACGGTTGGCCCAGTTCTGAATTTACTCATCAACATTGACTTGGCCACAAAAAAGATGGTATCAAATAGGATATGAAGAGATGTTTATGTGTGAGCTACACAGTTTGAAAACTTAGACACACCAAATGAAATAATGAATGTGAAAGCAATGTGTAAGCTGTAAAGTACTATATAATGGATGTTAGTCATTTTTAATTTGCTTTTTGGTTGCTTGGTAACAGAAATGCTTCCTATGTTTAGGGAATTTAACACTTCTGAAGTCTTAAAGCCTGAAAATTCCAGATATTGTTTTCCCAATCTCTCTGGAAACTAAGCTATGGACTCATGTGCCAGGTATCAACTCATTTCTTTCAGCTCCAAACCTACTTTTTGTGGGGAAGGAGTGGGTTGATTCCTGTGATGGTTCCTATCCTGTGAATATTCTCCCATTCTCCTTTGCCAGTTGGTTGGTGGGATACAAAGTTTGGTCAACAGAGGGCTCCAGAGTTAACTCACAAAGGAATAATAGCAGGCAGACATTTCCTTTGGGGTTTGGTCCCTACATTATTATTTTTCCAGGCAAGAGTCCAGCAGCTTCTCTGAAGAGCTCCAGCAGCACCATCAGGCTACACACATTACCAGAGATTCTAAGCCTCTCCAGCCCACCAGACCCTTTGGCAACCCACAATACTTCTATAAACCTGAATACCCTTCACATAAGAGCTGCTTCAAATGCTTCTGGAGATGTGATTCTGTTGGCTCACACCCTCCACTCAACAGATATACTCTGCCACTTCTAGAAACCAGCACTGGCCTGTGACTTCTGACAAGTTTCTTTGCCACCTGCAAGCTGCAGTTTCTATGGTACCTACACTCTCTTCAAAGAGGTCTGAATTTCATCCTTGGCAGGGAACACTCTCTTAGTCATTAATTCCAAATGCTCACTCTGTCTCAACCTAGGGATCTTAGCTATTCTTATGCACTTGCTAATTCTGGACTCCTCAGAGTTCTCTTATAAGGACTCTACCTCCTTTTTAACTTCCTCCTACCAATAATTCTTTATAGTTACTTCCACCTACACAAATAAATTGTGTAGTTTCTGACTCAGATTAGACTCTGATACATATCACCATCTGCCTTCTGCCAATCCAAGCAGGTGTTAATGATGTGTAGAAGCAGCCATCACAGTACATCTTAGGTGATTGCAGGCAGGTTATAGCCCTAATGAGTTCCTGGTGCAAGAGGTTGTGTGTGGGTGGTGTGCAGGGCTCAAATGAGGCAATATGTGTGTCCTCAGTGGACCATTCTGTGGTCACTGTGGGCAAGGGTCATGTGTTCTTGTCTTAGATCTAGTTAACTATGTCTTGCAGCAATTCTGGGAAGTAATTAGTAACTTTTTAGTCATTTATTTTTTTGACTTGCTTGCATAAACAAATTCATTTCTGTTGTTTGATATTAAGAACACTGTTAGAAATAACGAACTTTTATTGAGTGCTTAAATTATTCAGGCACTGTACTAATTACTCCATATTTATTATCACATTTAATACTCATATAAGTCCTATAAAGTATTGATTATCCACATTTTACAAATGAGAAAACTAAAGCTCAGAGAGAAAAGATTTGGCTAAGCTCTCAGAATTAAGTAGTAGAGATGATAGTAAAATCCAGACATTGACTTCTGCTGCTCTTAATTGCACCTACAGACATCATCTTTATTATTTTTGTAACAGATTTTTACTTAATGATTTTTCCCTACAACTTAGGAATTATATTTGACTGTCAAGCTAGAGAGAAAAAAATCTACCTCAGTATCATTAGAATTCAGATTCAAAGCTCAAATTTTATTGAGCTTTGGGTCCAAACTGAGTCAACTGTTTTACTGGGTATATTTTTCTGATTATTTTCTACCTATTTCTCATAGTTCCACACAAAAAAAGAAAACAAACATAAATATCCCAACAAAAACAAACAAAAAAACTGTTATATTGGAAAGTCTGTGTGAGGTAATTATTATTTCTCTGTCCAGTGAATTAGAGAAGGGAGGAGGTTAATTTTTACTAAAATTAAGGGAAATAAGGTTAGTAGAGAGTAAGGATATTGTATCTTGCCTTCCTCATAGTCTGGATAATTTTCCTTCTTAGAGTTTATACACCTGGACTCTCTAAATTTGTCCTCAGGAATATAATCTTATTAATGTGCTACAGACGCTGACCAATTATTATTCTTTATTAGATATGTTAACATCTTTTATTCTTGAAAAAAAGTAAATTTATATTTTTATTTAAAAAGTACGATATAATTCAGTAAGTCATTCTTTAAGGGTATTAGCTCAAAAGACAGCTAAAGGCAACTAAATGCTCAGTCTCTGGATTGTTTTAGAAAAAAGCATGATTTAAACAATTTATAGAGCCTATTACACTCAGTCACATTTAAAAAAATGTATGATTTGATTAAACTGACATTTAAATGTCAAGTACTTTTCCGGTATTTCCTTTCTCGTAATTGCTTACTGCTGAGATATTTGTGTGTAATTAGGAGGGTTTTTGCTCCTTCTTTCTCTTCTAAAAAAGTTTATCTCTTCAAACTTTTTCATTGACATATTCCAGTGTCCATTTGTCTTCTTTATGAAACTGAATTATGGGGTCACTAAAATTGAGCTGTTGTATTTCTGTAAGTTTTAATATTTAATTAAGTGAAAATCATTTAAAAGTAGAAATATTCATTTTAATAAGTTGATTTATAGAAGTGACAGAGTCTAAGAGTGTGATTGTAATATTTATTTAATGGCAATATTACATTATTATAAAAATGCCTTGCACATTTAAATTTAGTTGAATATTTAAAAACCTAAATTTTTATTTTTTTATATGTGTGATTCAATAGACATGTAGTACAGTTATGATATATTAGCAAAATACATATACTGTATGCAACTATGATAACTAAAATATAATTAAAATGAATTACAAAATGAATGATATTTTAACCTTTGAAATTAGACAAAATTAAAAAAATAATAATAGTCAATATTGGGAAAAGCATGATGAGATGGGAACTTGTGTTCACTGCCAATAAATTTGTATAACCTATAAGAAGCACCAATATATGAATACCAATAAAAAGTCTTGCCCAGTAGTTCCTGGGAAGCCATCCTAAAAGACTCACACAAAGTTGTCTCACCTCAATACTACAGCAATAGCAGGAAATTGAAAACTACCTAATTTTCTAATACTGAAAAATTTTATGGTTACATACACAATATAATTTCAAATTAGGAAAGAGAGTAGAAAAATGCCAAGATATAAGAAAAGTTGTTTTTGAGAGTTAAATATATAAAATTTTAATATATCATTGTATAGTTTCCAATTTATATCAATTTTACTATAATTGACATTCAATACCTTTATAAATTTCTTTAAAAATCTTTATTTTGAATTCAGGAATATAATGACCGGTTCTTCCACAAAGAGTAAACAATTCTTGATCTCAAGACCAAAACTCTCCCCACCATTAGTAAGGTAGTGTACCTTGGGCCACATAAGCTCTTTGTATACATTATTGATGATTTGGAGGGTGATTGATTTAGCCTACTGTGGGATTAGTTAAAGGCAGAATGTTCCAGAAAGAAAGGTGAAAACTATAAAGGTCAGGATTAATAATTGCATAAGTAATTAGTGCAATTACTTATTTATATTAAGTTTTTCTTTTCTGTTTGCTTGTAAATCCCACTAAGATGGAATCATCTGCAGAAATCTACATACAACACTTTGCATAGTGCTTTGCACCATTAATAAATATTTGTAGAATTGATGAAATAAATATAATTATAGAATATTCCTTAATATGTCTCTTTGAGTTCATGTTCATAGATTATTTTTATAAAGAACAGACAAATGTGCCCAAATGCTATGCTGAGAATAGAAATTAAACTATAATAGTCCTTGAATATGGCTATTTCCCTAGCCAGTTTGTGAGAATGAAGGAGAGAGGTGAAAGGGAAATTAAAGTTCAGATAGACTGAAATAGGAGGGGGCAAAGGGCATTTTTGGTTGTTAGGTGCTACTCAGAAAAAAATCTAAATCACCAACAGAAGAACTGAAAGTTTCTCCCTCTTTAAAACCGTTCTAATTTCAATAGTGATCTGTTCTTAAAAGGGTTATTTCCTTAATTAGCAAAGGACATGACTGAAACATAGGGCCCAACTAGGGGGCAGGACCCAATTCTGAGAACAGGGCCCTAATTTTAAGAAGGACCACACAGTACTGTCTGTGAAACTGTATTTAAGTAAAATGGGTCCATTCCCACTTGACTCTTGAGAACTAGCATCTCTTTCTGTGTAAAACTTAGGAAGGATAAAGACTGAAGGCTATTGAGCACTAAATAGCTTCTATCCAGGTCGTCGTCGTCGTCGGCAGCCGTCCGTCTCGAGAGACGATGGCGTAGCTTCCTGAGAGTCTATCTGCACCGCCGAGAATGGCTGTGCAGTACGATTCGGGAGTGACAATCCCTGCCGCACTTGGTACAGGTGAAGGCAGATGGCCGTTGTTGCTGCTGTTGACGCTGCTTCCGCCTCGATCTTTTCTGGAACGCCTCCTCGTTGCGCGCAGCCTCTGCCCCTGACGTACCTTGCCTGACCGCGAGCCTCCAGGCTAGGCGGTCGTCTGCTTGAACTTCCCATGTGTTGAGATTGATGGAGCATTGTGTCATGTCCTTTTTGCAGATGTCTTTGAACCGCAGTTTTGGGCGCCCTGTCATCCTCTTGCCTTCTGCTAGCTCGCCGTAGAGGAGGTCTTTGGGGATACGGCCTGCATCCATTCTTTTGACATGGCCGAGCCACCTGAGGCGTCTCTCGCTAAGAACTGCATGCAAACTGCTCATATTGGCTCGCTTCAGCACCTCGGTGTTGGGGACCTTATCCTGCCAGGCGACATGCAGGACGCGTCGCAGGCACCTCATGTGGAAGCTGTTGAGTTTCCTTTCGTGCCTTGCGTAGGTGGTCCACGTCTCGCTGCCATAGAGGAGAGTGCTGAGTACGCAGGCTTGGTAGATGCGCAGTCTGGTTTTCTCAGTGAGGCTGGAATTGTTCCACGCTCGCCGGTTCAGTCTGGCCATAACTGTGGCTGCCCTGGCGATTCTCCGGTTGACCTCCAAGTCGACTGACAGAGAGCTCGAGATGGTGGACCCGAGGTAAGTGAAGTCGTTGACAACCTCCAGGGTGTATCCGTCGATGGTGATGCAAGGGGGAGTCCCCGTGCCTTGAGCCATAACATTCGTCTTCGTCAGGCTGATGGCTAGTCCGAACTCCTTGCATGCGTGGGAAAGGCAAGTGACTAGCTGCTGGAATCCCTCTTCGGAGTGTGATGTCAAGGCTGCGTCGTCGGTGAAGAGCATCTCACGGATGAGCACCTCTTTGACTTTGCTCTTGGCTCGTAGACGGGCCAGGTTGTAGAGCTTGCCATCGGATCTGGTGTGAATGAAGACACCCTCGCTGCAGTCCTTAAAGGCGTATTGGAGGAGCATGGAGAAGAAGATTCCGAACAGCGTAGGCGCGAGGACGCAGCCCTGCTTTACTCCGCTGCTGACTGGGAAGGCCTCAGAGGTTGCGCCATTGTAGGACACCGTGCTGTGCATGTTGTCGTGAAAGGACATGACCACAGCAAGCAGATGTGGTGGACAGCCAATCTTCCGTAGCAAGCTGAAGAGACCGCTTCGACTGACCAGATCAAACGCCTTCGTAAGGTCGATAAAGGCGAGGTAGAGTGGTTTATGCTGCTCGTGACACTTCTGCAGCTGGCGTAGGGAGAAGATCATGTCCACTGTTGATCGGCCAGCTCTGAAGCCACACTGGGACTCTGGGTAGACGCGGGAAGCAAGGGTCTGCAGGCGGGCAAGAGCGACCCGGGCGAATACTTTGCCGACGACGCTGAGGAGAGAGATGCCCCGGTAGTTGTTGCAGTTGCTGCGGTCTCCTTTGTTCTTGTACATGGTGATAATGTTGGCGTCTCTCATATCCTGGGGGATGTAACCCTCCTTCCAGCAGAGACAGAGTAGATGGTGGAGCGGCTGTAGCAGGACTGGTTTCCCGCTCTTTAGGATTTCTGGAGGGATTCCGTCGCTTCCTGGTGCTTTCCCACAAGCAAGGCGGTCGATGGCTTTGCCGAGCTCTGCCGCAGTAGGTGGGGTGTCTAGCTCCTCCATGACTGGTAGGTCTGGGATGGCTTTAAGAGCAGTGTCTGTTACGGTGTTCTTCGTTGCGTACAGCTCGAGGTAGTGCTCGGTCCACCGCCGCATTTGCTGTTCCTGGTCAGTGATGACCTCACCTGTCTTGGACTTAAGGGGGGCGATCTTGGAGGGGATTGGGCCTGTTGCCTTCTTGATACCCTCATACATTCCTCGTGCGTTGCCTATATCGGCGGCTTCCTGAATGCTTCTGCACAGGTTTAGCCAATAGGTGTTGGCACAGTGGCGGGCGGTCTTCTGGACTTTGTTCCTGGCAGCCCGTAGAGCTTGAAGTGTACTGGGAGTGGGCGTGACCTTGTAAGCCAGTAGGGCCTTCCTCTTAGCCTCGATCACGGGTTCCATTTCTTCCCAGTGAGCCTCGTACCAGTCAGCGTTCTTCCGCTCTTTCTTCCCATAAGCAATAATGGCGGAGTTGTATATGGCGTCGCGGAGACGTGGCCAATTGGATTCGATAATGTCATCTGCCGCCACTCCCTCGCCGAGTGCATCTTCCATCTTGTTGATGAATTGCTGGGTCTTAACTGGGTTGCTGGCACAACTGGTGTTGATGCGTGGGCGACCCTTCATCTTGGAGTGGTGCAACCTCTTCGGCATTATGCGCACCTTGCTTACCACGAGGGCATGGTCCGTGTCGCAGTCTGCACTGTGGTAGCTGTGGGTGAGGAGGGTGCTGCCAATATCCGTTCTTCTGGTGATGACGAGGTCAAGCTGGTGCCAATGGCGGGAGCGGGGGTGCCTCCATGACACCTGGTGGATCTCTTTGCACTTGAAGAATGTGTTTGTCACGCACAGGCCGTGGTGACACAAAAGCTCAAGCAGTCGCTGACCATTCTCATTGATCTTTCCTCTCCCAAAGTTTCCAAGGCAGGTGGGCCAGGCCATGTGGTCGGCTCCTACTCTTGCGTTGAAGTCTCCAAGGAGATAGAGAGCGTTACTTCTGGGGATCTTGGATAACGCTTCGTCCAGTGCATGGTAGAACTGTTCTTTCTCTTCGGTGGTGGCGCAGAGGGTTGGGGCATACGCGCTAAGAATGCTGACTGGGCCGAAAGTTGTTGACAATCGGAGGGTAAGTAATCTCTCTGTGCCTCCTGTGGGTGGCTCTATGGAGTTAACAAGCGTGTTCTTCACAGCGAACCCAACACCGTGCTGTCTTGGTTGGTCCGGAGACTTCCCTTGCCAGTAGAAGGTGTAGTTGGTTTCTCTGATAGTTCCGTTGTCGGCCAACCGGGTCTCCTGTAGAGCCGCAATGTCGATGTTTAGTCGTGCCAGTTCCCTATCGATGACAGCGGTTTTCCTGGCACCCTTGATCCACGGAAGGTCTGCAGTAAGTCCGGGGCACATGGTCCTGATGTTCCAGCTAGCGAGGCGAAGAGCCGGAGGCTTCTTTCTTGTTGTTTGCTTGGAATTAACTGGTGCAGGTGTTTTGTGGCCCACTTTTCGAGAGGCGCCTCTCTGATCCCCACGCACCCAGTGGGGCAGGCGAGCCATGGCGAGACGGTAGCTGTCCAGTGAGGTGCGATGACCTCTCCCACCGTCAGAGGAGACCCCTGGCGCTCGTTTCCTTCGCCAATCGGATGAGCTTATAACCGGTATCTGTCTCCTCCCGTGTTGAGTCGACATCTTGCGATGACGCTGGAGTGTCCTCTCAAGTGAAACTGAAGCTACAGAGCCTGGGCAGGGTGATATGGAGGGTCTGCTGTTGCCCATGCAGCAGACCCCCCCTCTCTTCGCAGCTGAAGGGTCCAAGGGAAAGACAAAGTCAATACAGCTTGGCTTCAGGTGCGCCGCAGGAGTTGCCGGTGTTGACTACAACGTCAAACCGCCTTAGGGACTCCGGCTCCGGATTTTCTGTCGGGGTTTACTCCCTTAGCCTTTCCCCTGAAGAGGTATGCCGCAAGGCAGCGGAGGTTTTTTGGAGTCAGAGTTTTCCTTCTCTGATTTTAGAGATGTCCTTCCTCTTTCCTCCTTTACAGTCTTGAGGGCAGCATTTACAGGCTAAAATAGAAAACTGGCAGTGTAACCTTCTAAGCAGATACTACCAATACCCTGCTTGGGTATACTCACCCAACAATAAACATCTCTTAAATGTCCTCCAAGTGCCATGCCTCGAATTAGTAAATGGCAGTGCAATGGCAGCCAAACATTTGGATCAGTTTCACTAAGTAAACCACCAACACAAGTAGGTTTTTAAAATAATAGAATAGTGTCTCATTTTATTAAAAATAATAACTATTTTTAAGCAACTTACCAGCAACACTGAATAAAAACCTGGCTGTGTTTCCCACTGTTTCAACTGCTCCTCAGCTGGCTTTAACACAGCAGTATCCTGACTGGTGGCCTGAGTTAAGACTTGAAGAACAACAGTGCTGGCACTATTGAGATCCATGGAAACCAATTGGCTCAGTCCGAATAGCCCGGCTCTCCAGCTTCCACTGTCCAACACGAAGTGGCGTCGGTTGGTCCCGCGCCCCACGCTTGCAAGTCCACGCGCCGCCGCCCACTGATGCCGAAAGCGGCTTCTAGGAACGCGCCATGTTCTGAGTCGCAGCTCTAAACGATGCGGACGCTAGAATATCGCGTCACAGACATCCACAGCAATAAAAAAGATCAAAATACTGATACACAAAACAACACAAATGAATCTCAAAAAGCATTATGCTAAGTGAAAGAAGCAAAGCATAAAAGTCTACATGAAGTTCTAGAAAATGCAAAATTATAGAGACAGAAAGTAGATCACTGGTTGCCTTGGGCTATGGGGCTAGAGGAAAGGATGATACAACAAGACACAGGATAATTTTTAGGGAGATGGAAATGCTTTAATCTTGATTCAATAGTAGTTATGCTACCGAAAAGCAATTTGGGGTCCTGCTGCCTCCCGCCACCCTCTAGGCAAAATTCCAGAAGCAAAGGTTTGGTGATAAAGAAAGTCTATCCAGTCACAGCTTCAATTACTTAAGCCTATCAATTAAGGCTAAACTCTAACACCTGGGCCCTGCTATCATTTCCCCCTGTTTTAATCACCTTATTTCTATAGGGCTAGTTACAAACTAAAACAGCATAAAATACAAAAACTATACAACTTTGGAAGAATGACAGGCTTCTGCCTCATAGCCTGTTCCCTCTAGAACACCCAAAGAATAAACCAGAGACCCTCTGCCAGGCCAGCCCAATCCTTTAGAAAAATAGGAAGCCCCACACTTTGTTCTTCCACAGAGACACGAACTTAACAATATACTGTCTAAAAACGCTTTAAGAGAACTCCAGTTAAAAAGTCATAATATCCCAGGAAAGTGCAAAGCCAAAACCAGCTACATTAAAATGGTTAAAAAAATTATTTCACCCATGAGAGCCCCTCCCCTAAGCCAGCACAGAAACAACCTTAAAGAAATGAAGACCTAATAATTATGAGACAAAAATAAAAACGACCATCTTAAATAAGTTCAATGAACTTCGAGAGAAAACAGACAACTAAGGAAAATCAGGAAAATGATGCATGAACAAAATGAAAATATCTTAAAAAACAGAACTTCAGGAATTGAAGAATATAATAATTCAATTAAAATATTCACTAGGAGGACTTCTGGCCAAGATGGAGGCATAGACAGACATGCGGCGTCTCCCTCCACAACTAAGAAGGAATACAATTACCTCAAAACTAGAAACAACCATAAGTTCCAGAAAATCAAAGTGCATGGAAGTCCAGCAAACAAAGATATAACCTGCAACCAGGACCACCCTATTCAGCTGCACGTTTACATACTACATAAAACACTTTTAACTTTGAAATAACTGTAGGCTGAGAAAAGGGAATCAAAGTTGCAAAGACACGACCTGAGTTCTGCACGTCCCCTCACAGCGTCCTTACGTGTTCTTGCCCCGCTTCCCGGCAATTACCTATCCAGGTAATCCTCAGAAATACTTTATTCCTAATATCCCTTAGAGGTATTGGAATGATATTTCAAATTGTTCCAATTGTTCTGCAGCCCAAACCTGTGATGTGTAATCCTGCAGTATTTCTGTGACATGATGGACTGGAGTTTTATCTACCCAATTTTTTGCACACTTCTCAGAAATGTATATGAATAGCCATTGACAGGACAGGAACCAAGACTTATGTTAATGCATCAGTTTAAAACATACATGCCATCCCTGGCTGATGTGGCTCAGTGGATTGAGTGTTGGCCTGTGAATCAAAGGGTCACCAGTTCAATTCACTGTCAGGGCACTTGCCTGGGTTGTGGGCCAGGTCCCCAGTTGGGGGTGGGTGAGAGGCAACCACACATTGATGTTTCTCTTCCTCTTTCTCCCTCTCCTCTCTCTAAAAGTAAATAAATAAATCTTAAAAAAAGAATCTACTTTAAAAAAGTAAAATAAAATAAAATAAATGAAATATACATGCCTAAGTGACTGAGAAAGTGGAGTAAGTCAAGCAATTTATCTGAAGTCAAGACCAGCCAGCTGCTTACTTTCCTTGGTCTTTAACAACAGCATAAGTGTGCTCTTCAGACATGGACACATTCTGTTTACACATTCTTCATTTTCACCAAGATATATGCTTTTTTTATATTAAAAGCATTCATAATTTCCTAGACTTTAGACTTTACCTTTTCTATTCTCATGTTGGATATAATCATAGGTATAAGAAACCTTTCATTTTTCAGTTTACTTTATGAGAAACACAGTTCAAGAAAGATGGAGGGTGGCACAAGGCTCTGGGAAAGTGTGTGGTTGTCTGAGGACATATGATGCTACTTTGCTCTGACCTATGATTGTTATACAGACAATATAGGACAAGCAATATTGCAGCTTAAAATATTCTTAGAAATTCTAAGAACTTGAAGTTTTATGAGCAACCTCACAATTTAAAAGTACTAACCCGTAATTAAAATTGGCTAAAGAAAATACTACTGTGGAGGTCAAATTTGGGACATTGACATAATTTTGTACCAGTGATGCAGAATATCAGAAGAAGTTCTTTTCACAGATGGAGGTGAATATATTTCACAACACATTGAAGGCAGACAGCTCTCTGGGGGTGGGGTGAGGAGCAGCTAGGGGGCAGAAAAAGGATTCATGGACATTGACAACAGTGTGCTGATTGCTGGGGGGAGGGGTGGGTGGAGATGGAAGGGAAGAGGGTATAAGGGGGGAATAAAAGGTAATGGAAAAAATACAGTAAAAATAAATTTAAAAATGAGGAACCTTAGGATGAAATAAGCTAAATAAAAGACTAAATGGCAGATTTTTATGATAACTTGAGCAAATACAATTTCAAAGGATGTTAGCTGCTGTGAAAAATACAGTATAGATCAGGAAACCCTCCACATTTGTAGTTTTAATATTCATTATTTGGAATATTATCCATGTCAAGTCATGTTCTTTTTTCTCATCAATTTTCTCCCTCCCACTTAGCCAAAACCCTACTGAATCACTTGAAAAATGAAATAACTTTATGGTATATATTCACATCTCTTTACTCAGGGACCTCAAGAAACAAAGCCCATGAATAATGAGGGTGTCCTCATTGGTTTTCAGTATAAATTGATCATACATATATTTTTTAAATTAAAAACAATTATTTATTGATTTTAGAGAAAGAGGAAGGGGCAAAGGCTTATTTACGCAGTCATTCGTTGATTCTTGTACGTGCCTTGACTGGGGATCAAACCTGCAACCTGGGAGTATAGGAATTACACTCTAACCAACTAAGCCACTTGGCCAGGGCTTTGTTTTGTTAAAAAATAAACTCTGTCTCAAGTATAATACCTATTATGTGTTTGCTGCCCACTATGCCATATCCTGAGGCCTACTGACTTTCTGCTCTAAAGTAGTTCGTAATTATACATGCAATTCTGCCTCCTCAGAATTCTTCAATGACATGTTTCAAAATTTTACAAAAATGTAAAAGCATACATATGTACAAAGAAGGATTGGCGGTTTGGTGAGAGGTATGTCCACCACAGATTAGTAAGCCTAACCTCACAAAATATAGCATTTCATGGGAAAACTTAAATTATTCTGGTAATTCCTAATGCCGATCACAATTCCCTTCAACAAACAATAAATGATAGAGAAAATGGAGAATTCTACATAGTCATTCCAACTCTTTGGGTGAAAACTCACACTCTTCATAGCACTTTGTAAATTTACGATTTGAAAATACAGTACAAAGACCAGGTATCAATGTCTAAAGAGGTTCAGCCTGTCTGTTTCAGAAATCAATGCCATGCAGTTAAACTGTCATCAGTCAGCTTCCTTTTAAATAATGACTCAAATCGTCAATTCTACGGGTCGTGTGATGTTTGTGTGGGAGGGAGAAAGGGAGAGAGATTAACTTTTTAAGAGTAAGGGATGCAACATTTATGACTCAAATAAGAAGCTCAAAGACATACCTATGATGTAAGATCATTCATGGGTAACTCCTCACCTTGTGTCCCCTTGCTAGTTCCAAATTTCTAAGTAATTTCTGATTAAAATGCACAAGAATTGTGCTCCAGGAGCTTCAGTAAGCACAAATCTTTTCCATTTCAATACCCTGGTAGCTCAAAGGAATGAGCTGCCAACAGGGCAATGGATTGGAAAGGCACGTATGCACTCCCTCTCCTGCCATCAGCACCCGTGCTAACAGTAAACTCAGGCCTCCAGATTAGCTTCTTTTAAGAGATTTTAGTTAACTGGGTCAAAAAATAACTACTACTATCAAAACCAAAAAAGAGCAACCTCATGGGACCTTAAATATGCATAAGAAATGGTAAGAAATAATTCTATTTCATGTGTCTGGTTTTTTAAATTCTCTGCTATTTTCTTCTAGTAGTAGATAGTATACAAAAGAGTTTTAAATTGATAATCCCTTAATGAGGCAAATATTTTATCTCTGAAGATTCCAACTATGAATCTTTATGAATAATGGTATCTGTCATGTCATAACCTGTTACATCTTCCACACTGTATTTGAAAGGTAATGATACTGGTATTTAATATATGCATTGCATCATATGTCTGAAGACGCATGTGTGCATGTGTTAGGTACTTGTTAGGTAACTGTTCCATCTGCAGTGGACTGAACAGTTTTCTCATTCTTTTCTGCATGTGTTATCATGGTTCAACAATACTTTTCTATTGTTATTTACATTGGTTTCAAAATCTTTGAAATCATCTTCACCTGGCTCAAGTGTCCAACTGACTATCCATCCAACCAACCGAATTTGTTGACATTGCTTTATGCAAAGCATCACAACAACTGAGGTGGGAGAGAGCTTGTGCTTATGGACCATATTGTTGGCACTTCTGCATGGAGTCTTGTACAAGGTTCAGTCATCTGTGAATTTACCATGGATCCAATACCATAATTAACATAATTGCGCTAGTGAAACCTTGGCAAAGCTCAACTGACTTTTCCCTTAGTCAGGGCTACATATGTATTCAATATATTAGTGTAATGACATAGTTCTGTAACAGATTTCACAGGTACTATCATCCTTTATTGTTTTAAGACTACATCTATTTTGTTCATATATAAGGTAAATCATAGTACATTATTCTCAGGAGAATAATGGTTGCACCTGAATATCTTAGTCAGTTTTACTCCATTTTATATCTATTTATTTTTGTGAGTCTTAATGAGTTGCTTTGTAAATAGAGAAAATATATTATCATTGGCATTTGTATTTCTCTTCCCCAGGACAACTACTCTTTTTTGAAATTTGGAACATGTCATTTGATTAATGATAAAACATTTTTCTTAGGCAGAATCTTGCTTTAAGGAAGAGTGAACATGAGATTTATTTTGTATTTTCTAAAGGTTTATAATTAAGAATTCTTTAATAAAGTAACTGCTAAAGTAGCTCAGTTAAGAACAGAATTCCCATTTATATATTTTTTCTTTTTATCTTTTGTTAGGTAAATACACTTTATTTATAGTATAGAAACATTACCTGTCATGGAGCTTGCCCTGGTATGGCATGGAAAACAAATTTTAAAAAGGTGGCCTAGGAGACTGGACACATTTGGACTGGCATTTGTGGAATTCTGAGCTCCAGTCTTCATTTTGTAGTGGCTCCTTCTATGGGGTTAAAGATAATATCAACCTTATTTTCGAAAGAACAAGGGAAGTAATCACTCGTTTTAGGTATTCCACAGATTAATGAATAAATTATCACGGTGATTTTCTTAACATAAATATCTATGTAAAAACTGAATAATAAGGGTTATAGAGAGTAGGGAAAAGCAAAGAATTCAGTTTCTTATTTTATAGAGTAAAAAGTGAGAACAATTTGCTCTCCTGAAAGTAAGGCAACAAACTAATTTACATTATAATGTGGTATTTTCTCTAATTCAGTGCTGAATTACAATTCATCTGAGTGAGAATTTTTCAATCGCTCCTCATTTTTACATGATTTTTACCTTTTGTTTCATACAGATATTTCTTCTGTGTTATAAAACCTCATAATATGACATGCTTAGAGAAAGAAGCATTGGCGTTACAAACATTCTTCTCTAGGGGACTGCCCTGAGGTATGCTTAAATGCTGGTAATAATGTACAGACAGAATACACGCATCTGTACAGTAAAGACATACAGTATAGAGGTCTCTGGGAAACTGTCCACCAATCTATTTCTAACCAGAGTCACTGTACATCACATTCTGTTACATCATAGACATTTTAGATCTTCAGTGGCTGCAATAATTTCAATTAAAAAAACATTTCCCATTCTGTTTTAACCACTTTATGACCATTTAAAATGATTAAAATTAAGAAAGTTGAAAATCAAGTTATAAATAACACCTCTAAAAGTAATTTGAAATGTATACATTACCAAATGAATTGTAGAAATAAGATTATTTTACTTTATTATGTAATTGTCTCTCTTCTATGCTGTCATTAAAATATACATTTAATCATAGCTGAAATATGTCCCACAGTATAAAATGGTGTCCTGTCAATCTAGGATCTTTCAAAAGATTCTGAAACATTTGTTGTATAACTGAAGTTCTTTCATATATGGAAAAACAGATAGTTATAATGTATAAGAAATTTACAAGGAAATTATAGTCATTGTCTAATAAAATGCTTTTTACTATAACCAAGACTAGTTGTATTTAAAGTTAATTTATTATTATTATTTTTGTTAAATATTTTATTGTTTATGTTATTGCAGTTGTCCTAATTTTTCCCCCTTTGCCTCCTCCATCCAACCCGCTCCCCACCCCCATAGTCAGTCCCCACGCTGTTGTCCATGTCCATGGGTCATTTATGATTGTTCTTTGACTAATATTATTATTTGTAATATTCATGGCAGAGTATACAAATATCTATTCTCCTCTTCTTCCTGGCATTCAGTTCCATTACATTTCTAGGCCTCATTTGTAGTTACTGGTGGCTGAGTGGGTAAGTCCTTCCCAATGGAAATTGAATAGAAATAATATGCGCTATTTTCAGGCTTAACATATTTCATCTCCCATATGTACTTTTACGTTTCTTCTGCCAGGTGAAGGAAGATGGCAGGGATGCTTTATAGGATGTAAGTACCACAAGATGAAAAGATCCTGGGTCCCCAAAGACCATGTGGAGGAAAACCCTTCCCCCATTGACTTGAAAACTAACCATAGAGTTAAAACCTCTTTTATTGATTCTTAATTATTTGTATCTTTTTGTTACTGAAGCTTGGCTTATTAAAACTAGAACAACTATGACAACCTCAAAGAAAGTTACCAACAGCTCCAAGAAAATTACAGGGAACTTGCAGAGAACTACACCAGCATAAAAAAAGACATAGAAACTATTAACAAGAACCAGGAAGAAATGAAGAATACAATCTCTGAACTGAAAAACACAGTAGAATCAATCAAAAACAGGCTAAACAAAGCAGAGGATCAGATCAGTGAGTTAAAGGACAATGTAGGAAAAAATTCCCAGACAATACAACAAAATGAAAAAAGATTGAAAAATATGAAGAAGATGTAAAGGTGAGGAGGTGGGAATGCAGAGTGGTGCAGCCACTATGGAAAACAGTATGGAATTACCTCAAAAAACCAAAAATGGAACTGCCTTTTGAGCCAGAGATTCTACTGCTATGGTTATACCCAAAAAATTCTTAAACCCTAATTCAAAAGAGTTTATACACCCCTATGTTCACAGCAGCACTGTTTACAATAGCTAAGTGCTGGAAACAGCCTAAGTGCCCATCTGTAGATGAGTAGATCAAAAAACTGTGGTACATTTCGTCGGCATCGTCGTCGTCGTTGTCGTCGTCGGCAGCCGTCCGTCTCGAGAGACGATGGTGTAGCTTCTTAAGAGTCTATCTGCACCGCCGAGAATGGCTGTGCAGTCCGACTCGGGAGTGACATGGTATCTGTCTCCTCCCGTGTTGAATCGACATCATGCGATGACGCTGAAGCTACAGAGCCTGGGCAGGGTGATATGGAGGGTCTGCTGTTGCCCATGCAGCAGACCCCCCCTCTCTTCGCAGCTGAAGGGTCCAAGGGAAAGACGGAGTCGATACAGCTTGGCTTCAGGTGCGCCGCAGGAGTTGCCGGTGTTGACTACAAAGTCAAACCGCCTTAGGGACTCCGGCTCCGGATTTTCTGTCGGGGTTTACTCCCTTAGCCTTTCCCCTGAAGAGGTATGCCGCAAGGCAGCGGAGGTTTTTTGGAGTCAGAGTTTTCCTTCTCTGATGTGCCCTGACTGGAAGATCGAACCAGCGACACTTAGCTCGCAGGCCGACGCTCAATCCACTGAGCTAAACCAGCCAGGGCCTTGTGGTACATTTACACAATGGAATACTATGTAACAGAAAGAAAGAAGGAACTCCTGCCATTTGCGACAACATGGATGGAACTAGAGAGAATTATGCTTAGTGAAATAAGCCAGGCAATGAAAGAAAAATACCATATGATATCACCTAATACAGGAAACTAAAGAACAACATAAACAAATGAACTAAATAGGATAAGGAGCAGAATAACCGTCAATAGGGAGGAGGGGGAGGGAGAGAAGGGGGATAAGTAAGGGAAGGGTTTAGTCAAGGAATGTATACAAATGACTCATGGACATGGACAACAGGGAGGGATATGATTGTGGGAGAAGGGGTGAGCTGGGTGGAGGGGAGCAATGGGGGGAAAATGGGACAACTGTAATTGAAAAACCAAAAAATAAAATAAAAAATAAAATAAAATAAAAAAATAAAAAATTACTAAAAGAAGCTTGAGATAATTAATTCCTAAAAAGCAAAATGTAATTAATTTTAGTTTATATATCAAATGCAGCCTCTAAATAATTATGTTTCTGTAAATTTAAATTTGAAAGTTGAGGCATAATTTCTGCAATTCTCACGTACATTAAGCTCAAAGAAAACCTAAACCTTGTAGTATTTTATCAAGGTCTTCCTAAATTTATTGGTTTCTATTTTATTATGGTGACAAACAAAATTATCTTTGCACAGCTGTGCTCGCTGAAGTACCACACAAGGTCCAAAGCCTGCAAGTGCATATGTAATTCTCTCTCTGCAGCTGTACCAACTACTAGTCCTCTGGGTCAGTTCCTAATGATTTTTAAATTGTCCTTTTGTTTCTCCAATAGCCTCAAGCTATTAATTTCCATTCTGATACTGGTTGTACATCTTTGAAATATTTTTTGCTCTTAATTAACACATATTAATAATCCCTGAACTATTTTCCTTGAGTAATTTAACAAACCTATATTTAAGTTTCATGTATAAGACAGAAAATCAGGTAGTCAAAAATTTTTTGAGAGATTCTATCCCTCACAGATCATGCAGAAAAGAACAAACACTTACAGGTAAAATTGGAATGTATAATGCATGATGTTGTCTTTGTAAATTGAGCATGGCTTTATTTATAAAAGCATTAGAGAAAAATTTGAAAAAAGATCTAATAATCCAATCATTTTAATAAGTGATTTCATTTTGTAAATTTTCTTTGACTGTGTGCATACATACACAATTAGATGTATTCAGATTATTTTTCTATATTATATTGTAATAGAAACTGTTACTTAGAAGAGTTTTGCTTAGATTTCTAAATATAAGTACTTATTTTTATATTTCTATCATGAAATACAACATATCATATGTAAAAAAATTACATAACATTTACTGCTCTAAAATATATTTAAATTTAATATATAGTTTCCCTTTATAGAATCATTTTTCAGTGCTTTTAAAAAATATTTTTCTTCCTTTTTTAAATACTATCTTCACATTTTTAAAAATTAAAGTAACATTGGTTGATAACATTATATAAATTTCAGGTGTACAACATTATAATTCAATATCTGTATACACTATAGCATGCTCACCACCAAAAGTTTAGTTTTCATCTGATGCCATTATATTTGCAATTTTAGAGCATTATTGACTAGTTATAAGAAATGCCACAAGGCCAAATGTACTTTTAAATCTGGACTGCATTGATTTGTTCATAGATAATTCACTCAAAGCCTTCTCAATGGTAAGAAAAAAGCCTATGAGGAAAAGATTCACTAAGTGTAGTAAAGGAAACAAGTAATGCAATTTTTAAGTTATGCACAGAAAGTAGGATTTTCTGAGATGTTGGAGTAATCTTTCTATTGAGAAGTAAATATGATTGACCTTTAATTTTCAATTTCATGGGAAGAAATTTTACATTATTTATGCTTTTTTCAGTTCTATGGTATTTTGTCATAACAAATAAGATTTTTAAAACAGGTATATTAAAGTGCTGACAAAGCACGAGTAAGCATATAGCTAAAGAACTTTTCATTTTCCTTTAGTTTATCTTCAGTATCTGAAGATTTATATTTATCGGTTCTACTTTGGGCAGGTTAACATGAATTAGATACACCAGTTCTTTATCATAGGGGGAAAACAATGACTTATTTTGAGATGTTTGCCACAGAGGTGGATAGACCAAAATATGAATTCACTTGGTGAGATAGGCTTTCTTGAAACATCAGAGTATATTGAACGCATTTTTCTAATTATTCACTGTAACAATTCTTTACATCTAAACAATGCTATATAACCTCTACCATACATGTATTCTAAACCTGATACTTCTCAAAACATGCTGTGATACATGACTCTGTGTGGTGAACACACAATGCAGTATACAGATGATGCATTATGGACAAATGCTAGAAACATATAATATTATTAACTAAAGTCACCCTAATAAATTTAATAAAATTAAAAACTGCCATGACAAATGGAAAGGGAAAGAAACATTCATTTTTTTCCCTGCTAGTTATTTTCACAATATTTTATATTTAATTTTCACAACTATGAAATTAAGTATCATGGTATCCCCATTTTCAGAGGGTGAAACAACAGTTTAGAGATGTTTTAATAACTTGCTCAATATCAGAGCTTTAGTAAATTTCCAAGTCAGAATACAATTGAGCCTCAAGGCTGACCTGGTACCAAACCCTGCAGGACAGATGTCACATTAAAAATGTTATAGCAACAAAATTTCCTGTAATGTTTGAGACATGAACATGCTTAGTCAATATTTATTTCACTATCCCTTCTTCACTTTCCTACCTCCATTCGTGTAATTTCTTCTTAGAGTTAGTGTTCAGAGTTAAAGAAGAGTATTTTATTTTCCAAGAGTAGGTGTTATTTTGTTCATTTTCAGATTAGTATTTCCACAATGGTAGTACATAGATGGAATCCATATAAATCAGGTTCTACAGCATGAGCAAAAGTTTGGACAAACTAAAACATGAGCATGCTGTATCACATGGAAGAACAAATTTTTTCTTCTCATAATTTGATTGTTGGAATGTAGCTTTGAATCAAGTTAGGTGAATAAATTTAAATCACATAGATAGATATATTGTGAATACCTTTTATACCTCTACAATGATTCTACTTTAACAATGATTCACTATTTATGATCTTCAAATAGATTGACAATTGCTTAATAATGTGGCCAAGAAAAGTTCTTTATTACAAATAATTTTGAGGTCTCAGTACTGATTACTTAACTTAGTTTCTGCTTCCTTAAAAACAATGGTAAAAAATAAAAATATAAATAATTAACTATAAGCTAAATTTAACCCATCCATTTGCTGTATAAAAGGTCCAGATGAACTGGGTACAATACCCAGTATTATAACTATTTAATTAATTTTCCATGAATCCTATGTGGTGAGATATTTACTGCGTTTTATACACTAGGAAAGTGGTGGGGCTTTTTTGTGCCCACAGTCAAGGGTCACAGAGCTGTTATTGACTAACCCAGGCCTAGCTGGTCAAAATCTATTCTCTCTCTGCAAACAATTCAATGTAGTATAGCATGAGAAGTACCCATGAATATTTCATATGTGGATAGAATAAAAAATAATCTAGCTCAAATTGACATTATGAATTCAGTTTTAATTATCCTGCACAATGATACTATAATTAAATGTAAACTTTGCTAAATAAGATGCATATGGACCTCTTCATAATTTAGCTCATTGTTTCATCCCAAATATTAAGTAATCAGCCTTTACCTAAAGCAAATTAACTGGAATAAAACTGTTTCTATTTTATCTCCTAAAATTGTGTATAATTACCTTTTTATTTTAAAACACAATAAAAACTATAAGTAGCAAAGTTTTTAATATATTTTTTATTTTAATTGTATTTTATTGATTATGGTATGACAATTGTCACAATTTTTCTCCCTTTGCTCCCTCCACACATTATCCTCCACTCCCTCAGACAAAACCCACACAATTTCATGTCCATGGGTCATGTGTGTAAGTTCTTTGGCTACTCCATTTCCTGTGCTGTACTTCACATACCCATGGATATTTTGTAACTACTAATTTGTACTTCTTAATCCCCTTACCTCTTTACCCATTCCCCCACACACCCCTCCCATCTGGCAACCATCAAAATGCTCTCTGTATCCATGATTCTGTCTCTGTTCTTATTTGCTTAGTTTTTTAATTCAATTATTGATAGATATGTATTTACTGCAATTCTATTGTTCATAGTTTTGATCTTCTTCTTCTTAAATAAGTCGCGTTAACACTTCATATAATAATGGCTCAGTGAGGATGAACTCCTTTAGCTTTACCTTGTCTGGGAAGCTCTTTCTCTGCCCCTTTTATTCTAAATGATATCTTTGCTGGGTAGAGCAGTCTTGGCTGTCAGTCTCTGCTTTCATGACTTTGAATATTTCTTTCCAGTCCCTTCTAGCCTACAAAGTTTCTTTTGAGAAACCTGCTGACAGTCTTATGGGAACTCCCCTGTAGGTAACTGACTGCTTTTCTCTTGCTGTTTTTAAGATTCTCTCTTTATCTTTATCTTTTCATATTTTAATTGTGATGTGTCTTGAAGTTGGCCTCTTTGCATCCATCTTGTTTGGGACTCTCTGTGTTTCTTGGACTTACATGTCTATTTTCTTAACCAAAATTAGGGAAGTTTTCTTTCATTATTTTTTCAAATGTATTTCCAATTTCTTGCTTTTTATCTTCTTCTGGTACCATATGATGCAAATGTTGGACCTCTTAAGGTTGTGTCAGAGGCTCTTTACACTACCCTCGATTTTTTTGGATTTTTTCTTTTTCTTCTGATTTTTTTTCTTCCCTATGTTCCAAATCATTGATTTTATTCTCAGCTTCATCCACTCTACTATTATTTCCCTATAAATTGGGAACTGTATCTGTTGGACACATGGATATTTATTTTATTTTATGGTTATCATATGTTATGACTATTGTTCATTTTTCACATACATTGTCCCAGATTTGGCCATTGATAGATTATTTCAGTTGGTGCCTGAATCCTCATGCCTCTCATAATCATTTCATAAGCACTTTATTACTCTCTGACAACACAAGATAACCCTGTCTCATCTTATATTTTCCCTGACTTAGCCTTCAATTAGTCATTTTGCAAGAGATCATTGTCTCCTTTAATTGGAGAATGGTATTCAGAAATTAATATCTGAATGCTAGATGTGTTTATTACTACTAGGATGTTCTTGTTTCTAAACTCTCTTAGTAAACAGAGGCAGAAAGTACATGTATGGACATTGATACATACACTTGAAAATTTATATTTATCTGTATATCTAAAACTCTATTAAGAACAATGTGTTCATACTTATACCTCTCATTTCACTCATACACAAGAGGACTCAGTCTAGCTTTAATTTTTTCTTATTTGTAACCTACCTCTTAATATTCACAATGTATTTGCTCAATTCTATTATACACATAAGTATTTCAGAATTTCTTGTCAATATATCTGTAAAATTTTATAAGCTATCATTTAGAATCCATGAACAATATAAAGAGTTTTCCAGACAAGAAAAAGCTAAAGGAGTTTACCACCACAAAATTAGTATTACATGAAATGTTAAAGAATCTTCTTGAAGAAGAAGAAGAAAAATATGAATTGTAAAATGGCAATAAACATATATTGATTAACAAGCGACTAAAAAACAAAATAAATGAACAAGCAGAATAGAAACAAAATTATAGATACAGAGAATATTTTGATGGTTGCCAGATGGAAGAAGGATTGAGGGTATGGGTGAAAACGTTGAAGGGATTAAGAAGTACCAATTGGTAGTTACTGAGTAGTCGCAGGGATGTAAAATACAACATAGAGAATATAGTCAATGATAGTGTAATATTTATGTATAGTGTCAGATGGGTACTAAATTTATCAGGATGATCACTCAGTAGTTATAAATGTCTATCACTTGGTTATAAATATGAAGCATATAATATTGTGTGCCAACTATATTTGAAAGATAAAAATTATTAAAAATATTAAAAAACTAGCATTTTAGTTTTATTTTCACAAACATTGTTAACATTTGAATGTACTATGGCTTAAATGTAAGATGAAGTAGATTAATACTTTAAAAATTTACAAGAACCTGCCCATTCTTTATTTATCACATTAAGCTTTGGGATTTAATGCATAAGGAGCACAAGGTATAATGGGTTTCATAATTTGGCAAAGTAAAAATAAAACCATTTTCTTAATTTTATTTTCTGTTTGTAAGTGTATCAAAAAGTGAATTTATTTTGTAAATAAATTTAAAATATTAAGCAGGAACCTTTAAAATAATTTATTTTATCTCTAGTGTGAAATAACTATTATTTTTATTTCACTTCTGATATTTATTTGTTGGAACACATAGATTTAACATAGTTGTAATAAGAGAGCATTTATTTTATTTTATTTTATTTTAAGTATATTTTATTGATTATATTATTATAGTAGTTCCAATTTTTTCCCCTTTGCTCCCCTATGCCCAGTACCCCGCTTCCCTCCAGCAATTCCACCCCCCTTAGTTCATGTCCATGGGCTGTGCATATAAGTTCCTAGGCTTCACCCTTTCTTATATTGTTCTTAACATCCCCCTGTCTATTTTGCACCAACTGATGATTATGCTTCTTAATCCTTGCACCATATCCCCATTTCTCCCCCTCCCCCCTTCCAACTGATAATCCTCTAAATAATCCCAGTACATATGATTCTGTTCCTATTCTGGTTTGCTTAGTTGGATTTTGTTTTTATTTTTTAGATTCAGTTGTTGATAGTTGTGAGTTTGTTGTCATTTTAGTGTTGATAGTTTTGATCTTTTTCTTAAGTAAGTCCCCTTGACATTTCATATAATAATGGCTTGGTGATGATGAGATCCTTTAGCTTTACCTTGTCTGGGAAGCACTTCATCTGCCCTTCCATTCCAAGTGATAGCCTTGCTGGATAGAGTAATCCTGGTTGCAGGTTGCCTTTCATCACATTGAATACTGTTTGCCAGTCCCTTCCTGCCTGCAAAGTGTCCTCTGAGAAATCAACTGATAGTCCTATAGGCACTCCTCTGTAGGCAACTCTCTGCCTCTCTCTTGCTGCCCCCAGGACTCTCTCTTTATCTTTCACCTTTGGCATCTCAATCATGATGTGTCCTGGTGTGGTCCCCTCTGGGTCCAGCTCGCCTGGGACCCTCTGTGCTTTCTGGACCTATATGTCCATCTCCTTTGCAAAATTTGGGAAGTTTTCCTCATTTTTTTCAATTCTTGCTTCCTCATTCTGCACTGGTTGACTGTTTTTTTTCTTCCTTATGTTCTAAATCATTGATTTGACCCAATATCATTCCTTTCACCATTGGTTTTGTGTGGGTTTTCCTTTGTTTTACTTAGCATAGCCTTCATTTCTTCTCTTATGCATTTGCCATACTCAAACATATCTGTCAAGTCTGTGAGCATCTTTACTACCAGTGTTAATTCTGCATCTGTTAGGTTGTCTATCTCCTCATCTGTTAGGTTGGCTATCTCCTCATCGCTTAGTTCTCCCACTGGAACCTTGATCTGTTCCCCCTTTTGGGCCATACTTCTCAGTCTCCTCATTCTGACAGTCTCCTGTATTTGCCTCTGAGTCCCAGGTAGAGCTGTCACTCCTGTTACATTGTAAGGGGCGAAGCCTTAGGGATTCGTCAGTGCAGGGCAACCCGTTTCACCATGTTGTGGTGCTTTATGTGGGGTAGGGGTTCAAGAAGTAACAATGCTGCCTGCCCAGCACTTGCGCCTTTTCCAGGCACCTCACCTACTTCCACACCAGACTGGTGCCCCTCTAGCTGCTGGTCTGGCTGTCATTCCCAGAGTGGGTGGGTCTGTGGATGTTCTAGGACTGTGTGGGCCCTTTAAACAAGTGGACTCTGCTGAGAGACCAGCAGTTTCTGCCTCCACCCCAACCTCCACTGGTCTGCACAGTCAGAAGCAATGAGGCTTGATTTTTCCCTGGTGCTGGGACCGTGAGCTTCTAGGTCTGGTGAGGAGCTGGGAACACTTCTCAGGTGTGCCTCCCAACTTTTTAAAATGTATGCTTGGCTTTCTGCCGGCCTGCAGCTGGTACTGCCACCACACTGCGTCCTCTCCACCCCGGCTCCACCCCTCCTACCTGTCTGGATGAATATTTCTTCTTTATATCTTTGTTTTCTGGACCTCTATGCAGTTTGATTTTTCTGAACTTCTGGTTGTTTCTAGTTTTGAGGTAGTTGTATCCTTCTTAGCTGTGGAGGGAGACGCAGCGTGTCTGTCTATGCCTCCATCTTGGCTGGAAGTCCATAAGAGAGCATTTAAAAATTGTGTATTTCTTGTAGTTTAGTGTGATTTTCTAAATACTTTTCAGTATTGCTTTGTATTTTGAAATGCACCATTTATATGACAATATAAATTTCATATACTGACATCTGCAATCTATTTAACTATTTTTTCAGTTGTTGTAGATTCCTTGTTTTATAAGAAGTATTGCAACTACCAAGTCCTGCCACATTCACCTCCACCTCCAAATATGCAATGATGACCTTGTGCAAAACTATTTAATTATTTAATTTTTAAATTATTGCTTTGAAATAAATGATAAGAAATGGCATTATGAATCAGAGGAAAAAATAAAATACTTTGTCTTATTATCACATCATTCTTCAAGAAAACTATAACAATTATTGTACAGTATAAAAACTATACTATTAACCAGTTATTTATTCTTGTCCTTTTATTCTACTGTATCTTTACATTTGTAGTCTGATTTTTCTTTTCTTTTATTTATTTATTTGTAGAGAGAGGGGACTGGAGGGAGAAAGAGAGGGTGAGAAACATTGAGTGTGAGAAAAACATTGATTAGTTGCCTCTTGTACATGCCCTGAAGGGGAACTGGACCTGCAAATCAGGTTTGTGCCCTGACCAGGAATCAAACTGATGAGCTTTGGCTTTGTGGGATGACACCCAATCAATTGAGCCACACTGGTCAGTGTTGTAGTCTGATTTTTTTTTTTATTTTAAATACCTAATTGGATGTGAAAAAGAATCCCTGTCTACATTCAATCTAGATATTGTCATTCTCTAGATAGTTTTCATTGGTCAAGTTACTTATCTTCTCTGTTCTTCAATTCTATTATCTTTAGATAGGAATAATATTGGGTTGGCCAAAAAGCCCTAAAAGGTGGCTCTCATAGTGCTTAGCTGTATTTAACTTCATTTGAATTTGTTAGATTGTATTGTGACCGCTCTCATATCAGCATGCATTAAAAATCACAATTGGTGAATTTTTGTGTAGCTATTTTAATATTGAAGATAGAAGAAAATACACAACACTTTTTTGGTATATTATGCTTTATTATTTCAAGGAAGGTAAAAACACAACTGAAATGCAAAAATTATTTG